>NC_135531.1:46825772-47146605 GCF_045843805.1 Urocitellus parryii | reverse complement strand
GTTCCCAGGATGTAGGCTCCCTGTTTATCTCTCTTATTGTTTCTTTTGCTGAGAAAAAACTTTTTAGTTTGAGTAAGTCCCATTTGTTGATTCTAGTTGTTAACTCTTGCGCTATGGGTGTCCTATTGAGGAATTTGGAGCCTGCTCCCACAGTATGTAGATCATAACCAACTTTTTCTTCTATCAGATGCCGTGTCTCTGATTTAATATCAAGCTCCTTGATCCATTTTGAGTTAACTTTTGTGCAAGGCGAGAGATAGGGATTCAGATTCATTTTGGTGCAAATGGATTTCCAGTTTTCCCAGCACCATTTGTTGAAGATGCTATCCTTCCTCCATTGCATGCTTTTAGCCCCTTTATCAAATATAAGATAGTTGTAGTTTTGTGGATTGGTTACTGTGTCCTCTATTCTGTACCATTGGTCCACCCGCCTGTTTTGGTACCAGTACCATGCTGTTTTCGTTACTATTGCTCTGTAGTATAGTTTGAAGTCTGGTATCGCTATACCGCCTGATTCACACTTCCTGCTTAGTATTGTTTTTGCTATTCTGGGTCTTTTATTATTCCATATGAATTTCATGATTCTTTTATCTATTTCTACAAGAAATGCAGCTGGGATTTTGATTGGCATTGCATTGAACTTATAGAGAACTTTTGGTAATATCGCCATTTTGATGATGTTGGATCTGCCTATCCATGAGCAGGGTATATTTTTCCATCTTCTAAGGTCTTCTTCTATGTCTTTCTTTAGGGTTTTGTAATTTTCATTGTATAAATCTTTCACCTCTTTTGTTAGGTTGATTCCCAAGTATTTTATTTTTTGGGGGGATATTGTGAATGGAGTAGTTGTCCTCATTTCCGTTTCAGAGGATTTGTCGCTGATATACAGGAATGCCTTTGATTTATGCGTGTTGATCTTATATCCTGCCACTTTGCTGAATTCATTTATTAGCTCTAATAGCTTCTCTGTAGACCCTTTTGGGTCTGCTAGGTATAGAATCATATCATCTGCAAATAGTGATAATTTAAGTTCTTCTTTTCCAATTTTTATCCCTTTAATTTCTTTCGTCTGTCTAATTGCTCTTGCCAGTGTTTCGAGGACTATGTTGAACAGAAGTGGTGAGAGAGGGCATCCCTGTCTTGTACCAGATCTTAGAGGGAATGCCTTCAATTTTTCTCCATTCAGAATGATGCTGGCCTGTGGCTTATCATATATTGCTTTTACAATGTTGAGGTATGATCCTGTTATCCCTAATTTTTCTAAAGTTTTGAACATAAAGGGATGCTGTACTTTGTCGAATGCTTTTTCTGCGTCTATCGAGACTATCATATGGTTCTTATTTTTTAAAAATGTCTATTGATGTGGTGGATAACATTTATTGATTTCCGTATATTGAACCAGCCTTGCATCCCATGGATGAATCCTACTTGATCATGGTGTATAATTTTTTTGATATGTATTTGAATCCGGTTCGCCAGAATTTTATTGAGAATTTTTGCGTCAAGGTTCATTAGAGATATTGGTCTGTAGTTTTCTTTCTTTGAAGTGTCTTTGTCTGGTTTCGGAATCAGGGTGATGTTGGCCTCGTAGAATGAATTTGGAAGTTCTCCCTCTTTTTCTATTTCCTGAAATAGCTTGAAAAGTATTGGTGTTAGTTCCTCTTTAAAGGTTTTGTAAAACTCTGCTGTATACCCATCCGGTCCTGGGCTTTTCTTAGTTGGTAGTCTTTTGATGGTTTCTTCTATTTCTTCTATTGTTATTGGTCTGTTTAGGTTGTCTATATCCTCCTGGTTCAATCTGGGCAGATCGTAAGACTTAAGGAATTTATCTATGCCTTCACTATCTTCTATTTTATTGGAGTATAAGGCTTCAAAATAGTCTCTGATTATCTTCTGTATTTCTGAAGTGTCTGTTGTGATATTGCCTTTTTCATCCCGTATGCTAGTAATCTGGGTTCTCTCTCTTCTTCTCTTCGTTAGCATGGCTAAGGGTCTGTCAATTTTATTTATTTTTTCAAAGAACCAGCTTTTAGTTTTGTCAATTTTTTCAATTGTTTCTTTTGTTTCAATTTCATTAATTTCAGCTCTGATTTTGATTATTTCTTGCCTTCTACTTCTTTTGCTGTTGTTTTGCTCCTCTTTTTCTAGGATTTTGAGATGAAGTATGAGATCATTTATTTGTTGGTTTTTTCTTTTTTTGAGGAATGAACTCCAAGCAATGAATTTTCCTCTTAGGACTGCTTTCAATGTGTCCCATAGATTCCGATATGTTGTGTCCGTGTTTTCATTTAACTCTAGGAATTTTTTAATTTCCTCCTTGATGTCTTCAATAACCCATATGTCACTCAGCAACCTGTTGTTCATTCTCCAAGTGATGCTTGATTTTTCCTTTCTTCTTTTATCATTGATTTTCAGTTTCATTCCATTATGATCAGATAAGATGCATGGTATTATCTCTACCCCTTTATATTGTCTAAGAGTTGCCCTGTGACATAATATATGGTCTATTTTTGAGAAGGTTCCCCCATTTTGTATGTACACCACATTACCACATTTGCTTTATCCATTCATCCACTGATGGACACGTAGGCTGGTTTTATAGTTTTGGCTATTGTGAATTTTGCTTCTAAAAACATGGGTGTGCCTGTATCACTGTAGAATGGTGACTTTAATTCTTTAGGATAAATTATGAGTAGTATGGCTGATTCATATGCTGGTTCCATGCCTAGTTTCTTGAGGAAGTTGCACTCTGATTCCCACAGTGCTTGCACTATTTTACAATCCCACCAATAGTGTGAAAGATGTCCTTTTCTCTACATGCTAACCAGCACTTATTATTATTTATATTTTTGTTGGCTGCCATTCTGACTGATGTGAGATGAAATCTCAGATTATTTTTGGTTTTGCATTTTCCTAATTGCTAATGCTATTGAACAGTTTTTATATATTTGATGGCCATTTGTATCTCTTCCTTAGAGAAGTGCCTGTTTAGTTCATTTGCCCATTTATTCATAGGGTTATTTGCGCTTTCTTTCTTTCTTTCTTTCTTTCTTTCTTTCTTTCTTTCTCTCTTTCTTTCTTTCTTTCTTTTCTTTTTTTTTGGTGTTAAGACTTTTTTGTTCTTTGTATATCATGAATATTAATCCTCTCTCAGAAGAATAGCTAGTAAAGATTTTCTCATGTTCTATAGGTTCTCTCTTTATATTCTTAATTGGTTCATTTGCTGTACAGAAGCTTTTAAATTTGATGCCATCCCATTTATTGACTCTTGGCATTATTTCCTGAATTTCAGGAGTTCTACTGAGAAAGTCATTGTTTATGCCTGTATGTTGGAGTGTTGACCTATGTTTTCTTCTAGGAGTTGCATAGTTTCTTGTCTAATTTCTAGGTCTTTGATCCACTTTGAGTTGATTTTTGTGTAGGGTGAGAGTTAAGGGTCTAATCTCATTCTTCTACATCTAGATAACCAGTTTTCCCAGCACCATTTTCTTAAAAAGGCTCTTCTCCAATGTATGTTTTTCCACCATTGTCAAGGATCAGATGACTATAATTGAATGAGTTTGTCTCTGTGTCTTGTATTTTGTACCACTGGTCTATGTGTCTGTTTTATGCCAGGACCATGCAGTTTTTGTTACTGTAGTTCTGCAGTATAATATGAAGTCAGGTGTTGTGATGCTTCCAGAATTGCTTTTTAAAACTATTTTTGGATAAATGAATAAAATAACTTGATTCTGGAGTAATTAGGAGCTTGGAACCTTTGATGCACACCCCTGCTTCTAAGCGTTTTTTTTTTAAAGACAGATTTGAATTCAACTTTTTTCCTATTTATTGATTTATTTAGTTATTTATTTACCACAATAAATAATATGCTGAAAATATCCTGCTGAAAATTTTTTCATCAGTTCTACTTTTAATACTTTGGTAAATAAGGCATCTAAACAAACTGTGTAGCCAATTAATGCAGTACTTATATCATGCATGTCTATATTTTCATCCTAATACAGAGTACAAATTCAATTTATTTTCAGAATCTTGATTATTCAGTGATGTTTTGCCCTTTAAAACACTCATTGTCATCTCAATCCTCCTTTTGAATCAGAACACCTGCTATTCAATTTGCCATTCAGGACTCCACTGAACTGTGCTTCCCTTAGAAGTTCTACTTTTCATAGTGCTTCTGAAACTACCCTAGATGATGGCTTTAAACAATATTCATCTCTTTGATTGTGCTTTAGAAGCATTGCTGATAGCCAACAGTTTACTCTGAACTTTTAGCTTTAAACTGTTTTCAAAATTGCTTTAAATCTTATATATTCAATGAAATGTTTTCATGGTAATATTTCTCAGAATTTTTTTCAGCAGATGTTAAGTAAGGCTCATTTTAAATCACAGTAATTAAAAATCTGTATTTTAAATGAGCATCAAAGCACAATTTGCACATACATGACCAACCTGTAGGGCTCATGTGGAGTTTCTTAGTTGTGCATGGAGACTGAGCTTTCCCTGTGATACACCCCATGCTTCAAGGTTGATCTGAATTTTCCTTGTTCTCTTTTATATTTGCACTACTTATACATTTTTGCACCAAACATAATTGATTGTAACCACCTCTCAATATCTCTGATTGAAACTATAATTTTAAATAAATACAACTTTGAAATAAAAAGAGCTACAGTTTAGTTTTCTGAAGTCAGATTCTCTAGGTTTGTTGCTATTTCCAGACTGCACTTCAACAGGAAATGTAACTAAACATAGTTTCATGTTTGTAAATAGAGCAATAGTCCAAGTACATTTGTGATAGGAAGTTCAACCAATTTGTGGGAAGCAATAGTTTTGTGTTGTATGTTGTCAAAAATGAAATAGAAATTCTGGTTAGTAAGAACATGCGCTCATTTGTAGGGAAACATGCTGGTTTATAAAAGTAGTGCTTTCATGTTTTCAAAAAAGGGTCACATTTTTAGGGAATTACTAGTCCTGTGGTTGGGAGTTGATAGTGCCATCTGTGATCAGAGTAGTATGCAAATTCACTCTGATTTGATTATAGTTATAGAGGCACTTCATTCCCTAACAACTTTAAACTACTATATTTTCCCATCCCTCAGTGTATATTAAGTAAATATTTTCTATTTATGAAGTTTAAAAATAAAAACTGCAGCTGGGTTCTGTGGCACACACCTTAATCTCAGCTGCTTGGGAGGCTGATGCAGTAGGATTGCAAGTTTGAGGTCAGCCTCAGCAACTCAATGAATCTTTGGTCTGGGGATGTAGCCCCTCTGTTCAATCCCCAGGACCAAAAATAAATAAATAAATAATAAAATTTGCTGACCTGGAATGGCATGATTCTGCTTGCTTCTAATTCTGCTTACTTTGATTCATCTCATTCTTCTTAGATTTCTCTTTTATTTCCCAGGTCCTCTAAATAGTAAGCTATTTCTTTCTGTTCTAAGAGGAAATATTAAAATGTTTTATGGGTGTGACATAAATTTGGTTGCATTCAACTGGTGGCTGGGCTGAGCTGGAAGGTTCAGAAAGATGTCACTTACATGTATGATGCCTCAGAGATTCTCTGTGTGGTCTCTATATCTCTCTGAGGTAGTCAGTGTTCTATAAAGAATCAGTAAGAGAGAGAGAGAGTGTGTGTGTGTGTGTGTGTGTGTGTGTGTGTGTGTGCGCGCACAAGCGCATATGCGTGCATATGCATGTGTGTGGGGGAGAGAGAGAGAGAGAGAGAGAGAGAGAGAGAGAGAGAGAGAGAGAGAAAGAGAGAGATATTCATTTTAAGGAATGGCTCACATGATTATGTAAGCTGGCAAGTGCAATCTGCAGCCCAGTGCTAATACAGTGGATATTCAAGATTCTCAAATACACCTTATTTATCCCAAGGCTATAAATGTGCTTTTGCATGCTGAGCATCTTTGTGGTGTGCTCAGTATGAAAAACAGAAATGTAGAGAGAGTGGAGCCAGACTTCAGGGAACAAATGCCTAGATTTAGTCATGAAGGGAAAGGGGGACACAGAGAACCAGAGATAAGTTTTTGAACAGTAACAATAATATCCGGGGCATCCAGAGTCATGCATGAGCAGCAGAAGGAAAGGTGAAGGGAAACGGTGTTCAGTGGAGAGACGAAGAAAGGCAAGGACAGAGGCAGGCTTTTGGAACTGAAGTCTAGGACAAAATCCATGTGGGGGCTATGGCTGAAATGTCCAGGACTTCAGACAGGCCACTTAGGAACAAGTTCTTTAGTACATATAAATTTCTCTCAAAAGAAGATTGGCACTAAAGTAAGAAGGAAAAATATTACAGATGCTATGGAACATGGAAGAATTAAAGAAAACAGTTGAGGTAAGGAAAGAATTGAAGGAGGGCTAAATGCCACAATAACTACCAAACCTTGAGTGCGTACTGTGTACCACATGAAAAGTTCTAAATGCTTTAGTTAATTTAATCATTACAAAACAGCCATGAGATATCCGGCCATTATTATCCATATTTTGGACAAGGAGACTGGTGTCAAGACATGAAGCAGGAGGTAAATTACCAAGGCCTACATTTAACCACTCTATCATACTAACTCCCTGTGCTAGAGAGAAAGGGACATTCCATGGAACATTCATATCTCTGAGTCAGTCATAGGTAGGGATTGGTTATATGTGTAGGTTGAAGGGTCAGCATCAAAAAGAGGAAGAAAAAAGGAAGATGCAGGGCATGAGTGATTCTGACAGAAGAGAGGGAGGATAAAAAATATTGTAATATTTCCCCTTGGAACATAAAGAAATACCTTACTCTTTAGAGGACCTGGGAAAACAAAAGAGAAACCTAAGGAGAATGGGATGAATTGAAGTAATCTCTGTGGAGCATGTGATAGGGAATCAATGAAGGTGGAAATAAGTAATTACCAAACAGCAAGGAGGAGCCAGCATCAGCAAAGGAAGTTTGCAGTGGTGGTTGTTAGCTTCTCAGGCATATCTGGATTCTGGGGGCACAAGCTGAGAAGTAAGACATGGTGTGGCTTAGTGGTGGGGAAGGAGCTGGTAGGCTCTCAGGACCTTTTCTTGTATTGGGGTCTGTAATAGAAACAGGTAAATGTGGCAAAAAAAGTTACAGCAAAATTGGTTTGCACAATTTTTCTTGGATTATGATTAAAGCAAAGCATTTTAAGATCTTGTTTAAAAGATTATAAAATTCTTGAGTCTGAGCACTCTCTGTAACTTCAGTTTATTTCCCATTTCTTCAGCAATAGTTATCATGTTATACGAATTCAATAAACACTGTGACTTTATTGTTATTGAAAAGATCATAGGGAACTTTAGGAGACAGTGGGAATGGCAGAGAAGTCTATCCAAAGAAACTTTTTTAATGTCATTTTCTAATATAACTCTTCTTAGAATGAAACTACCAAAATTACTTTTCAAGCTATTCTATCCTGATTCATGATATCTAAACTAAACCTTTAGACTATAGAAAAGTTAATATCAGGTATGCTTAGTCTATTTAGTTCTTTTGCACCTGTAATAGAGCTTCAGAAAATTGACTTGAAATTTGACTTCACCTTTCATTCAGCATGCTAATGAGGACATTAAATTTGTACTCTTTACATAAGCAAAGATGCCCCCAAATGCATCATTTTTCTGCATAAACAGATGTATCACATGCTCAAAATGATAGCAAATTCTTATTCTGAGCAGCTTTGCACAGCCTTCCACATCCATTTCTGCTGTTGGCTACATGTTACAGCACTGCTTGTGCCTGGAGCCTGGGTCTCAAGGTAGCTGCAGTGTGACATTTTCTTTGAACAGTGATAGGCAGGATTTAATTGACCTCATTATTCTTGAATTCTCAAAGGCTTTTGTGGCTGTGCCCATTCAGGAGCACTATTCTCTTGGGGGTGTAAGGCTGTGTCCAATTTTTCTTGTTGCATGTCACGAGTAACTCAGTGACGCCTGCAGCAGCCATTCTTCATTCCAATAACTCCATTTCTGAGTTTATAGTAACTTAGAGCTTCTCAAGGCTAATAGGGTTCTGTGTAGTAGGGCCAAACTTTCTTTTCCTTGTATTTTTACTCTGTATTTTGTCCCCCTTCCTACTTTTATAAATAGGGCCATAAATCAAGGCTGAATCTATAAGATAGCTAAATAGGTGGTTTTAAAAAATACACAAATGATCACTATACAGATGCAAACATGGTCCAAAATAATTGATTTGAATGCAAATGGGGCTTCCCTGATGAGAGGTTAGAAAATTCCATTACAAACTGACCTTGAACTGCTCTCAGAATTAAACCTCAGGGAAAGACTAAGCTCATGCCTAGGATGGGAGAGTAGAATGGGTGGAAGAAAAGAAGTTCCACTGACTTAGTGCTATGTCCTAAGTCACAATCTTAGCAACTTAAAAATGACAAAAATGTTTTATCTTGTTTCTCACAATTTATTAGGCCAGATGAGGAACTGACTGTGGGATTCTTTTCTTCTGTGCAACATCAATTTGGGTGTATTCATCCAAATTGATGTTGCACAGAAGAGAAGAACTGAACTGGTCTGAACTGGAAGATCCAGAAAGATGTCACTTACATGTATGATGCCTCCGAGATTCTCTGTGTGGTCTCTATGTCTCTCTGAGGTACTATAGAGATATAGAATCAGCAAGATTGGTGTGTGTGTGTGTGTGTGTGTGTGTGTGTGTGTGTGTGTGTGTGGAGAGAGAGAGAGACAGAGAGAGAGAGAGAGAGAGACAGAGAGAGACAGAGAGAGACAGAGAGAGAGATTGATTGATTGAGATTCATTTTAAGGAATGGCTCACATAATTGTGGAAGCTAGCCAGTACAAAATCTGCAGGATTGACCAGCAGACAGAGGAAAGTGGTTGTTGCCACTTAAGTCTGAAGCCCACTCACTGCCAGAATTCTCTCTTCCCCTGGGAGCATCAGTGTCTTAAGGTCTTCAACTGTTTGATGAAGCTCACTCATGTTATAGAGGACAATCTGTTTGTTCCTAAGTCTACCAATTAATTGTTAATCTCATCTAAAAGATACCTTCACAACAATATCCAGATGTGTTTGACCAAATATCTGGGTGCCATGGCATAGACAAGTTGAAACCAAATAATTGACTATCAAACTCTCCTCGTGGGTTCTCCTCATTCAGTAGTTTAGCCAAAATATCTTTACAGTGTAGCAGCTAACTTCCCAGAGACAGGAAGCAGTATCTGTCAGACCCAGCTCTGAAATCCCAGGATATCATTAGTGTTGTATTCTGTTGGTCAAAGCAAGTCACACTGAGAAGAGCAGCTATTTCAGTCTTCCTTCTGGCTACAGCAATTCATGTCCTCTTCCTTCAAGTGTCATCATGTTAGAGCATTAGTATCATGTTTCAGGTCTAGGATCTCATCATCTAAATCAGAGGCATCTGAAGTCAAGATTATCCATCTATAGCTTCACTTGATCCAGCAACTTGTAACTAAAATAATATCTTTTGTGCATCCCCCAACATAAACTGATGACCTAAGGAGATCTGTATCCTTCATAATGGATTCGGTTGTTCAAAAGGAGGGAAATGCAGGGCATACAGCAATTACTATTTCACAACAGTTTGGAGCTGTAGCTGGAAATGATACCAATTCCCTCAAATCTAGGGGAAAGGAATGTTTCTCTTAAAGGACCCAATGCTCTGGATATGGTTTTATATTCCATTGTTTTCAGTGACTCCTGGCTCTGTTCTTCAAGTCATGCTTCCTTTTCCATGTCTGTAAATAGCTTTCTCAGCCTTTTCTATACTACTAAAATTTGGAAGCTAGATGTCCTCTTTCCATTTTGTCCTGCCACCCTTTGAATTCAAGATGATACATATCCTTTAAAAACTCTGTTTTCTTCCCATGTATCTGATTATAACCCATTCTATTAGGCAAAAGCAACTCCCCAAATCTCTTTAAAACAGACACCTTCCTATTTCAGGCTGAAGTCGTGATTCTGTGGAGCAACATCTTTAAGATTTTAGCAGCCCTTGTCTTCTAGCTGAGTGGATCTTACAAGGTTTTTTTTTTTTTTAAGGTATTTATTACCACAGCCTTGATTTTATATTTACCCAGAGGCTATATTTTACTAGCAGTGCTCTGGATTTGATAAGAGGCCATTTCTTACTCAGAAACTTTTGCTATGTGAAGGAGCTAAGAATAAGAAATACTTTATTTTCTAAGATTGCAAGTCCTGAGTTGGACTTTGTGGCTCAAAACAACTCTTGTTTCTCATGGCAAGACTTCCCTAAGCAAGTCTTCTGTTTACTTACTCCATGTGGTATTGTTAGTTAATTTAATTTGTTGAATTTGGTTAGTAACTGGTAGGGGATGAAGATACAAAAAACCAAAAACAATCAAACAAAAAAACTTCATTCATATACCTGGTACCTCTGAGCTCTTCCATATGGCCTCCACATACAATCAGCTTGGGGTTCCTTGTAGCAAGACAGCTTCAGCCAGCCAGACTTCATATGGTGGCAGACGCCAGAACAGGTGCTTTAAGCAAGTCTTGCCAAATATGCAAGCATTTTTCAAGCCTCTGCTTGCATCCAGTTCTCTGCTGTCTCTTTGGCCAAAGCAAGTCATATGGCTAAGCCAAAACCCACATGGAGGGACCACATGGGGAATGACTTAATAGCCAGGCATACATGGATTTGCCACCTTCTGCCTTGAATTAGGAGGATAATGAGAGAAATTGCTATACTTTTGGACTTCTTGTTTGTTGTTTGTAAAATAGCAAACATGACATATATACTACTAGGTTCTAATGTCAATTTTATACACCCCCACACCTGAGGTAGCCAAAGGAGTACTCATTAATTAGTTACCATGTTTTTATGGTGTTAGGTATTCAAAGGACCAACTCTAGTGTGAACATATCAGGGCTGGGTTATAATCAGATCGATGCTACTGTAAGTCAAGGTGATTAAAAGTAAGGTAAAAATTTGGAAGGGAAAGTAGATAAATGAGATTAGTTCTTGGGCAAAAGTTGTTGCCTTGGTAGAGGTGGGAGTAGGAGATCAGGATTCACAGTGATATGGGAAAAGACACTGATGATGAAGATGGGAACCAGATAGTCAGTCCATATTTCAAAAGGGCAAGGCCATGACACACCTGTGGATCCCAACCAGATAGGGAAGTTTATGGAATCATATATCAAAAACCAAAGGTTTAGGCAAGGAATCCAAGGAATCAAGAGTTAGTTTCTGGAAGTGTGTTTAGGCAAATAGTTCTGGGCCTCAGAAGCAAAAGAGAAATTTGACAACATGCAAAGTGTCTAGAGTGAGAGACTCTAAAAATTATAATAGCCAATAGTGGAAATTGGTCTCAGTATATGGGCAGATCTTGGCCCACAGATGGAAAAAGATATCTGGTTAGAATAGGGATAGGGGCAAATAGTTAAGTAACTCCTGATGTGAATTAAAACTTTAATGAGATTCTACTTGTCCTTTCAATTATTTCAGTTATTTCAATAGTCTAATTTTTTATTGCTTGTGAGTGGGGTTTTCCTAAAGAGATACATTCAACATAGAAACTATCAGGCTATAAAGCTGTCTATGGCATTTGTAGTACCCACTAACTATTGAAAAAAGCCACACAACCTCTATCCTCTTGTGTTTCAACTATAGAATAGTCCATTCTTTGGTTATAGTGGTCATCTCCTTGAATGTATTCCTACCCAGAGGGAAATGGGATTCTCAAAGTCCCCTACCTGAATCTCAGTTACAGAAGTAGATATTTTTTTTAATCCTTCTGAGCATCTTATCTTTGCTCATGGTGAGTATTACTTCAGTCTGAAATCTTATTCAATCTTATGAAGTCACATTATACTTTCATTTTTCATTGAAGTATTCTGAAAAGAATAAAATGGAATCATTTAAAGTCATGTTTAGAAAATGTGGAGTTTCTTGAGTAAAAAAGACAAATTTAGAGGAGAATTCTAAATAATACATTGAAAGAAAAAAAAAAGCAGATGCATACATTCATGTAGTTTATGGCAGGGAGGGTAATTTCTTTTTTTTAACCATTAGACACATTAAAGAAATTCAATTGGTGTCCTTAAAGATTTTGATTAGGAATGCATCTTTGCATTGGTAGGGGAATATTTTTAAATGTGAGTTCTTTTTATATAACACTTTCTATTTTTGTAGCTTTTCTGAGAACTGCCAATAAAGCATCAGCACATAAGTGTTTTAATTCATATTTGAATTTCTATTAGTCCTGCCTTTATGCACAATTGTTCTAGTGATGACTTGGTAGTGACTCTAAGAATCAGTCAGTCGTGTGAAAATCTACAGCGACTAATAGGCAGCATGTTTTTAATGTCTATCAGATCATTCATTTATCATTTTTTAAAATGCTGTGATTGATGTTTTTGATGATGGAGTCATCAGTTAATCAGGCTGTCTACACTCCATTTTGATGATTTGTGTCCTATACTGGGGGTCAGCAAACTTTGTCAAACTGCTAGCTGGGTGTGGTGGTGTGTACCTTTGAAGACTGAGGTAGAAAGATCACAAGTTTGAAGCCAGCCTCAGAAACTTAGTGAGACCATGCCTGAAGATAGAAGGATGGATGGATAGATAGATAGATAGATAGATAGATAGATAGATAGATAGATAGATAGGACTGGGGATGTAGCTCAGTGGTAAAGCACTTCTGAGTTCAATCCCTAGTACAAAAAACAGAACAAAATAAAACCAAAGCAAAAAAATTGCCAAGTGGTACAACCTCAGAAAGGGCATGTTTGCAGGTGTATGGATGAATGACTTATGCATAGTTTCCTGTTTTAAACACTTTATCCAGTTTCACCTCTCTGGATTTCAGTTACCCAAGGTCAACGTGGACTTCAATTATAAAAATATTTTTTTAATTCCAGAAATAAATAAGACATAAGTTTTAAGTAACTTGTTTTTCTATGGTATAATTCTGTTATTATTTTAGTATTCTCTTTTAGCATTGTATATAATTCTTCTATTTTATTGTTATTGTTTTTAACCTCTGAGTGTGTCTAATTGATGTTAAGTTTTATCATAGGTATGTATGGAGAGGAAAAAACTGTATTGTCTGGGGTTCTGTGGTGTCTGTGAGGTCAGACCTCCACTGGGGATCTTGGGATTCATCTACTCTGGATGCAAGGTGGGGAATCCAGCTATATCATATGAATTGAAAAGACAAAGCCCAATAAAAACTGTGTGATAGAGCTTTTCTTAGTATAAGATAAAAAAAATGTATAAACAGAAAATGAGATTAAAAATGTATAAAATTATAAAAGCCTTGGGAAGCTTGCATTCCTTTCCCCAGCCCTCCTAAAGATGCTCCATTTTGAAACATGCCACTCTCTTCTCCAAGTATGATTTGCTCTAGGACACTTGTCAGCTAACTAGGGACACAGATTTCATTCTGCCTTTGCCTCACCCCACCCGCTGCCCATATCACACAGATGTTAGAAGAGGAGGCTGTGCATCAGTTTTTGGCCCCCACATTGGCTCTGCCTGACTTTTCTGCAGCTCCATCCCCACTCCCAGTAGTGTTGGCAACTTAGGAGTTTGTGTTCACCTTCCTGTGTTTGAAAATCCCTACGAAAATTGGTATCTTTTGGGAGACAACTGCTAGAACTAATGGAGCCTTTGTGTTTGCAGACATGTTTTCCTCAGTGAAGCTAGAAGGGGCTGGTCAGGAAGCAGAGTTACAACCTTGTCCTCATTAGCACTGTGTTTGTACCAGTCTGCTCCTGAAAAACACTGCAGGTTATGATAATTTTCTCCTGTGCAAGAAAACAATTCAGCTGAAAGAAGCTGCCCCATGTATATGTGGCCTCTGTGTCAACCACAGCATATTTTTCTTGTTGTTGATGGAAACTGAGATGGTATTAAAAGGCTTTACTCTGAATTTGCTTTAGATAATAATGATAATTGCATGGTTTACTAGTGCTTACTAGGAAGATTTGAGAAATCATTGCTATTAAATTGAAAAAAGATAAAATAATTTTGAACTAAAATTAATCTCAAAATTGCACATCAGCTATGCTAGGTTGTAGGAAAACATTCATTTACATCATAATATTTAAGCCATATGTGACATTTCAACATATCTTTGCAAGTATTTGATGCCGAAAGAGAAAATTCTATAGCTTTTACTATTAGGCACCTTTTGGTCATGTCAGATCTACTTTTTTTTAATGTATTTTTTAGTTATAGATGGACACAATAACCTTTATTTTATTTAAATTTATGTGGTGCTGAGGATTGAACCCAGGGTACATGCAAGATGGGCACTCTACCACTGAGCCATAACCCCAGCTCCAGGTCTACTTTTGAGAAAATTAAAAAAAAAAATCAGAATTGAAAAAAAAATGCAGAGGATGATTGTGAAAATTTAATTGCTCTCTGATAATTTGATATTTTCAGTTAAAATAATTTGTTAGTAATTAATGATGACTAATAAACATGACAGTCAGCTAATGATCTGGTGATCTGGATGCCTTTATATTATGTAGAAAATAAAGGGATTTCTCTAATAATGAACACATTTAGAAGCATGAGTTTAATACTTTGAATCCAACACTACCCCAACATACTAGGATGGCTTTGACCCTCAAAGTAGGGATCGAGTACTGTAAAATTTTGTCCATATTGCCTTCTTAAATACTTGTTGCAATTAAAATATACAAATATAAATGTTTACTTCATATACAATTTCAAAATTGGACATCAAACAAGTACAGTACTGAGATCATTTGTCAACTTATCAGTGTCTAGCAGAAATCACTTATTCATGGCACACATTGAAATTGGATATATGAAAATAAAATGGATTTTTCCCTCAAGGATAATGTATTCTGAGCAGAAATGGTGTAATAAACATGGGAAAGACTAAGTAAAGTTACTTTCACTAAGGTGAAGAAATGCCTCCCTCAAAGCAAACAAAAACATCTAAAACATCTACCTAATGTAAATTTGGCATACACACACACACACACACAAAAAAAACCTTTTGGATGTGACACTAAAACTAATATTAATGCTACAGAGACAAGAACAAAGTGCACAAAGATCCAGGTGATGCATGCAATAGATTTTTCCAGCACAAAGTATGTAGCCAAAATGATGCAAGCAGAAGCATGTATGTTAAGTAGATATCACAGAGAGTACCATAGTTCTTTCATAAGAAAGCTTAGCTTTCTTAGTATATTTGTGTTTGATTGCACTTACTTCAGAAAATATGATATGTTAGGAAAATGTCTGGATCAACATCAAAATGCCTCTGCTATATAGACATTAGTCTTTAATGTATAAATTCTCTGAATTTGTTTGCATTTAGAAACAGAGGAGAACATGTTGTGCTTGTCATATGCCAGGCCCTGGTGTACACTATTCACAGGCTTGCTCTCATTGAGTCTTCACAGTAACTGCCTGATTGGACACTGTCATTATGCCCACTTCACGCATGAGCTAATATCTTGCCCAAATCTTTGAAGAAATATTTAACAGCACATTAGAGAAAATACTGAATAATCCCAATTTTCAGGAAGGCAAGGAAAATGAATTCCCTAAAGTTATGTCCTCAGGGAGTAGGATATTAATCTTATTTGCTTTAGTTCTTTTTGAGAGGCTGACCGTGGATCCCTGTCAAAAATTACACTCACTCACCACACCATGCTTTAGACCTTTATTTTTGTTTGTTTGTTTTAAGAATGGAGGCTTCAGCTTCCCAGAGCTCAAATAAATAAAATTTAAGTTATTCTGATTTCCTTGAATTGCTATCACTAATAAAGCACAAAATGTGTTTTGTCCTTGGCAGCATGATTCAGTGAAATTAAGCCAATTAGCTACAGAGAAATCAGCTTAAATATCTCTGCTTATCCTAAAAGAATATAAGTTTGTAAAGGGCAGTCACAGGGAAGATTGATATGGTTCCTCCTTTATGCTTTATAAGCTTCACCGCAAGTGCTCTGAGCAGGGTTTCTTACGTGCACAATAGACTTTAAGAAATTTTGTAAAGAGATTTTTTTTTTTTTTTGCATTTTGATGCTTTCCATCTACTTCCCTTGTTTTATTTTTATCCGGCTCATTCTATGCAGTTCTCTTTATTTTCTTTCCTCTTCACACTTACAAAATCCAATGAAGGCTGAAATTTTAGTATTCACTACTATATTTCCAGTATCTAACATGAGAAATTAATAAATAATTGTTGACTGGACTAATAAATCAATGGTTTAATCATAGATTCAGTTCTCTAGTTAGTCTTTGAAAAGCATCTTCTGTGCTTTTAGAAAAGAAAGTAGTAGTGATCATCTGGAGCATTCACTGGGTTACTAATATTAAAGTTGGTCAGGTTAAATTGATTTCCTTCTCCTGCAGGATCAGTATATGAGATCTGTGTTCTCCCCACTGTCTGTCGGGATTTCAGCAAGCAGTTGATAAAGTGTCCCATGGTCAACATGTGATTAAGGTGCAGAAAGACAAGGTCATACAGGAGTGTCTGTATTCTTGAATTGACATCCAGCTATGGTGCAGCTTCTAGTAATTGACTAGAGGATTTGGGCTTCAGGTCTTTTCTCTTTACTATTTTATCATTAATTTGGGGGTAACATTAATAGCATTATGAGATAATCTGTAGATGAAGCAAAAATGGGAGGAACAGCTAAAATTGCTAACAGAATCAGCATACAAAAGGCACTTGACAGCCTGGAGGTGAGAGGTAAATATAAAACAAAATATAAATAGTGAAAATATAAGTTTAAAGTACCAAGGAGACAAAAACTAACTCTTATTGTTTGAGGAGCAATAGGAGCAGAGATGAGAGGAGTCCTCGTTTAATAGTCCTCGTTTAACTGGAGATTTACAAGGTTGTAAAATACATAGAAATCAATAATATGACATGACCCCTCTCAACTATTCATTAATTCTTGGGCTTAGGAAAGAAAAGGTAATGATTTTGTTCTCTATTTGCTTGTTCTCCCATAGTTGAGCTGTGATTCCAGTCCTGGGCTGTTGAATGCCATCTGTGGGCTGTGTGTGGACTTTGTTGGCATTGCAGCCTAGTGAATAGGAACATCTGATTTCTGGGAACTTCCAGTGGACATTTCCTCTGTGTAAGACTGCCCAGAGACATTGTGAATTCCTATTCTGCTTTACCACATCCCACACAGCACCAGAGATGGAGGAGGCGGTGACCTGCTGTACCCGTACAGCCCCTCTGAGATGGGTGTGACCCACCAAGATGCCAGTCAACCTGCTCACTGCAATAATACATCACAAAGAAAGACTCCACCCTGAAACCTTATCCCTCCCTTTGATGTGCCCCCTTAAATAAACCACTGGAGCCATTTTGTCTAGTTTTAGCTGCTGTGTGGACTAAACCTATCAGGGGCTCTGCTTTTGAAAATCTCTTTCTGACTCTTGTCTTTTGTTCTTCATTAATTATTCTAGACTTAAATTTATCCAGTGGCTTACACCTCCTTGGCATGAAGAAGAACTCCCCCTCTGCCAATGAGATGCTAGGCATCACCCCATACTGAACAGTTTACCTTTAGAAGAGCATTTAGAAGATATAGTACATCTAAAACTTGGACTCATCATGAAGATGAAAGTCACAAATACATCACATGAAGAATATCTAAAGCTGTTGTTCAAAATTGTGGCCTTCAGATATGTTTTGTGTGGCCCATTATCTATCATGTTTTGCAAAGTTTGAATTAGAGACAGAAGTTTCAAAATGAGAAGATAACTTAATAAAATATAGATTCTGAACTGTGCTCTTAAATTCTTGTATGGAAACCAACCATGGAGAGGTAGTTATCATGTTTTGTTCACTTCTCAGCCCACTGTACCCATTTGTTTTAAATTCCTGTGCCTTTCCCCCAGTGGAATGAATCAGAAATAATTTTCCTATGTACTTACATGAATACACCATAGTGAATCCCACCATTGTGTACACCCATAAGAATGGGGTTCTGATTAGAATAAGATATATTCCATGTGTGTATCATTATATCAAAATGAATTCTACTGTCATGCATAACTAAAATGAACCAATAAAAACAGTCCTGTACCTATAGTAATTTGAGTGTTTGGCACCTGAATGGAAAGGACTGGGGAATGCATGGTTGCCTGGGGACACATAAATCTATAGGATTTTCATGGCACATAACAAATACAGTTGATCTGTCTGACCTCAGAAAACTAAATACAGGTGGAAATTATAGGGTACATATTTATATTACATACACAGAATAATTTCTCACAGTGACTTGGTGAGTAGTTCTGTTTTTCTTGTGGCACTCAGTGACTATTGAAAAACAGGTTGAGGGTGATGAATTCCCTTCCAGAAGTTGCTAGAAGGTAAGAATTTTGATAGCAGACATCTTTGTTCAATTCGTTTACAATGGCATCCCAGAACTAAATTAATGCCTGTTGCATGATAGTGCCCACTTTCAGATTTAGTGATTGGAAATATTAAAATGTAGAATCATAATCCTTTACCAGTCCTATAAGAAAAATTAATTAGCTATATAGGTAGAGTGCTATGGAATAAGGGGAATATTAACCTAGTCGTTATTTAAAGTTACTACCAACCCTGAGAGCAGTCTATCAGGCAAGTGACATGGAAAGAGAATGTATTTTACATCAAATAGTAAACACAGTAAATTAAACTCAAATGTGTATGTGTAATAAAATAACTGATAGGTAAAGCATTTTGCCAATTATATATGGTATGGACAATTATATTGTTTCCTGGATGTTAAAACTGAAATAAACAATTACTTAAGATTTGTTTTCTGATATTTGACTTTATCTTATATTAATACTGATGATGTTATTTCATGTTTTAGCTGTTGGTTTCAGCTAAGAAATTGTTACTCATTCCTATGCAACAAAGAAATATTTTTATCCTGTTATTTGTAATCTAGCTTATAAAATTCTTGTTGCCTTGCTGTTTGGAGTGATTTGTTATTCTATCCTTCAAGGAAATCCTTGATAACAAATCAAACCATTGGGAACTGATTGCGATTTTCATTGTTTCGGGTGGTAACTAAAAGCAACATTTTGAAAAATCATCTTATAAGAAACCTAGAAAACAACAGAGCCCCCCAAAATGCAGAAAAGAAACAAATCGCTAAGTATCTAATTTTAAGTGCTTGTAAAAATTGTATAGACCTTTTATTTTGAAGCCCTCGCAATTTAATATTCTCAGAATCCAAAAATGAAGAACTTGTTTTATAACCTTGAAGCAAAAAAAAAAAAAAAATAGTCTAAAGCCCTAAATTTGAGTGCTAGAGATAATGTGTTTAGAATGCAGTCCTGAGGGGTATATACTATGAAAAGCAATAGCTTATTAGATTCTAGGAAAGTTTTGGTTTATTTGAAGGAGATACAGTAATTGATTTTTGTCAAGTATTATTTACAAGGGATAACATTTTCCTCTATTTAGTTTCAAGACAAACAAAGGAAAGAAACAATTGTGAAAAAGGTTAGTGGATGCTGAGTGGTGGGATTGGATCATGACTCATCCTTTTAAAGCAGATAACAAACAGTGGAGAATTCCTATTGTGGAGTGGTACCAAATAGCTTCAGAATCCTGTATCATCATAGCCATCATCATTATGATAATGTGTTGCATACAAAGCTCTGAAGAATACAAAGTCTCTGGGGAATACTTAGCAATTTATGGACCTATTTTAATTTGCTTTCAAGGTTCCTTCATAGGGTATCATGAACACAGAACTTTAACTCTAGCTGTAGAGCCAGCCTTTGAAAAGGGGTGATACAAGCACCATTTTACTTGGATACGAGTTCTGGTGGCTGGAATCCTCCTCTGAGCTCAGCACCTTAATTCTCCTTCTTTTATTTAAAGGAGAAAATTATTATAAATTCTCATATTTAAAAGATGTATGGTGAAAAATTTCAAGTATATACAAAAGTCTAGAGAATAGTATGATGCTCTTAAGGAATTTCATCCAACTTCAGCAATTCACAACAAATGGCTAGTTCTTCTTCCTACTGTATCCCTACTCACATTTCTCTCCAGTGTGATTATTTTTAAGTAAATATAATATTTCTTCATCTGTGTTCTAATGTATGTCTGATGGTTGTCTTTTGAAGTATTACCTTAACAATATTAAAACACTTTTAAACTTTCCTAATAAATTTCCTAATTTCTTAGTATCAAATTTCTCTGAATTTTAAAATAATTTTTAATTTATTATGGTTTCAAACAAGGTAAACAGGTTAAAATCATTATATCTCTTAAATCTCGTTTAGACTATTAATATCCATTTTCTATCATTTCTTGGAAATTTTTGTTAAAAAAGAAACTCGGTCCTATATCCTACAGATTGGGTTTACAGATTGTATTCCAATGTTGTTGTTCAAACTAGTCATCAGTCTTTTAAATTTTTTGTAATTGGTGGTTAAATTTAAATAATTTGTGTTATGATCTTAAGAGAATAAGCAGAGATTTTTCTCCTTTCCTAGTTTTATTGAGGTATAATATTTATTGAGGTTGCATGTGTGCACACGCACACGCACACACACACACACATGCACACACACAGAGTCATAAACGTTTATGAGGGGATACCTAACATGAGATAGCATCTTATTCTCATTTTGATGTCTATTTCCCTATTGATTAGTGGTGTTGAATACTTTTTAATATACTTTTGGCCATTCTATGTCTTCTTTGGAGAAATATCTACACCATTGCCTAATATAGAGTTATTGGAGTTTCTAGTATACTTTAAATGTTAATCCCTTATCAGACATATAGTTTGCACATATTTTATTTTTAAATATTTTTATGTTTTATTTTTAGTTATACATGACAGTAGAATACATTTTGGCAGAATATACATACATCAAGTATAACTTATTATATTTAGGTTTCCACTCTTATAGTCATATATAATGTGGAGTTACCCTAGTTGTGTATACAAATCCAAAGCTAGGAAATTATATCCAATTAATGTGCATATTTTCTAACATCTCATCAGGAAGATACTTTCATTTTATTGATTAGTGCCTTTGTTATGCAGAAGATTTTAGCTTGATGTAATCCACTTTGTTTTTGATTTTGTTGTGTGTACTTTAGGTATGTATCTTATTAGACATTGACAACCCCAATATCAAGAACTTTTTCTCTGTGTTATCTGAATAAAATTTTTAATCCACCTTTAGCTAATTTTGTGGATGATGTAACATAAATATGCAATTTTATTCTTTTGCATGTGAATAATTAGTTTTCCCAGCACAGCTTATTGGTGAGACTACCCTTTCCCCATTGTGTATTCTTGGTGCACTGTCAAAAATTAATTGACTGTATGTGTATGCATGGGTTTGTTTTTCAGATCTCTTTTTTTGTTTCTGTTTCTATGGACCATACTTCTTTGATTATTATAGTGTTGAAATGTAGTTTGAAGTCAGGAAGGGTGATTCCTCCATCTTTGTTCTTCATTCTCTAGATTGCTTTGGCTCTTCAGGGTCTTTTTCAGCTCTACAATAGTTACAGGATATTTTTCTAAAAATGATATTTTCCCTAAAAATGCCATTGAAACTTTGAAAGGGATTGCACTAAATCTGTAGATTACTTTGTGTAATATAGGTACTTTAACTCTATTAAGTATTCCAGTCCATGATCATGGGGTATCTTTCAATTTATTTGTGTCTTCTTTCATTTCTTTCACCAATGTTTTATAGCTTTAGGTGTAGATCCCTTTCACCTCCTTCATTACATTTATTCCAAGTATTTTATTCTTTTACAAATGGGATATTTTTCTTAATTTTACTTTCTTATAGTTTGTTGTTATAGTGAAAGGCAACTAACTTTGGTATGTTGATTTTGTATCCTCCAACTTATCTTGATTTTGCTTATTCATTCTAACATATTTTTGTTAATATTTAGGGCTTTATATTTATTATATAAAACAATTTAAATTCTATCTAATGTGTATTTTTATTTATTATTTCTTGTCTAATTGCTCTAGCAAGGACTTCTATTTTTGCATTGAACAAAAGTGGTAAGATAGGTATTTATACCTTGTTTCAGATCTTAGGAAAAAATATTTCAGCTTTTCATTGCTGTGTATAGTGTTGATGGTAGGCTTGTCAAATATGGCCTTAATATATTAACTATATTTCTTACATAATTCATGTATGTATTGAGAGCTAGTTTTATCATGCAATGATGATGAATTTTTTTATGTCCTTTTCTTCATCTACTGAGATGATCATAGATAATATAAATTTAATCCTTTATTATGTTTTTATGGTATCTCACAATTATTGAGTTTGAGTATGCTGAAACCTACTTGCACACCCAGGAATAATCTCACTTAATTGTAGCAAATGATTTTTTTAGGTTTTCTTGAATTTGGTGTGCTAGTGTTTTGTTAGTGACATTTTAATTCATGTTTACATGGATTATTGGTCTATAATTTACTTTTAGCATCCTTTTTTGGCTTTAGTATGAGGATATTGCTGGACTCATAAAATGAGTATAGAAGTATAGACTATGATTTAATTTTTTGGTTGGAGAAGTATTGACATTCTTGAAACACTTGGTAGAATTCATACTTGAAATCATCTAATCCAGGGTTTTCAGAGGTTTTTGTTTAGTGATTAAAAATCAACTGATTCTAGTTGATCAACTCTGTGATTACCATAGTATTTAAAAAAAACTCATATAGCTATAGCATTTTGTTTAAGACTATAACAATTTTAGTTATGAATTGCACTGAAAAAACTTTATACATTAACTCAAAGCCCATTTTATGCTACCTTTATTATACTTTCCCTCTTTTTATATCACATATACACTAACAAATTACTGTGAAAATAGTTACTTTTAATACTATAGTCTTCTAGCTTTTATCTTAGAGTTAAAATGACCACATAGTTATTATGATTAGAGCATTCATAATTTGACTGTACTTTTCTCATGAATTTTTAACTTTCCTATATTTCATGTTATTATTTATCACTCTTTAATTTCCTCCTAAAGAACTTTAAGCATTTCTTGTTAAGTCAGGTCTTGTATTGAAGCCCTTCTTTTGTTTGTCTAAAACATCTTTATATTTTCATCATTTCTAAGGGATAGCTTTGCAGGGTATAGAATTTTTGGTTGGCACTTTTGCTTTAGGCACTTGAACTATATCATCCCCTTCCCTTCTGGCCTGCAAGCTTTCTTTTGAGACTTCTTCTGACAGCCTATGATAAGTGATGAGTCTCTTTTTCTTGTTGCTTTTGTATTGTCTTTGTCTTTTACTTTTGCCAATATGACATCTCAGGGTAATCTTCTTTGGGTTGATCTTATTGGAGTTCTTTGAGTTCATTAATTTAAGTGTTCATATCTTTCCAAAGATTTGAAAAAATTTTCAGTTTGTGTTTTTTTTTAAAGCTTTATGTTCCCCTTTTCTATCATCTCCTTCTAGAGCTTCCAGAGTTTACATATTCATTCACTTAATGATGTTCTATATGTCCCTATACTTTCTTCACTTCTTTTCATTCTTTTTTTATGGTCCTCTAGCTAGCTAATTTCAGGTGATCTCTTTTTAAGTTTTCTGATGTTTTCTTCTGCACAGTCAAATTTAGTGTCAAAACTCTCTAATGCATTTTTCAATTTTATCATTGTCTTCATAAGTTCCACAATTTCTTTTTAATTGTTTTTTATGGTTTATATTTATCTTCTCATTCTGTTCACATATTATTTTCCTGATAGTATTCAGTTGTCTTCCCATGTTTTTTTTATATCTTATTGAGCTTCCTTATGATGATAATTTTGATTTCTTTCAGGCAATTTCTAGTTCTTTATTTCTTTGGTTTTTTTTTTAATATTTATTTTTTGGTTGTAGTTAGACAAAATACATTTTATTTATTTATTTATTTATTTTTATGTGGTGCTGAGGATCAAACCCAGGGCCTCACACACTAGGTGAGTAATTTACTGCTGAGCCACAACTCCAGCCCCTGGTTCTTTATTTCTTTAGGGTCAGTTATGCAAACTTTTTTAGTTTCTTTTGATGCAAACTTGCATTAGATATGTGCATTTGAAGGAGTAAACACCTCTTCTAGTTTTAACAGACTTGCTTTGGCAACCTCCTTCTGCTAGGTACCAAGGCTCATGGAATTGCCTTCAGGATCACAGTCAGTTGGGGTCTGAGCCAGGTCACAAGTCTGCTGCTAAGTCAGCAGTGCAGTCCACATTTGGAAGGCCTGTTATCAGGAACTTGAACACAGTAAATCCTGTCCCATCCCAGGGAATACTATACAACCTGCAGGCCTTTGTTCTGCAGGGATAGCACGTAACAAGCTCCATTTCAGGATTAGGTTCTATAGATGGCAGACCTAATAGGAGATGTGCAGATGGGTGTGGCCTCTTTGAGGTCCTTGGAGGTATCCTTCTCTCAGTGGGCGTCTGGTCAGTGACAACTGGCCTTGGGCTATCACTGAGAAGGACTAGAAATGAATTAAATAGATGTTTCAGAATTCACAACCAACACTGAAGTCTGAAGACCTACCATTATGTTCCTGGGCCTCTTATTTGTATCCCTCACATTGATTTACTGAATTAGTCAAATGTTCTTGAAAAATGGGGAAAATGTTTAATTTGGATTGAAACCATGAGTTTTGGTATCAGTAAATCTAGACTTACCACTATTAGTAGTGTCACGTTGGGACACTAAGTCTAATTTTCTCTAAGCCAAATTTTCCAAATCTGTAAAATGGGAAGTAGTAGCCCATGTAGTTCTAGTGAGAATCTAATGTAGCTATCTAAAGAGAACATGTAATACAATAAACACTATTAATGATGCTAAATAATAGGGGATGATGAGGATCATCTTGTGTTATTTTTGTTCTTATTTTAACAAAAATAAACGTCACGTTGCAGCATTGACTATCATGTTGGATGTAGACTTAAAAGAAACATTCTTTCAATATATAATTTACAAATGAAATACCTTTTAGTTACCTGATCTTTGTTAGTTTATTCTAACTTTATAGACCTATAAATGTCTTTATTTAAATGGTTTCAAATTTTTTGTTTTGTGTTTGTAATAGTTTTATCTGTATTGGTATTTAAATAAAACTTGAAATGAAAACAGTAGATTCTTTACATTTCTCTTAAGGTTGCTGCTTGACACTTAATTCCTCAAGTGAGAGATTTTTCAAAATACCAAAAGAGTAAGCTAGCTGTATTTTAATCTACATTTTTAGAAGACATGATTTTAAGGGGCTAAAAAGAAAAAAATGTAAACAATATTAGGTTCTTTTCTACAGTTGTGATTCTATTACTGTATTTCATTTTGGAGGTAATAATTGGTAGAATTCATGTTTTTCCTTCCTCTACTAACAAAATAAAATTGACTTAATTTTTCTCAAGGTCACCCAGGAAAGGTACAATGCTATTTACCGAAGGTAATTGAATTCTAGAGTTTCAGATAGACTTTCTTGTTGATGAGAATATTATGGAAGGAGAAATTTTTCTATTCCTTTTAGGAACTTTTTAGAAGTTTTGATGAGATATAGGAAATGGCTTTCGAAAACTTCAGTGATCTCTATTTCTTCTAATCAGCATAAAATCACAGCCTATATTTGGATTATGTTCTGTGAATGTTTGAGAATTATGTGGTATCTTTATGTTAACCTAAGGTGAAAATTTTTATTTTTAGATGGAATTCATTTTACAAGAGTGTCTTTTCTTTATCAGTATACAAATATCCATTTGAAGACAAATTGTGTTGATTCAGTATGATGTCCTTTCCAATATTGAAAGACCTAGGTATTTCTCTTGATTGCCTTGATTTGTGATTTTTAAAATTAAGATTATTTGGGCAAAGTTCATTTAAAGATAAAACCTACATAATGAGTAATGAGATAAGGAGAAAAACATTCATCATAAGGTTTAGGGAATCTTAAGGATGGTTATCAATTATTACTTCAGTACATTGTGAAGGACTTAATAATGATATAAAACAATAATATATATAGGCAACGCCAACTGCCAGCATATTTCTTTTAGATTGCAAGTGTAATCTTCAATTTGCTGTGACAGTACTTTTTTTTACATGGTTATCATAGTTGGTTCAGTTGTTGAAAATTATCTTATTTATACTATAAAAAGGGACATGTTTCATAGAGCTTGATTTGCAGCAAACTAATTGGAGAGTAAAAAGAAATGTCACATTGGAAATGGTAAGCACCTATCCTCAGCTTAATCTGTCCTCTTTCTGGAAAACTATCCAACTCTTTAAAATGCTCACCCCTCCAATGCTCTGCATAGTGTAGGTCCCCTGGAATCACTGAGTACCTAAAATCTTTTATTATTATTTTTTAATTAGGTGAAAATATTTATCATAAAATGCCCATTCACAGTTATCCTTCAGTACCCATGGGGGAATTGAAGTCCCCACCACCACAGATACCAAAGTCTATAGATGCCCAAGCCCCTCATATAAAATGGTATAGTGTTTGCATATAACATATATGATTCTTCCAAATTCTTTAAATCATCTCTAAACTATTTACAGTACCTAATATAATAAGATGATCATAATACTATATTGTTTAGGGAATAATAAAAAAGACTATACATGTATTATACATTCAGTACAGATATAATTTTTTTCTTCTGAGTATTTTTGCTCCACAGTTTTTTTTGAATCCACAAATTTGAATCCCATGGATACAGAGGGATGACTGTCTTTGACAAAAGGTCCAAACATGGAGAGAGACTGAAGCAATTTGAGTGGCCAAAGCTTTGGAATTCTTTAAGAAATTCCTTGTTATATGCATGAGTATTGATCATACTTTTCTTGTATGAATAGGTACAACATTACTATTAAAACTAACATGTGGGCTGGGGCTGGGGCTCAGTGGTAGAGCGCTTGCCTAGCATGTGTGAGGCCCTGGGTTAGATCCTCAGCACCCATAAAAAATAAATAAATAAAATAAAGATATTGTGTCCAGCTACAACTAAAAAATAAATATTAAAAAACCCAACATCTAATAATAATAATAATTTCCTCATTTCCTGACATTTTACAGTGGAAGAAATGAAAATATTTGTCTATTTGCTTCATTCAGTTCTTTAACAAGATCTATTTAGCATGCTTTGTTCTGGGCACTGACTGGTTGAGTGCTAGGGATACAAATGTTTGGGCATTCTCCCTTCCTTCCTGTCCATGTGTCCAGACTGTGAAAGGAAATTGACATATTAGCATATCATTACACTATAATCGGCAGGCTGATGACTGACCAGGAGTCATAAATAAGAGAACAGGATGTATTTGTTTCATTGTCTTGGATAATATTTTCAACATGACTGTGTAGGGTGAAGAAAAGAAATGGTTGAAGGATAGCACATTGGAGAATGCCTAGATTTAAGAGTTAATAGAGAAGCCAGCAGTGAGACAACAGAAATCATTAAAGAAAGGAGGAATCAAAAGAGACATGTCCAGTTTATGGGTTAATCATAGATCTTAATTTGCCTCAGACAATCCAAGTTTTCTCTATTCACTGACGTTACATCTGGCTAGAAAGAAACGCTTGAGAAAGCCCACCTAGATACTCCTAAAGAACCCTAAGTCTCTGCTACAGCTTTTATCATATTCTGGTGAGTATCTCTCTTCTTATCTTTCTCCCCAAGTAAGGCACTTACAAGAAAGAAAGTGCCAATTTGCCTATGTATTTCTAGCACCCAAGACAGGCTTGAAAGGTGGTAGGTGCTCAGTAACTGCTTAAGGAATCAATCAGGAAATAGTATCATGAATAAGATAGGTTGAACTCAGAGAATATAGAAGTGCCTATACATACAAAATAGACCCCTATAACAAGAGTCCCTCAAATTTTAGTGACTTATATCCATACTGACTACTTGTGACTAATGCAGACCAAATAAAGCATTGTGATTGGCAAGTGGCTTTCCTGTAATCAGTGATTAAGGACTATAACTTCTTTCACCCTGTGACCCTACTATCTTCAACATATGGCAAGGGACTGCAGAAGGAGGTCAAATTGGAGGATTGTATCCACAGTCTTTTTAGTCACATGTGAAAGTCACACACATCTCCTGAGTCATGTAATAAAACACTCATTGACATGTCTACATCTACCTGTAAGGGAATCTGGAAGTGTGGTCTAGCTGTGTGTCTAAAAAGAAATATTCTTTCATATAATGCATATGAGTATTATATTCATGACATTGTGTGTGTGTGTGTGTGTGTGTGTGTGTGTGTGTGTGGTTTGCAACCTACTTTGAAAAGATGAAAAAAAGAACTGAGAAATTAATTATACATTGCTTAGAAACTGAAGAAAACAAAAAAGTAATAATAATAATCACAGATTTAATACTTATCCATAATAAGTGGTAATAGTATGGAGTTTCTTTCTTAAGTATATGTTTTGAAGGGGTATTTATTCTAACAGTGAAAAGCATCACATTAAAGTTACTTGTCTGTCAACTATTACACATAAATTGGCTAATTATCATGAAATTTTTTATTTTATTGTAATCAAACAATTCATCCAAATATTTTAGTGTTTTTCTTTTGATATTATATATTTTGAAGCTGAACAAGTGGTTTTTTAAGTCCCATTAATAGCAAAGTGAACTTTGTTTCATTTTATTTCTGAGATTTTCATGTGCTTTTCAATGAAAACATTTTTATCATGGAGAATATAGAAACTTGTAAGAAATAAGATATGAAACATAGTAACCACTCATACCACTAAACAGAGAGCTACTTTAGGGAGTTAGGCTATATCCTTCCAGAATGTTTGTATGACTATGTGACTTTTTTGTTTTGATGTTGTTTCATAAAAATGAGATCACTCTATAATCTGTTCTTACACTCAACATTATGTCATGAACATAATCACATATTCTTCTGCATTATTATAACATTATCATAGTATTTCATCATATGATACATCAAAATTTATTAAGCCAATCCTTCAGTGTAGCAATTAGATTACATTCAGTTATTTGTTATTATAAATGAGCTGCAATGAATGTCTTTGTGGCTAGATCTTTGCCAGATAATCTTATTAGACTATGCCTAAAATGTCAAAACCATTAGTTCTCAAATTTTAGTACACATAAGAATCATAGTGGAGATTTATTTGGACTCTTAGGCTGTAATCATAGAGATTTTGATTACGCATATCTGCAAGAGGACCTGAGAGTCTGAATAAATCAAGAACCTTCCTTGATTCTAATGCAGGGAGTTTAGTACTATGATTTGAGAAATAAGGGCTTTAGGATGTTAGAAATAACATCTTTTTCCTGAACTCCTTGCAAAAATGCCATTTTTTTCTGGCAATAATACAAGATATGAATTGCTCTGTTGGTTAGATTTATATTTCTTTCCAAAATAAGAGCATTTAAACTCCTGCCTTCTATGTGATAAAGTTATTCCATTTTATTTCTCTAGTATAATTGAAACACATTGACCTGGAGTGTGAAAAGATCACTTGTTATACAGTTTTTGAGTCAAAAATGTTAGAATATAAATATCTATTGCTTAATCATTTTTATGATCAAGAATAAAGTACCTACAGGAAGTTTGGGCTTAAACTGACAATATATGAGCTTGAATTTAAACTTTATTTTTAATAGAGATGATTTCTCTCAAAAGAAATTACCCCTTGAGTCAGTTTTATTGAAAAGAGAATGTCACAAACATTAAGTCATTCATCAAATAACCTGGGTTATATAAAGCATTTTTGCCATTTGCAAATGCTCACAGTGGATATCTACGCATCTAATAAAAAAGGTGTGAACTTCAGCTAGCTACATTCAGTGTGACCAAAGCTTTAGTAGACCCATCTGTTTTTCTTCTTTCTATGTGCATTTTGAAGAAAGCTCTCCATACACATAAGCTATTAACTTAATTATGACCTGTTAGTAACCCAAGAGTGGGGGTCAGTTTTCAGTTCTGTTCATAGATAAACTTCTCATGCACATGCAGCTTATTTTCCTCATGTAAAAGCTAAGAATGTGACTTGCATGTGTTTTCTCCTTATTTGCCATATCTGCCAATTCACTAAATATTTAATTTTTTTGCCATTAATTGTTACCACCTAAGCTTTAAGGGTCTGGAGAGGTTAAGTGACTTCTTAAGACCACATGAGTAATCACTGGTATAGCAGGATCTAAAATTTCTATCTCCTGATTTAGTCACATATTACCATGACTTTTGAATGTTTTCATAGGATTGTTTGACCTCCATTCTGTTAATTAACAAAAAATGCAAGTGTGAAGTTTATAAAGTTGTGGTGAATTAGCATGTGTTCTATTCATGTCTAGTTGTGTACACCCTGCACCTGTTTAGGTAGTGTAACATCATGCTTTCATTCAAAGAGATTTGAAATTGGATCCTGACTTGGAGGGTGACTATCCATCCTGGTTTGCTTGGTAGTGCGGTGTTTTCCCAGACACAGGACTTCAATTGCTAAAATCAGAAAGTTCCTACCAAACAGGGATAGTTGGTCGACCTACTTGCTGTGTGGCCATTTGGCCAAGGTCTGTAATTTAATAGATCTCTGTTCCTTTGTGTGTAAAAGGAGAAAAGAGGAGTTATCTAACAGGATTTTAATACCAATTAAATAAGATGGTACAAGTAAAACATAGCACCACTTAAAGGATTCAGTAAATATATGTAATTACTGTTATTGATGTCATTTTAAAAAGCAAATGTGTTCTTCAAAGCACAGATTCTCAGAATCTAGATCTTCAAGTCTAGGATTTGAAATAAACCTCTTCTTCACCTTTTAGGTATTCTTATATTTTACTAGTGATCCATAAAATTAGACAACACAAGGCAAGGCTGAATAGTCCATTGTTGCTTTCATAGTTTTTAAGATGTATAACAGGAAGAGACACATTTTCTATTTGGAAATCAACCAGGTTAGAATGAGCATCAAAGGTAGAATAGTGCTATTAAAAAAAAAGAATTAGACTGGATTCCAATCATAATAACAGCCACTTTGTTGAGTACAAACTGAGCCAGATATGGGTGCTTATGAATCTTTGTACCTGCTCCAAACCATGATCTCAAGAGGTAAATAATATTACCTCAATTTTCAGAGAAAATTATCTCGGTTTTTGGAGAAATAACCTTAGCTCAAGTTAATTGATCCAAGATAGTGGTATAATAAGGAGTGCAATAAGGATTATATTCTGGTTCTGAATGCTCCAAAGTTCATGCAGTTTTAACTTATAACCAAAAGCTAGTTTGCAGGAAGGTACTTTGCCTCCGGGTGAGTTTCTTTATTTATAAAACTCAGAAGGGAAGAAATCACCCTTTACCATTCCTTAGCACATTACAGGCAATCAGCTATCCATGTATCATTTAATTCTTATGGGTAAATACTAGTCCTGTTTTTATGAGAAAGAAACTTACTCCTTAGATTAAACAACACAGGTGGTGCTGGACATGGTGGCACATGCCTATAATCTCAGCAGCTCCAGAGGTTGAAGCAGGAAGATCTCAAGTTCAAAGCCAGCCTCAGCAACTTAGTGAGGCACTAACTCAGCAAGATCCTGTCTCTAAATAAAATATAAAAGGACTGGGATGTTTTCCAGTAGTTAGTGCCCCTGGGTTCAATCCCTGTTACACACACACACACACACACACACACACACACACACACCAAAACCCAACTGGTAAAGTGGCAAGTATTCAAAAACCTAGCACTCTATTGAAGCGTGTTGCAGCATTTGATGATACTATAATTCTAAGCATGTGAATATAATAAATGTTACTCCAGCGGACCTTTTTAACAACTTAGAAATAATTATTGTTCATGTAATGGTACATTTTTCTCAATTAAAATAAAAATACTAAATTTTCTACTTGATTCTAGACTTGATTTGCCTTTGCATGTGGGTACTGTAGCTCAAATTTTTCAAAATTCAGGTGCATTTTAAATCCTATCAGCGTTCAGATTTTCTTTTCATACCTTTTTAAAAATCCCTCTCAGAAATTCTTATTATAGCAATTGGCAAGAGAATATTAGAGATGTATGAAAACGTGTTGCAAATATGGTGCTAAGTATGAAAAAAATTGGAGTCAATTTCTACCTCTCTTTTCATAGGTATCTATGTGAGAACACACACACACACACACACACACACACACACACACACATCCTGACATGAATAACTCAAGATATAAAAGGAAATTATGTTTTTGCAATTCATTTCATACAAGGTAGAAAAACATTTTGATTTACCTTTGACTTTATATAATTCATGCAAAAATTAATGAACTCTAAGATTACTGAAGATGTTAATGAATGGTTTCAACCAAACTATTCTTAAACATACTGGTGAACAAATTTACTGCTTTCAAAATAAGCCTTAACTTCAGTTATAAATTCTAATCTTTTCAGTAACTACTATTGTTAATGTGAAATTAAGTTAATTTTTCCCCCAGAAGGTATGAAGCCATTATGAACCATAAACATGGGAACCTTTATTGATTGTGTGTCTTTTCTTGAACTTTATTCATAGGCCTCTGAGGAAACACTGCATTCCAGTAATGAAGAGGAAGACCCTTTCCGGGGAATGGAACCCTATCTTGTGCGGAGACTTTCATGCAGAAATATTCAGCTTCCTCCTCTTGCCTTCAGACAGTTGGAACAAGCTGACTTGAAAAGTGAATCAGAGAACATTCCACGACCCACCAGCCTCCCTCTGAAGATCCTGCCACTGATTGCTATCACTTCTGCAGACTCCAGTGGGTGAGTGCCCTCGGGTGACATTTCCCTATTTTATATTTTTGATGGCGATTGTTATCTGCGGTCTTCTGAGTTTTTCTGGTTCATTGCTTGATTTGAGTAGGATGACAATAGTGTTTTGGGAGTCCAGGGGGGAAAAAAAGGATGCTTTTTCTCAGGTAACATCTCTACTCTGCAGGATGAAGCATTTTAGTCCATTATTTTACAAGAAGGCATTGAAAATGTATTGGTGAAAGCTAATAAGCATCCAGGCAAAGGGAATTATACATGGAAAATTAATATTGGATATTTGTAATTTAATACAAGGATTGTTAACAAATGAGAACTAATGGACAAATTACCGTGTAGGCATACATATGTGGAAACAGTAGTCAGTGCTCATTGATGCAAAACGAACTTGGAATCAAGAAGAGATTGCACTGTAATTAGAATAAAAAGAAATATGCAATTATATTCCTGAGCCTAATAATTTGGCCTTTGACACTTTGAGGTGTTACTTACCATAATACTTTTTTAGTTCTCAACATAAGGCTCTCTATTTAGTGTTAGTTCTTATAAAAGGATCAGTCAAGGTCACATCCGTATCAAATAACTTTCTACTTCATAGGGTTTTTTTTTCTTTTTCTTGCTATTTACCAGTAAAATTTTTATTCTTAATAGCAACATAAGCAGGTTAAAAAATGTAAAAGAAAACGAGGAGAGTGGGCACATTCATTATTTACTCTGGCCAGCTGCATTTTTAAGAAGCTTGGATAGGAAAAAAAGGTGGGGGGAAGGAAATGAAACCTAGTGGCTCACACAGACAGACAATTGAGCATTTAATAAGACTTACATGAACAAATCAATTTATGCTACAAATGTGATTATTTTTCATTCTCTTCCTAGTTAAAGGGATTTTTAGGGGTGGTACCTTTTGTATTTTGTAGTGAAATCCAAAAGGTACCATCCCTAAAAATCAAGTGCTTGCCTAGCACATGTGAGGCTCTGGGTTCAATCCTCAGCACCACATAAAAAATAAATAAATAAAACAAAGGTATTGTGTCCATCTACAACTAAAAATATTTTTTTAAAGGGAAGTTGTGCTAAAATATTTGGCGAGTAACTTGACTCTAAGATACTGAATTTAGCTGTTTAGATTATTATAGACCCATCCAAAGAACTTTTATTATTAAAAGACACAGGTCATCAATACCAGGTAAATAAGAATGCAACAAATTCTAACCTTGAAGCAAAGAAAAGAGGAGCTCCCAGAGCTCATCAGATGGTCATGTTATTGGCTTTGATTATGGCAAAAGAATTTAAAGCAAAAGGAAAGGGCACACATGGCAAAATCTGCAGAAATCAGATGCAAACTCCCAGAAGCTACTCTCCAAGTGGAGTAAAATAGGAATGCATTTAATTCCTCCAGTACTGAGTTGTAATAACGTGAAAGGTTTTCATCAGGGATGTCTTTTACCAGGAAGCCTACCAGGAACTCAGTGCCTGGAGTTTTTATTAGGAATTAGTTAGCTAGGTACCTTCTGACTAGAATGTACCAAAATTCCAGACTTCTAAGGAGGAAAGTATGTGTTCAACCTAAACCACATTGTTTGCATAAGCAATTGGGGCACAATGAGCCACTCTTAAAATTTAGAGAATGGTGGGATACCTCCTGAAATCTAAGTTTTCAGATACTAGTTAAGGTTCAATTTTTCAAAAGAGCCTTTTAAATTCAATAGTAAGAGGCTTGATGAACTCTTCTCTGTATACCAGGTTCGTCTTAGAATAATTGTCTTCTTTCTCCACATTTGAGGGAGAAGGTATTATAATTAAATTTAAATGAACTGATTTAAGCCCCTGGTATATTCAATTAACTTGGTATCTTAAAATTTGGTGGCTAAACATGATTTCTCATTTCAAGCCCATGTGCTTGTAAAAGAAAATGATTCAGTAATAGTATCTCCATATAGTTTGGTAATATGTATAATTAAAAATCTCAGGTAAAAGCTAGGCTTATTTAATTAGATTTTAATGTGTTGCTAAAAAAATTGTTTCCAAGAGCCAAGGAACTTCAGTATTCAGAATTTTCTATGTCCTAGCACTTCTGTTGTTTCAAATTTTCTTTTATCTTAATCAAGAACCTAAGAATTAAGTATGAGCAATATTATGGTTACCATTTTACATATTTATTCAGTGTTAGGAAGCAAATAATTTGTCTTTTATGAAGATGAGACAAGGATAACTTCTGTTCCAAAAGACAGCCAAGAGAAATGCCCAATCAACAAGAAACAAAGACTAAGGATTCATTAAAGTGATTGTTATTATCTTAGGAAGCAAATGCAATTTTCAAATTGAATACCGAGTAATAAGAAATTCAAAAGTATAATTTTTTGGATTGTCTAAACCTTGAAAAAAAGTAGAAGGTGAAGTCAGGAGTTATATTCTATGACCATTCGGTTAACTGGAATCCCGATTCCTTCAGAGCCATCAGAAGTGGTTATGTTAGCTAGCTCTGTTGGCCACAGTCCAGTTCCCCATTAATAAACCTAAGGGTGTCCTGGGGTCCCATTGTCAACCTATACTGAACCTTACTTAGCATGTGCGTATTTTAATGGTAAAGGAGATGTCTCATGCCATTTAAATTTATTTTCTTTCCATTCTTAATATAACTTTTTGCCATTTCCTCTCGTATATTGCCACAGCAGAGAGCTCTGTCATATATTGGGCAGTGAGTTATAGGGACTTGTTCTACCCCTTTGGAGAGCCACATTGTGGCCCTGGAAGTAATTGGTGTCTGGAAAAGATGTTTGGCCTGCAACACTAAATTTTATGGATGGCAGCTCTTAGCTTCCTCATGGTCAGGAGACTGCATTCGAGAGGGTTTTTAATTATTAACATTTTCATTATTCAACTTCCACTGTTTCCTCAGCAATGTGAATGTGTTCAAATGCACATTTTAACAATTTCCTTTGGGTATGCCTAACACGTTAGGTTGTGTGTATTCAGCAACTTTGGAAACTTTAAATGAACACAAAATCGAATTTTTAAGACCTGGTATGCTGAGAACCTTGAATTCATCTATGATTTAGTTTTCCATAGAGGGTAGGATCATTCTAGCTTCCTGGCTTTTTATCAATCCTCCTTGAAGCAAGAGGTTCAGCTATTAATGAAATGTTATGAATTTGGCAAGAAGTAATCTGGAATGTCATAATTTCCTACCTAAATACTTCTTAATCCATTTACTATTTTTTATTAAGTACAATTTATATGCAATGAAATATATAAATATCAAATAAACATCCTGATGAATTTTGAGATATTTATATATATATCCATGCACTAACTACCCTATTTCTTGATATTTGTCAAAAAAGATTAATTTTGCCTCTTATTAAACTTCATATAAATGGGATCTTATGGTTATACTCTTTGTGTCTAGCTTCTATCTTCCAAAATGTATTTTTTAAAAAATATTTATTCATATCAGTGTGTAGATCATCAGTTTGTTCTTTTAAAAAAATATTTTTTAGTTGTTAATGTACCTTTATTATTTATTTATTTATTTATATGTGGTGCTGAGGATTGAACCCAGGGCCTCACACATGCTAGGCAAGCACTTTAACACTGAGCCACAATCCCAGCCCCCAATTTGTTCTTTCCATTATAATATAGTATTCAATTTTATGAACATACCATAATTTATTTATTCACACTATTATTGATTGATGAACATTTGTGTTGTTTCTAGTTTGGAGATATTAAAAGTAAATCTGTTGAGTACTTTCTTATGCTAGTTATTTTTGTGAACATATGCACTGATTTCTCCTGGGTGTAGAAATTCTTTTAGGAATAGAATTTATTAAGTCATAGTTAGGCAAATGTTCATTTTCTATTGCCCATCAACTTTCCAAAATGAGGTACTCTTTTGCTCTTCCACCAGCAATATATGGAAGTCACATTTTTTCCTATATATTTCACCAACACTTAGTGTTTGTAGTCCTTTTGATTTGGGTCATTCTGGTGAATGTGTAGTAGTATCCTACCATGGTTTAAGTTTATATTTCTCTGATAAATAGTGATACTATTTACCTTTTAATATGATTATTAAATATTTGTATATCATCTTATGCCAATTTGTTTTCCCCATTTTTTTTCTTATTTATTTTTGGAGGTACTTTATATATTCTAGACATAAGACTTGTATTAGATGTATGTTTCATAAAGTGAATATTTCCTCTCTGACTACAACTTACATTTTTATTTTCTGTTTACTTTTAATACAATGCTAACCCCAAAGGCTTCTGAATGTGTTGTGTTTTCAATGCGTGTCCCTTGAAGAAAACATGTTACCGAGAGATTTTGGGAAATAAGAATAAGAGATGGTGGAGCAATGGAATTAGGTGGGAGAAAAGAGGACAGGCAGATAACAGAGGAAAGCAATGCAAAACGGAAGAGAGTATAGTATACAGGGTGGAGAAGAAAAAAGAAAGCAGAAAGTGGGTCCAGTTTAAAAAGGAGAAAGCAAATAACAAGTATGATACTTTACTTAAAGGGCAGCTTTACCTGGAGACAAGGATAGTTGGTCCCTTGGTTATACGGTGATGGAGAATAGGACATCCAGGCACTAAAGGTATAGGCTAAGAGAAGTTGAGAGAGAAATGACAGCACGTGTGTGGGGGTGTCTGACAGCGGGGTAGTAAGTGGGGGCGCTGGGTGGAGACGGTGTGAACCTGAGTCCTGTCTCACCCCTTCACCATTCACAAGCCATATCACTTTGAAAAGTTACTTAATCACTCCTAATTTTACAAGGGTGAGAGTGGGAATAACAGGGTACCTACCTCTCTCCTGAGTTTGCTGTAAAGACAAAATACTCAGCATTGTTGTTGGCATATTGCAAGTGCTTCATATACAAGAGCAGCAATAGCTACTGCTGCACTGGTATTGGAAAAGCATTGGAATAAATTGTGTTTGTCATTATGGATGTTGTTTGTTTCCTATTGGAATCACATTTAAAAATCCCCTACTAATAACTTGTGGGTTGGAAATAGATGTTCTAGCAGATACAGGAGTCAGTCGAAATTTTTTTTTCTGGTGCAGAAATTCACAGTTATTATGGACATGTCATATTGTGGTAAAATGTCTTCATTTTGCTTTTGGCACCTGTCATCGACATGCTCTGCTTCCAAGTCCTATTCAGACATGTTTGGAATGACAGTGGAGGCCCTTCTTACTTCCACTTCTGAAAGTAAATGCTTCCTGACTTCTAAATTTTTTCCTGCCCAGAATCCCCCGGAGGAGGAATTAGGAGCTCCTTCTGGCCCTGACTCAGCTGCCGGCTTAAGCTTCCTGGGTAGTCTGTGTACCGACAGGTACTCTAAGGCGGGCTTAGTTTACCACACAGGTGACAATCACTGCCTGCACAGGAGAAAAGACACAGAGGAAGAGGAAAAGGAGGTAGTACTCTGTCTGTCTAGTTTTGTTTCATGGCTGTATCAGCTATCATAAAAGGAAAGCCAAGGAGAAAGATGTTCCCTTGTGGCAGGATGACACACCTCTGAATGGATGTATATTCAGGGGTATGTGTGGGTGGAGGATATTACAAGCACTTTCTCATCACTGGTGTCCCATTACCTGTCTAGAGAAGTACACTGGGTACATTTATATCACCATGTCCTATAAAGAAAAGAAAACAAAGAATTTAAAGGAAGAAAAGGTAACTCTCGGGGATAAATTTAACTACTCAGCAGAGGGGGACAGATTGTTTAGTCATATAAGACTTCATTTTTCAAGGATCTTCTTGACATACTTCCTTGAACTGTGTGTCATTCACAGGGGGGCTGGCCCCAGATGCCAGTTAGACATTCGATTCTTTGATCAACCATTTATTACCTAGCCTTCTTGAGGACAAACAGTATTCTAGAGTGAACATAAAAAAGAAAAATGAAAAAGAAAATTGTTAGTTTTTTGTTACAAAATTGAAATTGAAACAACAACAACAAAAAAGAAATAAAGAAAAAATTGTGTTCCAAGCAGACACATCTGATGTATCAAATTTGTTCTAACTTGAGAAGGTATTAACAGTGGGCATTTCATATTTGAGGTATTCTGGTCATAAGGACTTATGAAGCTAAAGGGTTATATTTCCCAGTCTCCCTATTTCACAACTTTATATTGGGTATGTTTTCAAGAGACTTATCTAATAAGTTATATGGGAAATCTATAACCCACTAGACAAAGCTTTCCAAGATTGGAAATAAGATATAATCATGATAATAATGGTTCTTTAGAAATACAGAATTCTTGAGCTAGATGTGGTTCTAAACATAATCAATGCAAAGAAATGGAGAGGTGATACTTTCCATAATCTTGAAGAAATAGGCTATATGTATTTAAATGCTAAGTATCAGCATAGTATTTGTCTGAACTTGTCAGGATACTCACAGACTACCCCAGCCTTTTTGTTTTAAAGCAATGATTCTGATTTAATTAAATCTAGTCTTATTTGGGCTTTAAATTTGTGATTTTCAAGATTAAAATTAGACTCTAAGAGTAATGGCATACTTCACACTTGCTATATAATACCCTGATGAGCAACATTGTACTTCCAGAATAAGTAGCAATTCCTGGATTGCATCTAAAATAAACAATGAAAATATGTAGACTACTTTTTCTCAGGCATTAAAGAAATTTGAAAAAAATGACTTTTTTTTACTATGTTCTCAATGTACAAACTCATACAATAATTATTAAACTCCAATTCCTTTTTTCATATTGTGATTCTTTTTTACTCCTGTAGTACTTTCTGGCATCCTTATTAAGGATACACTGAAGAATGATGTATCACAATATTTTATTATATATCTGTGTCAGTATTGTACCTTGTACCAAGGGAAGAATCTGTTCTTATAAATCAAAGTTTTCTATTTTACCAGGTTCTCATGGTCCTAAAAAGCGTAGCCATTTGTGCATTTACAACCTCAGAGCATCTGGGCTCCATTTCCAATCCTTTGTTGTGACAGCTTGACTTGTTAGAATAGGTTGGTTGGGTGTCCCACATTTTCTAACAGTGAGCCCTTTATTTCACTTTGAAAAGTCAGGACACAGTAATATATCCAGCACAGGACAGAGCTGAGAAAAGCACATTCCCTTATTTATTTCCATCATAGAATAAAAATCCTTTGGTTTCTCAGTTTCTTTGCCACAAACACTAACTTGCTTGACTATCCTTATATAATGCAAAACTATGTGAAGTTAATCACTGACCACTTTGGGAGGAGTTTAAAATTCTTTACCACAGCATTATTCCATTTTATAATACCCTGTTATGAAGAAAGTGAGTAAAAGCATTCTGCAGGATGGTATTTATTAAATCATTATGTACTCATAAACATATATACTCACTCAAATAATATTGAGCAAAGTTCATCACTATGAAAAATCTAAAATGAGAAAAATATGTTCAACTAAAATTTATGAAAGGATGAAGTGATAAAAATCTTATTTCTCTACAAATATATACTACAAAAGAACGATGAGATTTTTTTTTAAAAAAATCATAAATAGAACAGAAACCATAAGAAAATTATATTATCTCCTGTATTATATACACTTTTACCCTGAAATTTTTAGTTGATTATATAATTCTTTATAAAAACTTATTAATTACATGTCTATCATACTTATTTCTCTCATTCATTTAAAATCTTCCCTTTATTGGAAAGGAAGTAGTTGGAGTCAGGTATTTTTAGATGTATTCCAAATCTGTGGAGTTCAATCAAAATAAGTGTCATTTAGTTAGTTCATTTAATATCATTAGGTAACACTCTGGATGATAGATTTACTTTATTCGATGGATGGATTATTATCATTTATGCCAAAGTTAATGTTTCTGAGGCTGGGAAAGATGGCACCTTGGTCCACATTTCCAAATGAACCTTAATCTCAGGATGTCCTGACTTTTACCATAATGTGATTCCTAAAACAATTATGACTAATATTAACTATCATCACACAGAGAGACATACCCTGTTGTCTAAAACTGTGCATAAAAATAAGGACTTTAGAATACATAAAGAATTTACCATATACAAATAAGATTTAGGATGTTGAATTTATACCATATGCCTATACAACACCATTGATTTTCTGTGACTTTTCCATCTTTTGGTAATAAATTTCATATTTGTACTCTCTTTATTTCTCCACTGTTGATTCTGTGTCCTTGTGAACATTTGACTATTGCCAGGCATGTTTATACATATCTGTAATCCCAGCAACTTGGGAGACTGAAGCAGGAGAATCTTAAGTTTGAAGCCAGCCTCAACAACATAGCTAGACTCTGTCTCAAAATATAATAATAATAATAATAATAATAATAATAATAATAATAATAATGGCCTGGGGATGTGCCTCAGTGGTAGAGCACCCCTAGAGTTCAATCCTTAATACATTGCACACACATAAAAAAGTGACTACAGCTTTCTTATTTCTATGTTATTTAGTTCATATTGATGTCATTTCTTGAAGCCACATATCTATATATATATTGCATGCAGTGAAAAAGGAACAACCGACTACATGCAAGTAATACTGATATGACTACCCCTTCAGTCATATATAAGATATAGATTAATGCATTCATTTTATATTCATCCAACAAATAGTGTTTGCTGAGACACTGAGGACAAAAGATTCAACACAACAAACATAGCTTTTCCTTCACAGAGTATAGAATCAAGTAGGGCACACACAGTAAAATGGCTAACAACAATCTTTTTTTCACATTTTATGTACAATTGTGATTGAGGAAATCTGGAGCAATGTGGAATAATATAGGGAAGAAAACTAACCTGGGCTTGTGAAGAACTGACATCTTAGTTGATTCCTAAAAAAAGATAATAAAGGCAGAGAAAACAACAGAGACAAAGTCTAGGGATGATTAAGCAGTGTCTGTACTTACAAATAAAAACCATTACCATGACTATACCAGTAAGTCATGTGAAGTACAATTGATAATAGTTGCCATTGATTTTTCATATAACCAATACATGAAGTTTTAGAATAATTTCAAACAGTGCTAAGCAGCCTAGGTATAAGCACTGAGAAGGTGAACAGTGAGGTTGGTACCAAACTGGAAAACAAGAACAATGTAAGAAAAATAGGACAAGGTAGTTGAGGGTGTTTGCAGGAGAGTGCAGGAAGTGATGATTTGAGTTAAGTAATTAGGTGGATGTGGAAATGAGTGATTATAAGAAGGCACTGACATAGAAAAGGTTCAGGGTCTCTAGAGGTCTCCAGGATATTCAACAAGTGAAATTAGAATAGCTGAAAAAGCCAAAGAGATAGAAGGTTTTTTGGAGGATAGAATGTTTGAACCTTAACCTTTAAGTGCTAGAGGTAACATAAGGTATTTTAAAAGATGTAGGAGGATACCAAGAAAGAGGGAGACTGCTGTGGAAAAGAAATAGTCAAGGAACTGAGATATTTGTGCATTAAGTGATTCCTCCATATAAACATCAAGGTCACCCAGGATAGCAGCAGGACTCAAGATGTGGAGGTGCTAGAAAGTGGGCTAATGTCAATGAATGAAGCACAGTGATGAGGGGGATTGGCACAAGTCAGAGATGAAGTTGATTGGCATACAGGCTTAAGAGGCGGTTTCCACAAGAGGGTAGAGAAGGAATAATGACTAAGTCAATGTGAGTAACCAGGAGTACACTCACCCCCGCAGCGGCGGACCCAGAGCAACCTCTCCTTGAGACTCCCTGGGAAAGAGCATTCTCAGTATAAGAAGTCAGGATGTAAGGTGACTCTGATAGAAAGGCTGAGAGTGAAGGGAAGTCTGTTCACCAAGTGATTTGGGAAGAACAAGAGTTGAATATGGAGAAGAAAATCATAGAACAAAATGGAGGCAAGAAACTGAAAGAAAACAGAGAAAAAGAGCTTCTGTCTAAGATGGTTCTCCAAGATGATTATGAGAGCTGAATTCTCAAATATTTTTAAGGATTGTTCGATGCTCATTCAGAGAGGATAAGTTGAGCATCACTAAAGTCTTTCACAAAGGCCATGGAGGTAGAAGCATCACAATTTCCAGGCCAGCCTCAGATACTTATCAAAGCCCTAAGCAAGTTAGAAAGACTCTGTCTGAAAATAAAAAAAAAAAAGAGGGTGGGGGAGGGGGAGTGCGGATGTAGCTCAGAGGTAAAATGCCTCTGGGTTAAATCCTCAGTACCAAAAGACAAAAATAAAAACAACAAAAAAACAACTATGGAGGTTGTCCTAATCCAAATAAATAGGTCCACGATGGTATTCTTTGGTAGGTTCCTTAGTACTTTCAGTATCTAGTGGAAGCAGCAGCAGCTTCTGGTATCTGGGGACTTTTGCATCTTTCAAAATTACTTAGCTATTTCCTAGATTTATTATAGGTTATGGAATATGAAGAATGATCTGATTTTTTAAAAAAGGTGTGCATTACCATTTTCAGCCAAGTATTATTTGTTTCTAACATTTTTATATCTAGCTCTAATTATTTTGCCAGTTATCATAACAACTTAAGTGTTCCAAGTTAGCATTTAAGTTTTCTTTGGAGAATTTCCTTTCTCATAAATGATCATTAAATTAAACTACTGCTTCCTTAAATATTCTTAAATACTATTTCTGGGATTCAAGCATTATTTTAGTTTATCACACTGCAAATTTTGGCAATAAAATCAAGAATGAAAATGAATTCTAGGTAGAAAAATTCTATTTGTTGAAAACATTCTTTAGTAAACTGGGTTATATTTGTGACCTCAGGAAAACAGTAGGGAGGCACATGCCTGTGGTTTCCCCTTAGCTTGGATGCACCATAATATTTGCAGACTTTAATTTATAGCACCCTGTGATCTGCTGATTTTCACTGAAGACTGTCTCACAGAATTGCATGGTTGAGACCTGGGATAAAACCTAGCTTTGATGTTTAGGCAAGCACAGTTTTTATTTTGGTCTCTTCTGTGACCTTGTTGGAGGTTTTTTAAATTTTTAATCCATACCCCTGAAATAGTACTTGTAACCAGGATTTATCCATAGTAAAGTGTATCACATTTATAAATACCCTTGTATTTATGTTGATTTATACCTTGTTCAAAGAGTATTAATTATGCTCTACAGAGAACTAAGGAGAAGAGGGCTCCATTTGTCTTAGGAAGAAATGTGAAGGTGAATTGATTTTTCAGAAGGTTACTACAACAAATGAAAAACAGAACCCATGTCTTCTTATTTAGGTTTATAAACTCTGGTATGTGTATCCACATAATTATATCCCATCTCTGTATGATATATCAAAGTACATAAATGCATTCTAGTGTCATGTATAACTAATTAAAACATTAAAGATTTTTAAAATCACATTAAAATCACATTCGTGATTTACTTGCAGTTATATTCATCCAAGTATCTACTTAGTCTTAATATATCATGAACAGTTTTTGAGGTGTTGGGAGTATGTTACAATAGAAAAAAATAAATAAAATCATGATATTTTAGTGCTCACATGCAATCCAATAGGAAAAACATGAGATGAATGCTAATATCTTTGTTTCCATAGGATTTCTCTCTAAGTGAAAGACATCCTTTGCTGTTGGCAAAACAGTGAATAGATGATAGTGAAGACTCACACTCACATTCAGGACCATGGATTATTAAGGTGATCATTAGGCTAATGCTTTGATAACATGGAAGTATTTAGAACCAATTTGGGTGAAAAGCAAAATACATAGATATATCCATTTTAAGGTTATAGTCCAGCAAAATGTTTGCCTGTATGTGTCTAAGAACTGAAAAGTAAGATGAAAATTATTTGAATTTTTTGGATAACAGGATTGGAGATTTTTACTGTGTCATTTCTATTAATGAAAATATCTGTTTATCCAGTCAATAAAATACCACTATGGAAAGAGATTGCTCAGAAAACTTGGAATGGAACCACCATATGACCTAGCTATCCCACTCCTCGGTTTATACCCAAAGGAATTAAAATCAGTATACCACAGTGATGCAGCCATGTCAATATTTATAGAGTTCAATTCCCAATAACTAAGCTATGGAACCCACCCAGGTGTCCTTCAATATATGAATGAATAAAGAAAATGTGACATATATATATTTTAATGGAATATTACTCACCTTTAAAGAAGAAAAATTATAGCACTTGCCAGTAAGTGGATGGAGTTAGAGAATATCATGCTAAGTGAAATAAGCCAATCCCCCCAAAAAAACAAATGTCAAATGTTTTCTCTAATATGTGGATACTAATTCACAATGGGGGGAAGGGACACTAGAGAAGAATAGAATTACCTTAGACTAGGTAGAGGGAAGTGAAGGGGAGGGGATGTGGGGATAGGAAGGATAGTAGAATGAAACATACATTATTTATGTACATATGTTCCTGCAATACCAATAAGATTCTACAACATGTACACTCAGAAAAATGAGAAATTATATGCCATCTATGTATGATATATCAAAGTGTGTAAATGCAGTCTACTGTCATGTATAACTAATTAAAATGTTACAAAAATTAAAAAGTGTATTAATGTCACATTCATTATTTACTTGCAGTTATATTGATCCAAGTATCTACTGAGTCTTAGTATATCATGAATAGTGTTTGAGGTGCTGGGAGTATGTTATAATAGATAAGAATAAAATTCATGATATTGCTCACAAGTAATCCAATAGGAAAATATGGCAGTTATGGGGAGGGACTCTTCAGAATACTGCAGATAATTTTATGCAATCATTTATCTGTTGGCAGCTAACCCCCCAAAAAAGATCCCCAGAAGAACCTACCAAGCAAGCAAAACTAAGTATCAGTTTCATGGAAATAAGGAAGAATACCATTTTTTTTTTAACTTTGTAGTACTTTAGGAAGGTAAAGTAGAGGAAGGATATTTGCAGAGTTTCATAGCCAGGTCTGGGAGCCTGGTCTTCATATGTGGATAAATGGTTGAGATTAAGCAAAATTTAGGGCCTAGAAGCTTTGGATTAATGGGTCTTAAAGCAAAGTGAGGCTCTTAAAGCCCACCTTTATGGGCAAAGAGTTAGTCTCATTTAACAATATATTTTAGTCGGTTTATAGTCTTGTTTTCCAGGAGCAAGCATTTCCTGGAGCAAGCATCTATGTTATTTTGGTCCCTGGACTGTTAAACTGCCTAAAGTAGACACTTAAGATTTGATCCAATGTAGTTTGACACTAGGATAGGAAAGTATTTTGGTTGTAATTCTTACCTTCATTGTGCACAAGGCTGGGTTCAGTACTCACTTAGCCAACTGGGCCAACAATTTTAAACTTATATCATTGTCACCTTGTTTTTTGGAAATGTAGGAAACATGGCCCTAGGAATATTAGAGGGATGAGAATTTAGGCAGAGAACGTCCTGGGATGCATGACTGGTTTCACCACTCAGAACTTAGTAGTCTTCTCTAGGAATCTCAGTACAGGAAGGAGAGGGAGCCCAACCTTCCACCAGGGAAGGATCTGGAGGGTACAGGCCCTGCACTTAGACCCCTGCTCACTCCTCTGGCAGTTTACAATGAGGTTCTATGACCTCAGACTGGTCAGTCTGATGTTCCCAGCCAGGACTCTTGATAGGATGGCTCAGACCCACAGCATCTCTTGTAACATGATTGAGTGGAGAGGTTGGTGGCCTGGTAGCTGTGGCTACTCCAGAGCAGTATGTGTTCAGCTGGTGAGCAGCAGCACCCTCGGTAGACTGATTTAGCCTTCTGGCTGCTCATGGCCTTTGCTGGATCCTGCTCAACTGTTGTTCGTTAATTTCCCTGTCCTTTTGAGTTCTAGCTGTATTTGTTAATGAATTCCTTTTCTTATTTATATTTATCAGTGTTGATTTCTGTTGTTTGCAACCCAGAACCTTGGCAAGTGTGCTGCCCTTGAATTTATTAAGGAACTTCATCACACTGGAAATCGAAATCCAGGAAGTACCCTGACTTTTCTAGAATTTGTCAAATTTGTCAACTCAGTAGTAAGTTAGTAGGGAGGAACCAAAAGCAAACAGTTGAGTTTCATTTCAATGCTTTCTTTTTCTTTTCTTTTCATTTTTTTTTTAACATAAAAGGGTAACCAAGAAGGAGGATAGCAGAGAGAAGTCTCTTGAGATGTCCCTGGAAAAGTTGGCAAAGCTCTCCATAAGGAGGCAAGGTCAGGGCTTCATTGTAATTATTCCCTTTTGACTGTTCAATCTGGTAGGCTGAACATGGACTCCTAACGAGAGAGGCTTGCACTGCAATTAATTAAGTGCAAGGAAATTGCAAACTGCATGTGTTTTCACTCTGGAGAATATTCTTGCTCTTAAGTACTATTTTGTTTTAATTTCTGTCTTTTGGTGCATACTCTCTTGCCCTGTTTCTCTCTGCTTCTCTCACTTTCTCTCTTTTAAAAGAAATTGGCCCTTGAGGAAAATTAACTCTAATTGCTATTAGACTACTAAGACAGGCAACCCTTGGAACACACCTTTGTCTAACTAACTCTTTTAGTGCTGTATTTGTCAGAACTGTTTCTGATGTAAACATTTGAAGACATGAGGGGAAAGATAAGAAATTGCCTATTAATCTTTGGTCATAGGTGTCCTTATACCTTAGAAATGATTTATTTTTGCCATAGCATGCATGTGTGTGCACAGGTGTGAAGTACTTGAGGAGAATTTGGAGACTGTCATTCCTAAACCTTAAGCATAAAAAAAACCCAAAAACACAGATATTATCGCAACATTTCTCTGAAGTCCTGGATTGTCTGCCTTTGCTTCCTGGCACCTTTTTCCACCTTAATACATTTTATTTTAATTATATCACAACTTTCTACCCTCAATTAGAGCTCAGTGCTTCAGAATGTGTTTTCTTCTTCCATCTTCCCTCCTAATAAAATACCTATTCTTCAGGGAGTCTTTTCTAGTAAAATAGGATCTAAGACAGCCATTCTTTGTGAGTTGTGAATCATTTCAGTTAACTTAGTGATTTGTTCTACTGTTAATGGTGTTATTGTGAAGAAAAACCAGATGGATATTTGAATTTACAAACTCCTCAGACTGTTAATTGCATATGCAGTACTTTCTTAAAGCTTAGAAAAATATGATTAGCTTAACAAAAAAAATGAAAATGAAATAGTTTAGAAACAGGCTGGCTTAGCATCAGCAGTAGCAATGTTGAGGAAACTATAACACTGCAAATACATATATGTGTGCTTTTCTACCTGTATGAACACAGTACTCTCTCTCCTTTGTCTCTTGTCTTTCATCTCCCCTCCCACATCACACTCTCAGGTATAAGCTGAAGGTTGAAAAGTACTGTTACCATATACCAAACAATATGCTGGATATGTCTATGTTTGATACTCAGGGCCACTGTAGGGTAGGTATTATTATTATCTAAACTTTACAGATGAGAAAACTCAAACTTGGAGTTTAAGTAATTTCCTCAATGTCAAAGAGAACCAAGTGCAAACCAAGATCTAAAAGTCCTTGATTTTCGCCTACATGTACCAGAATGCCCAATTTCAGTTTTACTACAATATTGTATTCTGTCTCAATTTCCACAACCACTGATGATTCAGGGAAATTGTTTTGTGATTCTAATTTCCCTTATAGATCTAATATCTACCTTTTGATTCTTTCATGAAGCTATCCCCCCCTTTTAAAGAAGGTCTTATTCATATCTGTAATTACCTGAAAGAGTGCCATGAGCTGAATATTATTATACCAATACAACCCTCACCTGGTATGAAAAAGAATGGAGTGACTGGGGTTCCTGGGGTATTTGGGATCCTGAGTGAACTCCAGGTCAACTCTCCATAAAGAATCCCCCATGTTGGAGTCTAATTTAACAATTAGGAAATTATATCTTAAGGACAGGATGTTCTCTGATTGACTGGTTTGAAAGAATTAAAACACCTTTTTTAAAAAAAAAACACACAAAGATTTCTCCAAGAAATATTTTAAGATAGTGAAAATCTACTTTAGCAATTGTCATCTACATTTAGTTAGACTTCATTGACATAAATTAGTGACATTAATCAAAACTCTTACCCTTCAGAATAATGTGTTGTCACATGATACCAAGATCTATTATCAAACATCAACAGATAATTGCCTTAGTAGCTTAAAAACTATTATTCTTAGAAAAATAACTTTGCATGACACTCTATTAGAATTTATTAATTGATTGAATAAATAATATCAGAGAATATTTAATAAAATAAAATTGGCATCAGTTGAAACATTTGTACTGTTTCTAATTTAAAGGATATTTTTATCCTGGAAAGGGACTGAGGACTCCAATCGGCCTCATATCACAACAACAAAATCAAGTTGTCTTTAGATGGCTTCTAATTTCCATTTAAATTATTCCTGTGGCAGCATTTTGAAAGCACAAGGAAACAAAAGATTACTTTGAGTGACATAGGCTTGTACACTTGAGAAGAGGGATCATCTTATAAAATTCTTAAAATATGGGTTTTAGTAAATATCTCTGAAAAGGAATTATAAGGATCTGCATATTTCTGCTCCTAGAATTTATTTTTCTAATAATGCCCCCAGCAGAAGGAACATTGTAATCTGCTTTCCCTTGGAAGAGTCATGGGACAAGGATGCACATTGAGATGGAGGCTTATTGGGGGTCGAAATCACAGGATGTTTTCAACTAGACTTTCTTTTGCTATTCTTTATCTTTACTGTTGGCTCTAGCTGCCTTTGTAAAACAAGATTGTGATAACACAAACTTATTAGTGGTGAACTGGAGATTCAGGGATGGGGCTGCCTAACCATTGAGATCCTCACTTGTGAAGGATGAAGGAGGTCATAGGGCGATGGATAAGGCTAACTCTAGATACACGAAGGGGGAAGAGCTATAGTATTTTTTGTTGCTCTCATATACTTCTGTTTAGAAGATGAAGTAGGATCAAGAAATATAACCCAAATCAGGAGTTGATGCTCAAGAGCCTGTGGGCCAAATAACCCCATGTCACCTGTTTTATTAATGAAGTTTTCTTAAAGCATGTAATTCTAATGCAGAGTAGATTAGTCAAGATGGAGACTTTTTGGCTTGAAGAACCAAACAGACATTTACTATTTAGCCCTTTACAGAAAAGGTTTGCTAACCCTTGATTTATACTCTAAGAAGTTAATGAGCTGGTAACTCATCAGGATAAATAAGCACGTAAAGTCTTAAAGGACCGTGATTATCTGCCTCCTATTGCAGGAAGGGAGGAGCCCAGGAGAAATTAGTCTGTTACAGTGCTGACGCATTCATTTCTTCATTTCCCAAAGAGTGACGACTGCGTGCCCTCTCTGAGACAGAGATGATGCCAGTACTCCAGATATAGCAGTCGGTGAACAGTGGCACACTTGTGCTTTCATGGAGATGTAAGGTCCCATGGTGTACATTGTAGAAAAATATCCCAGATGTCATAGATCTTATATTTTAGTGGTGGAAGTAGATAAGATAGCATTATCTACCTAAAGAGATTGGAATTTTAGGTAGAGTGACCAGTGAAGAACTCACTGAGAAAGTGATTTTATTTAAAGGTATAGAGGAATTGATGGAGCCACAACTTTGCTAGAATTTCTCTGTAAAATGAGGAGTGTTGGGACATGCCTGAAGGACAATCTAAGATCAAGGTTTTTTTTTTTTTTTTTTTTTAAGTTTGGGAATTAACCACATGTCTGTGTGCCAGTGGGAAGGATACATGAAAGAAAGAAAAAAATTGAGAATGTAGGAAGTTTCTGGGACAATGTCTTTGAGCAGATGAGAGAGGACTGATCAACTGTACAAGAAATTTGGTCTTGGTATTGTAGCAAGGACACTTTACCATATTAATTTAAGAGAAAGTGGAGTAGATGGGCACAGATACAGGCCAGAGGGTAGTTGTGGTGGTTGGAAATTGTAGAGGTTTTGCCAAAAGGCTTGCATTTTTCTCAGCATGTGCAAAATTCAGGAGACAAACCAGAGCATGGTATAATCAAGGAATTACATGAAGGAATGCATAATTGAGCTGTAAAGTAAGTGGTAACATAGAACAAGATGAGCCTACAGGGGTAGGCAAGATTCAGAGGTCAGCCAGACTAAGGATTTAGCCATGGGAAATCAATGAAGAAAAGGTTGAAATCAATTTTGCCATTTTAAAGATCACTGTGGCTGCTGCTAGAGATTAGATGAAACTATGGGATAAGAGACTTTCTGTTGGGACCAGTCAGGAAGGTCTGCAGTATTTGGGTATAGGAGGGATTATCTACTTGAATAACAAGTGAATAGAGAAGATAGCCAAGGGTGAATAGGGACACTCAGAGGATTTGAATTCTGTATGAGCTACTGAGTGAGGAAATCGGGGCTTGTTGAAGAGGAGAGCCAAACTTCACATCTGGCTGAGAGTAAAGAGACAGATCAACAAAAACCATTTAGTGTGGAACAAGGGTTCACTCTCCATTAGATCAGTTTACCTGGGAATAAGTGCTAGTTACTTCTTAATTTTTAGAAATCCTGAAATTTTATTGACTAATTTTACTTTTGAGAAAGGGTTGAAATTTTCATTTTCATAATAAGACCAAAGTGAAGGTCAAAATCTTAAAGAGACTGGGTCAGAACTTTGCTGATTGGCATGATATCGACATGCCAATCTACACAGAGGTCCTGTTGTAGGCCCATCATATTCCTTCCTCTTTTGAAGATTCTCTCAGGAACTGACTGTGTTTTAGTTTTGCATCTTTCCTAAATATGTGTACAACATAGACTCTGTGAGTGACCCTTCTTTATACACCTTGCACATAAAAATAGCTACAATATGGTTTTACCTTGCATATTGCTAAATATTTCTGCTCATAAAAATTACAGATTTACAGGCCCTGACAAAGGGATTACTAATAGATGGAGTTAAGAAATGACTATGGAAATAATAAGAGCTGGTCTCAGAAGTTCAGTCTAGGAAATTTGGAATTTTAGAGGTGTTTTCAAACTGAAAAAAACAATGCACAGAATAAATCTCTCCACTCTGAATAGACACGAGAACATTTTATTTTAAATAAGAGCCTATATTAATTGGAATTGGAGCATACTTTACTAATTAAAAAGAAAAAAGGAACATGAAAAGCCAAATAGGAAAATTTTAGGCATACATTTTAGCAGCAGAGCTTGGTATACTTGGAGGAGGCTTATTTGCTGGATTCTAAGATTAAATAAGGATAAGGAATATGTGTCCTGGAAACCCACCTAATTCTGTGTTCTTTTGTTTTCCTTCCTGGAGGATAGCTTGACATCATTGTCTTCTATTAAAAATTCCTTTTGATAAACAGCTGGGAGAGAAAGCAGGGAGTAAGAGTGTTACATATATGGTCACAATATGTACAGTTGTGAGTGGAGAGTGGGTAAGTGGTCATATTTCAAACCTAGAGAATAGTCTAGGACAATATCTTTAAGTTGATGGGAGAAAGCTTGGGAACTTAATCAGAAAACTATTTTAGAAAGGAAAATTAGATGTCATTCCCCTTCCTATAAAAATTTTGGCTGAGTAGTGTATAAAAGCATAATCTTGAGATTCAGAGTGGAATATAGAAAGATCTTTGATCATATGCAAAGGAGGATAGGACAGGAAATGAGTTTCAGCAACCTCAGAAGCCCCTCTCTCTTACTCATAAATGCTTTTGTCTACTCATTGGGAAAAATAATTCTGACTCTGTCCCTTTCCATAATACTCAGCTTTTTGGATTCTTTCTCCTCTCTTTTTCTTTCCAGTCTTCTAGCCTCTTCCACAAAACAGATGTAGTTTATGGAGAGAGGGAGGCTAAAACTTTGGACCTGAAGCTGATCCAATTATAGGGTCTTTGTTAAGAGTGGAGATCAAAATCACTAATATAATATAAATCAGGTACAAGTGAATATTTAATATGTAAAAATAAATCACTACAAATTAGAAATGTAAGTTGACATATATCAGAAATATTGCAAAATATTATAAAACATACTACTTTTTTAAAGCTGTCCAATGTAATTGTATAATATGTTTTTCTTTATACTTTGGCTTCGTATTCTTTGACTCTTGAAATGATACTGAAATTGTAATATTTTCTATGGAGCAATCAAAGAGATAATTTGAACTTTAAAATTGTTGTGTTTTTAAAAATAATTATTAACAGTTTAGAAGTGTGATGATGCCTTATAAATTGATAAACTTGTCAAATTTTGAGAAATCACTAGTGTTTCACATATGAGCTGCAAGATTCAGGACCTCTAGGGTTTGTTTTTGTCCGTGTGTGTGTGTGTGTGTGTGTGTGTGTGTGTGTGTTAATTAATTTTACATTCTCTTTTATTCCATAACCAGTTTGTCACTGTGGTGTCATAACATGAGTTTTAGATCATCTTCATCACTGTTAGCATTCTATGTCAAATCAGAAAAAAACTCAAAAGTTTTTGATGTGTTAGTTTAATTCACTCCTCTTCATTAATTCAATTGTCAAGCAATCTGAGAGCTCATTCATCATGTCTATTTGAAATACATCTCTTTCTCTTAATGAATTACCACTTTTGAGATGATCTGAAAAAAATTATTATAATTTGCTGCTTGGAATATGAATAATATTAATTTCTATTAATTTAATCGGGGCATTTTTGCAATTTTTTGATATTTCAATAATTGGATTTGGAATTTTGTGTTAGTCATTTATTTGATTTGTAGTTATTTAATAAAGGAATTTAAAGATAAAATAGTTATCTTTCACATGTCCAAATGAGGAGACAGTTACTTCTCACTTCTTGAAACATTCAAAACATCTTTCTAAATTCACTCTTGATATTAGAATGATTTTTACTTTAGTTTTGCAAAATTTCCCAAAGCTTACGACTAAGTAAACATAACTAAATAAACACTTTCCCAGTATCCCACCCCACCTGAGAACCTTAGAAAGTGCTTGCGCAATCAGAGAGTTCTGGATCTTTCTTAACTTTAACTTAACCCTCACCTGCCCCCTCATCCTGCCAACTCTTCTACAATTGTACTCACATGAACAACCAAAACACACCTTTTTATTTTATGCTTTTCTGTTATATTTATCTTTATAGCACTTATCACCACTAATATACTGTATATCTCTTTTTGGGGGGAGTGGTACTGGGGATGGATGGGGTACTCTACCAATGAGCTCTATCCCCCACCCTTTTTATTTTGAGACAAGTCTGACTAAGTTGCTGAAGCTGGTCTTGAATTTGCGATTCTCCTACCTCAGTCTCTCAAGTAGCTGGGATTATAGGTGTGCTCTGTTATGCCCAATCCCATGTAACTTACTTGTGTATTTTTAATTTTCTTTTTAAAATTATTTAATTAATTAATTTATTTATTGTTCATTTTCTATCTCCCCACACTAGAATTTGAATTCCATAAATGTAGGCCTATTAGTTTCCTTGGAGACTGGTGTGGGAAGGGAAGAGGCTATCATACAAATGCCCATAAACTGGGTAGCTTGAAACAACAGAAATTTGTTCTCTAGGTTCTGGAGGCCTGAAGTTCAAAATAAAGGTTGTCAGTAGGATTAGTTTCTTATGGAGACTCCGCAGGCTCTGAAAGATTATAGACTCTCTCATAGCTTCCAGGGACAACCCTTGGCATTTCTGGGTCTGGGGCTTCATAAATCCAATCTCTGCCTTTGCCCTCAAAAGGCTTCTTCCATCTGTGTTTCTGAATCCTTCCTGTTTCTATCTCTTAGGAGGACATTCTTGGGGATGCCAAAGGATTGAATTTAGCATTTACCCTAATTCAGGATGATCTCATCTTGAAAGACCTTAATTCTACCTGCAAAAATCCTTATTACAAATAAAACTAAGTTCATACTCAGGGTGGACTTACCATTTTGTGGGCCACAGTTTCAATTCACTGAAGACACCAATTTGTGCTCTCTTCTGTGCACTCCCCAGCACCTGAACCAGAGCCTTGAATGAAATAGGTGCTCAATATACCATCATTGAGGACTGTGACAGGGGTGGCTAAGTGGTAGAGATCTTGACTAGAATGTGTAAGACCTTGAATTTATTCCTTAGCACTGAAAAAATAAAACTGTTGAGTTGAATGCATTGGAAACTTATGACATGCCAGACATCTTCTCTATTCACATGTAAGTTGTTTGAAGATAAAGTCTCTGTCTCTTATGATATTTGTACAAAATAATATTATGTATGTGGCTGGCAATGAGCAAATGATAGCTATGTGAATGGGCATCAGTGTCATTTGGGATCGGTGTGGATTTGGTTTATGCAAAATTCTAGTTCTTCCTTCCCTGCTTGGTAATTGTTTTGGTCAGCTTTTCCACCTTTGTGACTTAAAGATCCAACCAGCACAGTTATAGGAGAAGAGGTTTATTTGGAGGCTTATAGTTTCAGAGATCTTAGTCCACAGAGGCTGGCTCCATTCCCTGGGGGGTCAAGGTGAGGCTGAACATCATGGCAGGAGAATGTGGTGTAGAGGTAAGCAGCTCACATGATGAGCAAAAAGCAAAGAGAGACTTCACTCTCTAGATATAAAATATATACCCCAATGCCACACCTTTAGGGACCCACCTTCAGTTACCACTTGGTGAATCTCTATCAGAGGATGAATTCACTGATTGGGTTAAAACTCTTACAACTCATTCACTTCTCCTTTGAACCTTCTTGCATTGTCTCACACATGCAAGACACCTCACATCCAAACCATAACAGAAATATAACCTTTGGGAAGAAGCATTCTTGCTAACAGAGGGTAGCAGTTTTATATTTAAAAGCTCTATGCTTTGCTCAAAATTATATGAATGTATGAGACAAAATGAAAATAAAATACACAATGTCAAGATTTAGTGATAAAGTCTGTCATAAAGATAATCATAAAATATCATATTCAAACTTCATTGTACTCATGTTTTCTACTATTTCTATGCTAAAACTAATAATCTGAATATACAAAATTTAAAAATCAGAAAAATGTAAGAAGAACCATTAGAGCCTATTATCAATAATTTATCCTTTTCCCCTATGAAAATTTGCAAGTAATGCCAAAGACTCTGTTTTGTTTATTTAAATTCATATCAAGAAAAACATTCCCCCAATTGCCTATTTCCTCTGTGATCTCTATAAATTAGGAAAACTGCACAGGCTTTCTGCTGTGAATGGTATATGGGATTGATAGAACAACTTCTTTTTTGTTATGCTATACTCACTCACCATTTAGTTACCTAATTAGACAATAAATTTAGAGTCTGAGAACATGTTTAGGGTGACAATTCACTCATTTATTTTAGCAAAAAGGTTAGCATCACACTCTCTTGAACAAAATCTCATAGACAAAAAGAGGTAGAAAATACCATACAGCACTTGAAATCAGGGGCTGATGTCTATTTATCTGTTTTCATTTCCTTAACCTTTATATACATTATAAAACATGACATTCATACATACCATGAAATGTATATGACATATACTTGTTATATTCTTTACACCACCAGCAACCAATTCCTCTTAGATATTCATAGTAGAAGAGAAGAACCTTGAATATCATATAGAACATTTTTCAGATGGAAAATTTAGATCCAGGTTTAGGGTTAGATTTAGGGTTAGTGTTAGAAGAATTAATTAACTATTGCTCGTCATTAAACATTCACACACATTCAGGTACTGATTTGATAGCAGGAAAATAAAAGTAAATATATAGAATGAAATTGTATAAAAAGTAAAATATAGAAGTAAAATTGTATAAAACTATCCATTTCTGTAATGGAAATTATCACATGTGAAATGGCTCTTTCATATATCAATTGTTATGGTTTTGATATGATGTGCCCCTCCAAAGCTCCTATGTTAATGTAGGAATATTCAAAAGTGAAGTGAACGAATTATGAGAACTGTAATTTAATCAATCTGTCATAGTTTGAATGGACTGAATGGTACCTCGAGGCAGATGGGACAAGGCTGGAGGAGGTGATTCCCTGGTCATTTATTTGCCCAGGATAGATGTATTTTTCCTGTCACCCTTCCCTTCCTCTCTGCTTCCTGGTTGGCTGCCAGAAGGCAAGAAGCTTTCCTTCACCTCCAAGATGCTCTGCCTCATCTTGGTCCCAAAATGAATCACTGAAATTATGAACCCAAAATAAACTCCCTCCTCTAAGTTGGTCTTGTCGGGTACTTTGGTCATAAGGTGGTAAAGCTAATCACCAATACTTACATTAAAAAAATAAAATGAACCTGTTATTAACTGACTGATGTGTTACCAGGGTCACAGGCCTGATATTTTAGCTAAGTCTTTAATTCCAAGAATAGACATTCAGTATAGGTGTCATGACTTTTAGCAAAAAATAAATAAATAAATAAATAAAAATAATCATCCTTTGTCTCCTCAAAGCACAAAGATTTTCATAAATCAGTTTCAGACTTGTTTTTATTCCTGAATTCATAACTATATATATTTATCATGTAAATTCTACTATCTCTTTTTCATAATATGAATTTAGAAGATTAAAGTGGACTTTTCAAAACATTTTTAGTGGTTCTTTTTCTGCTTTATATCTTGACATTTCTTTCAGTTTGGGCAATGAAATTGGTCTCATTGTTTTTCTATTTATTGCTAGTCAGTTTTACCTCTTAGATTCTAGGGGAGAAAAACAAGACACAAGATTTCTAATGAAGACATTATAAGAAATGCTTTAATTCAGACTCTAAATAAACATTTTTAAAAAGTTATCACAAACTTTATAAATTTAAGACTAGCAATGCTTGCTTTTATTTTAAAAGCATGCCACTTTTGCCACTGAGAAATATAGAGCTATTTGAAATTCCCCAGTATTCTTGGTCTTATGAATAGAAATATTTAGTTTCATATGGTTCATAAGCATACAGACCTGTCTTTGGTTCCATGCAATACACTCTGTTGTTTTTTTTAATTTGTTTTTCACTGTGACTATACAGATTCTATAATGTCATTAAGACATTTATATAGATAGATAGATAGATAGATAGATAGATAGATAGATAGATAGATGGATGCTTTGCTGATACTGAAGTGATAGACACTAATAGAAGCTGCCAGGGAGCTGTAGTTCTTGTGAAGAAGGGTAAGGAGTCAGGAATTGTCTTCTAAGGATCAGGGGCCAGAGTTCTGTCTTGTATGCCTAAGGTTTTAATTATTCTGACCAAAGAGAATCAAAGTTGCTTGGATTCCTTACCCACAAGAACTCTATTTTCTCCCATTTGAAGTCAATGTCCCATTGATGTGTTAATCATCTGCTTTCTTGTACAGGGTTTCCTGCCATCTCACCTAGACCCAATACCTGGCTCACTCACCTAGATTTTTGAACTCTTGTTTTTGCACTGTTGTCAGACTCAGAATTTGGTCAATTGCCTTTGTACCTTTGTCTATGGGGCTGAGGAATCTTATAGCTCACCTATAAGGCTGAGCTCTTATTCCATCTCCCATGAAGAGTATCAAATGACTGTGTTGGTGAGGAAGCGAAGCATGACCTCCTCTGATTAAAACTCAAGAGAAACTTAGATGGGAGCAGAATTCAAGGCCATTCAATTATTTGATTTAACAAGTAGTAGCATCTCCACCAAAGAGCACACTGATATTATTTGGTGGTAAATTTACCAATGGAGAAGGGAGGTCTGATTGAAAGAAGACCCCAAGGCAGGTGAAAGGAGTGGTAATAAAGGAAGGACTTGGCTCTGTATGACTGGGATTAAAAAGACTGACTATGATAGACAGACGTAACCTGGCACCTGCCTGCTGCAGACAGGCCATCCTCATAGCTGGCTCTTGCTGGGGTTAACATGATTGAGACAAGAATATTAAACAGGAAAAACCCTCCCAGAAGTATTTTTTGGAATCCTCAGGCTTTGACAAAAAAGGAACTGAGTAATCCCCATGAGTCCTGAAAGTTGGAAGCCCAAATAGGCTCAGTCCAATTTGTGTGACATCCCCAGGGATTGCCTCCTTTTTTTGAGCAGAAGAGTGAACTTGGATGGGTCAGGGTGTTCCTTCAACTTGGCAGGTGCTCACTGAAGAGAAAAGCCGATTTGTTACTGGGGCTGCACATGCCAACTGAATTACTAAGCCTTGGGGAAATACCTGCTAAAATTGAAATGATCTAGTTAGATGGATTAGACACTTATCAGTGTCAACTATTATTATATAGAGTTTTAATTTTAAAACGTATGTGTAGATGATAAAAAATAAATACGAATATATACTAGGATATAACTCTTGACTCCAGATTATCAGTTATTCAGTTCCTCCACTTCAAAGGTACAACTATCATTACTAAATTCTTTTTAAAATTTTTTTGCTTGTTTTTAGTTATACGTGACAGTAGAATGTATTTGGATATATCGTACATACTTGGAGTATAACTTCCCATTCTTATGGTTGTATATGATGTGGAGTTACACTGGTCATGTGTTTATATGAGAACATAGGAAAGTTATGTCCAATGCAGTCCACTGTCTGTCCTATTCCTATTTCCCCTTCCTTCCCTTCATTCCCCTTTGTCTAATCCAGTGAATTTCTATTCTTCCCTCCACCCCACTTAATGTGAGTTAGCAACTGCATATCAGAGAGAATATTCAACCTTTACTATATTCTTATGTAAATTCACGGAAAGAGTCCATACATATAAAATCATGTATAGTTACTTTGATGTATTAAATAATTATATTGACGATTTTAGAATAGGCAAATAAAAATCCATCTGAGTATATGTATTTTTTTGTGCCTGTATATTTGCTTTGTTTTAAATATCAACAGTTATTGACCTATGTCAGTCTAAGAGAAGATCTATAAATATTTCTTTTGTAATCTTGAATATCAACTTTTTCATGTTTTTTAAAACTTATTTATACAAGCCATGTTCATTGTAGAAAATTTGGAAAAGATAAAGTATAAAAAAATTAATTAATTTTAATGCAACAGTCAAAACTATCAATATTTTATATTCATTATATGCTATTTGTATATTTATTGTTCACCCCCACATTTTAAAATATTCAGATAGTATTCTAACTTTTTTTATATCATATTATTTTTCACTTAAATTTATTAAACATTCTTAATATGTTGTTTGGTATCATAAAAATTCTTTCAGAATTTTGAACATTTCAGATTATCAAATTGGGAAAAAGTTTTACATTCTGTATATATTTTGCACATCTCTGATCTTCCATGGGGAAAAATGTCTAGAAGAAGGCATATTGAGTTAAAGGATATTCTTAGAATTAGGATCCCAGGTGTGATGCGTAGATTCTCATAGGAGATTTACATCAAATAGGTACATTTGTACACTCATGATGGCCCACACATGTTGCCTCATTCACATGCATGGACCTATTTAATGCAAGTGTCCATTAAATTTCAATATTGGAATCAATAAAAAAAGGGCTGGAGGCACACATGTATGGCATTTTTCTGAATCTTCTTGGAAAGTGTTCTTTTACCTGGCACTGTAGTAATAGCTTGAAAGAAAAGAAGGGTACCTTCAGGGCAGTGCTGTTTTGAAGCTACGCCTTTGTGAATAAGAATGGATTCTTATTCAACACAGTGGTGCCACAATAGGGACTGAAGTGTCCTTAGGGTTGCCATCTCTAATGACAATGGCCATTTCTGACTTGCTAATCTTTCCTGCTTTTTTTTCCATTACCCTTGAGTCTGACTCTTCCATGTAAACACATTTCTTCATGTTAAATGCTGCTCTGACTAAGTGCCAAAATATTAGTTCAGTAGCCCTGAACCAGGAAATTGGCTTCCTGTGCTAAATTATTTGGGGGATGGTCTCTTCAATAGTGCCTCTCTCACTCTCAAATATGCAGTTTTCAATGTCCAGAGAAAGCAGGTGAGAAAGGATTGCTACCCTTTAAGTCATTTATATAGATGTATTTTATAATATCAAAATGTTCACAAATTTCTATAATTTATAGTACTGTGAATAATATAAATAAATTGATGAATTCTGGGCCTTTTCAGCCTTTGTAATATCTCGCCAAGAATAGATTTGGGAATTATAAAATGATGTTAGTTTTCCAAGATTACTGAAGGAAATATTCTGAAGCATTAGGGGTACTTTTCTAATCAAATTAATGTTCATTTTTATTTCCAAATTTATCAAGTGAATGGTAATGAGAGTTTAGTTGGCGCCAATGAACTTATTATTTCTTTTCCAATGCAAATGAACTAAAGGGCTGGGATTTTGGCTCAGTGGTATAGCCCTTGCCCGACATGTGTGAGGCACTGCTTTAGAGTCTCAGCACCACATATAAATAAATGAATAAAATAAAGGTCTATCAATGATTTAAAAAAATTAAAAATATAAACTAAAGTGATAGACTAATAATGCATCTTATGATTCAAGATTCTAAAGAATATAGATATTTAACAAATAAATATTCTTATGCATTTAACTATACTTTCAATGGTTCTGTTTTGAGTAACTAGGACACAATTTCAAGTCTCATGTTTCTCATATAAACATTGGGTAATTTCTTAAAAACTTTTAAACATTTCTATGTGAGCAACTAAAATGTAGTCTGTTGGGTTTAATTATATGAGACCAGCACTTATTCAATTACTATTTTGAAAATCAGTTTGACAAAAAAGACAAAGCTCATGGTTCCCCTCCTCCAAAAAGAAGATATAAGTGACACTAGATGGTCATGGAGCTTCTAAGTAATGGAATATATTGGTTACCTAATTTCTGCACATCACATCACTCCCAAACTAGTGGCTTAAAAGAACAATAATATTTCATTATCTCTCATGATGTTTGTGAGTCAGGAAATCAAACAATATTGAGGGAAGATGGCTTGTCTCTCTTCTGTAACATCTAAGACCTCAGCTGGAAGATTCTGAAGGTTATAGCTGAAATGCTATGAAAGGTCATTCTCTCAGATATCTGGTGGTTGATGCTGGCTATGGAGTAGATTCATTTTTCTCCCAAGATTTCTCTTCCCAAAGATTAAGTTAAGCTTCTTCATAGCATGGTGACTGTCATCCAAGAGCAGGCATCCCCAGAGAGAGAAGGCAGCTGCAGAAGCTGTCTCCCTTTGTGCCCTGCCTTGAAAACCAAAGACCACCACTGCAACCATCCTTCATTGTTGGATCAAACACAGGCCTCTTCCAAGATTCAAAGGGAAAGGATATAAGTCCCACTTTTTTGTGGGAAGAATGTCAGTAACCACATGAAATAATTTGGGTATCTCTATATTAATCTTTGGAAGATGTATTCTGCTGTATCCATATATATTTTCACATACAGATTCATGTGTGTATGTATGATATATATAATTTTAGTGATATATACATATGTGTATATATATATATATATATATATATATATATAGAGAGAGAGAGAGAGAGAGAGAGAGAGAGAGAGAGAAGCCTAAGCATAGATAAATTATTTTCTTAATAATGCAGAAACATGGTAGGAAATCGCATGCTTTTCTCTGGGGAATTCCAGATGGTAGTTGTGCAGTATGCAGTTCTAATTTTGTGCAGAGGATTGTAATGGTTTCTGTTCTTATATGTTGAATTACTAAAGAGGAAAGGAGAAATATGGGATGAATGAAACAATTTCAGGTTGACTATTGTGGAGTTCAAAGTTCACACTTAACAAATGAATGCTGAGCTGCTATAAGAGCAAGACCTTCTATTAGAACTTATGGTTTATGACAATGTCACTAACCCATGTCTTGCCTTTGAGATGATTAACATTTATTGGGCAGAGGCAGGTAAATGGCAAGCTAAAACCATGAGAAATTATAAATTAGCTGCTAATTAATAAGATAACTTAGTTTAAAATAAAGAATACTGAGTTGGGAATCATTACATGATTCTGGTCCTGATCAGCCATGAACTGCCATAGTGACCTTAAGCAAGTTATAATCTCCCTGGGTCTCAATTTTCTCACCTAGTTATAACATTTATTGAGTGCTCACTAAGATGCCAAGCATCTTACACATTTTCTCTCATTTCTTACTGAAACTGAAGTGAAGCAAATTTAAGTAACTAGTCCAGGATTATGCTATTAGCACATGGCAGATGATTCAAATCTGAACATATGTGTGTGCTCTGTGTGTTCACGTGCATGATTGTGATGGTGGATACATGGTATGCCTTCCTGGTTAAAAAGCATACAAAATAAATTAACAAAATATCTGGATGAACTATAGAACATGGTAAGCTGACAACCCAGTCACATTCTACTAAAGTGCTGATTTCTTGAGCCTACCTTTATGACCTTGTGAGCTGGATTTTTTGCTTCAATTCTTTACAGTGTGATAATGTCACACACACACACACACACACACACACACACATCTATTACTTTCAACATGAAGCAGCAACTTTCCCATTAAAAAAAATCACCCACTATGTTTTATATTTGAAATGACATGTGTTACCCATTCACTCAATCCAGCAAAGCTGTTTCTGCATGGTCCTGATTTAGAGGAATTTTCAAGTTACCTTTCCATTTTTCCTTATATATTAGTAGATATAGCACTTTTGTTGTTTGTTTTATATTAAGAAGAAACATGAATATACCTTAACAAATCCAGTTTATGATAAAATAAAAGTAATGTGTTTAAATGTGATTAATAAGTTTTAAACCTATTTTCATTTGTAATATTCATGTCAAATATCAGAGTAAAAGCTTCTTGGGGTAAGATCTTCAAGACAGATAGGCAGAGTACTACATTGGGTTTGTAGTGGATGTCTGGTATCTACCCTAACTGTTATTTGTATTAGGAAATTTTCCAGATATTTTTGGTTCTTTCTTTATGACTCATTTTACAGATAGTGCTTTCCTGAATTTTTTGATGTACATATCTCATAATATCTTGGGACAAATGGCATATACCTCTGATCTAAACACTACCAACCTAAAATGCACCAAAGTTTATAGCTCAGTATCTGCAGCCAAATAGCTAGGTAGGTCAGCTTGGTCTTTGGATGAAAGGAGGGCATATATAAATACAAGAGGAAAATTCCAATGTTATCATTATAGGTTGTTATATAAACTATTAAGAGAATTTGTATTTCATAAGCTACTTAATTCATTTTATAACTAGGTCCTTAATAAACATTTTTAGTTGTTATGAAATAGATGATAGATTTTTCTGGATTCAATGTGGCTCTTTTATTTGTCTTGTGTCTCTGAAAGACTGAATTTTTGTTGAATGAATAAATGGGTGACTGGATGGATGGACAGACAGATAGATAGATTGGTATGTAATTATGGTATAAGCTGAGAAGCAAAGCCCAGGATATTACTTAAGACAATCTTGGTTGTCCTCTCTTGATTGAGTCTATATTATTCCATATATAGATTACATTTAAGGTTTATTTTGTAATTATCTTTTGGCTTTTATAGAAAATGTTTTATTATTGCTATATCTTTTTTCTTTGCTTTATTTAAAATTAGATAGGTTTAAAATGTATTAGTTTTTAAGAAATAACAGTTAAGCAAGGGCAAGTCTGAATAAAGCAATATCCTATCTAGTTCAAAATAGGCATAAATTGAGTAGTAGGAGTAGAAGAGCAATTTCACATGAACCTTCATTAATATCGTCAACAACAATATGTGAATCCATTTTTAAGTACCAGGCATGACTCTAAATTCTTTATAAGTATTAACTAATTTAATCCTCACAAACCTATAGAAGATAAGATGGTACTCTCTTTATTTTCAAGCAACCTTAGCTTTACTGATAGACATTGATGGTAGAATTAAAAATAACCAAGGAATAATCCGGGATTATAATAAATTAATTATGTTTCCATGTATTCAGATAAATACACATTATCCCTTCACATCTAATACCAACCAATAAAAAGTATCTAAAAGAAAAGAATTGGATTTTTTTTCGACCAAAACACACTCCAGTTTAGAGGGTCTCCTAAGTATTCTAGGTTTTAGTATCATATCCAACAACTTCTTATTTTTCGTATCATGGACAGTCAGAAACTCCAAACAGGAGTGTTGCCATCATTTTATGAAAGAATGACCATTATAAAGCCAAAAGTGTTGGGAAGATATAAGTTCATATAAAGGTCATTTTCTTAATTGAATACATTTAGCTTTGTGAAAGATTCATGATATTATCTAATTTCTGATTTCAGAGCCTGCCAATGAAAATTTCATGCAAGACTTGCCCCAGGCTTTGCACTGACATTTGGAAGCCACCAAACATCAGGCCATGACAGCTACATTTATTACTAAATTTTCTTGAAAGCGAATGCAACCTAGATTTAGTCAGCCTCTACTTTTCCCCTCCATGTACCTAGAGGCCATCCATATTTAGCAAATTATTGCATCTTTTTTAATTCCAACTCTACAACCCAGTGGGTTATCATTTTCTCTAAAGATTACAAAAGATATTGGAACAATTTTCCTTACACACCACACAACAGCACTTCATAAATAGCCCCTTTAAATTGTTGTTTTTCTCTCAAAATTCATCTCAGAATGCCAAATTCCTCACCATTTCTCTCTGCTTCTGTATATCCATAGTCTAAAATTCTCATTCAACCTATACCTATATCACTTCTGGCCCTAAGCATTCATGTTTCAATCAATAAAATCCTTACTTGGATTAGTTAATATATATAAATATACATGAATATGGCTAGGTTTTTTTAGTTGGGCTTGGGCTTGGTTTTGGATTAATATTTGGTTTTCATTTAAGGGAAGGATTATGGTTACCATTAGGGTTTATGTTGTAGTTTAGATATGAGGTATCTCCCAAAAGCTCACATGTGAGAAAATGAAAGATGGTTCAGAGGATAAATGATTGGGTTATAAGAATTTTAATCCAATCAGTGAACTAATTTCCTAGTAGGGATTAACTGAAGTGGTAGGTGTGGCTGGAGGAGGTGGGAATTGGGGTGTGGCTTTGGGGTATATATTTTGAATCTGGAGAGTGGAGTCTCTCTATACTTCCTGATCACCACATGAGTTGCTTCCCTCTGCCACACTCTTCTACCATGTTGGAGCTGTCTATATATGGACTGAGACTTCTGAAACCGTGAGCCCTCAAATAAACTTTTCCTCCTCTACAGTTGTGCTGGTCAGGTCATTTAGTCACAGATATATATATATATATATATATATATATATATATATATATATATATACACTCAATCACAAAAGAATAATTCCATGCTAATTTAACTTATTGTGGAGTAAATTTGGGCATAATATAGGCCATAATAGGATCCCAAGAATATAACAGGTACCCACAGGAAGACCTGCTAAAACATCTAAAGTGTTAGAATTATTTTTAGCTTTAGTTAACAGATTTCATGCAAAGAAGTTATACTCACAATGCATTAGTTGTACTATTACCTGCAAATAGTAACCAAATAGTTGAAGTATATTTTATATACCCCTATTGGAGTGTACTAATTATGACTTATTTTTCTGTGAAACTACTCTTGAGGGACCACCTAGTATATCCTTAAAAATCAGTTGTTTAAAACAGGTTTCTCTTAAGTATCCCTTTAAAAGGTGTATATTCTTCTTTATCAGTATCTGTCTTTCACAGTTCAAGAACTTGCCACTTTTAGGAACAAGTGTGCATAGCATACAAGTTTGGGCTTTCTCTTTTGCTTATGATGAAGTGAATATTCATAAAGGAACAACTAGTAACTAACTTGACTACCTGGAACGGATTTCTTCTTAGACCTGTCTCATCCCAAGAGCCTCCCCAGATTTCTACTCCTGAGCTGCATACACAATAATTCATGGGCGGGGGCTATGGCCCAGCTGTCGTGCACTTGCCTGGCATGTGTGAGGCACTGGGTTCGATTCTCAGCACCACATATGAATAGATAGATAGATAGATAGATAGATAGATAGATAGATAAAATAAAGATCTATCAACAATTTAAAAAAATTAAAAAATAAACAACAATTGATCTTCAGTTTACATGAATTGGGAAGGGTATGTCAGGTTAGGAGAGAAAGAAAGAACTAGCTGAGCCCTGCCTTCCAAGGGGTGACATAAAAGTTGCTCAAAGGAATGCCACATGCCATCCATATGGAAGTTCTTGAAGGATTTATATTTCCTCAGGAAAAGAAAACTTTCAAAATGACTTGAAAATAGTCAAATGTAATAATATAACTACCAGTTTCAAAGTTTGCTCCTGTGGGATAATCCTCAAGAGACTCTCGGTTTCTAGCTCTATCTCATTGACAACAAATGAGAATCTACCAAGCCTTATGAGGAGCCTAGCATTTTGTTTGAGAATCAAAACTTTTCTGTTTGAAAACTAGGCCAAAACTCAGTTATGTATTAAAAGGGATGTGAGATAAAGAGCCTACAAGGGAAGCTACTGTATTATAAATATGTAGAACATAATAGTCTGAGGAGAAACCTCCTGATGGGCCAGAATAAATGCCAAGATGTAACACAAAACTGAAAAGAACCCCAGTTTACACAATAATACAATGCATTATGAGCCCATGAGGATATACATCATAAAACCTCATTAAACTAGAACTCCTAAAATAAATGTTGCATTTTGTTCATTAGAGAGTGCTTTCCATGAGTTATTTTTCATATTAGGTGACTTAGGGCAATCTGAAAATATATTGGGCAAAAACAGCCCATAATTATTGTATCCTGCAAGTGCTCATGACTTGACAATTGGGTAAGGGTGGATTCTGGGTTTCAGTAATTTTCTTTGAAGAGAGTTAGGAAGATGGGTCTCCTTCAGTGCATAACATGTTAAAAATACAGGATACTTCTAAAAGCCTTTTGGTCCAAAGCTTTGACTTGAAAAAGGTAAAAAAAAGGTATAGTGGGTATCAAACTCTCAGCTGCTTGGAGACAAGTATCTAATTTCTGACATTGCTGTTATAATTGATGAACATGGGAAGTTGTGGAATATAAATTCTAATTCCAACTAATACATTATGTTCTGTCATGGTCTGTGGTAGGTCTTTTGCCCATCCTGTAACAAGTTCACTATTTGTGATTGGAGGCTAGTGGAAAGCACAGCATGTTTGAGCCTCAGCACTTGGGTGGCAGATGTGTCAGAGATAGATAAATTGGCCAGAATGAGTATTATTAACCAGAATGCCACCCCTTGTGCCCATTCTTAGATCATCTGCAATGTGGAGGGCAGCTCAGAAACAGGTCTGTTCAGGAGAGCACACATGGAGATCTGCTGAGTTCTTCCTTATCATTTTCACTTGAAAATGAAAGGTAGCTGTTTTATAAGGATGTCAGCCTCAGATTTGAATGTTGCAGTGATTAGGTGGTTAAATGACTGTTCTCTGCTGACTGTTCATGGGTTGTTAGAGCTATACAATGTCCCTTAAAAACTTTCACAGTTGGGCTTGGGACTGTAGCTCAGTGACTAGAGAACTTGTCTAGCACATCTGAGGCACTGGGTTTGATCCTTAGCACCACATAAAAATAAACAAAATAAAAGCATGCTGTCCATCTGCAACTATTAAAAAAGAAAACAAACAAACAAAAACTTGCACAGTAGCAAATGACTTCATCAAGCCAGCCTTGGATCATTTTTAAATAGGGGTAGCTAGAAGGGGAAGCTGTTTTAATAAAGAAGCCTAATACTCAGTTTACCCGGAGTCCAGACTATCAAAATTGTCACAATGTTCCATATTGCCCTTTCATCACCTTTCCTCCCCATCACTTTATTGACATTAGGCTTCAGGACATGGTCCTCACATTGGTGATGGTCCCTTTTATGTTTTAATCCAGAATTGTAGCAGAGCCCATACTGTACAAATGTTAGGAGAGAGAATGAAAGCAACAATTGTGTAGAGCAATAGTAGGTTGGGAAGAGCAACAGGAAGGTCATCTTGCCAGCCCAGTTTTAGTGGAATATAAAGTGGTCATACCTGTCTCACTCACTGTCCAAAAAATAAAATATCCTAAGATTAAAGAATTTCGTATCTTCATTGGATCCTGCCTCTTTTAAGCTTAGCATCTTTGGAAAACAGCAGTAACTCTAAAAAGTAATTCAGGTTAAAGGGGTGGGCTGTACTCCAAATTGATTTTAATATTTTTTTCTGGTAGACTTTTAGTGATTTTTTTCATGAAAAGGACTTTTTTCAAATATTATTACTTCATCTTTTAATATTTTAATCAACAGTAAATGATACTTTGTTCTGATACACTCCTTTCAGAGTGGCAGATTGCCATTCCAACCATTTATTCTGCTCCAGTAAAGCAGTACTGCTTACATTGAAACTGGTGGAATTAACTAAACAACTTCTATGTATTTTCTAAAAATACAACAGGAAAACATGCAAAAGTAACAACCGTGAAACTATATTACTTTTCAATACATATGTTTGATAATATTCCAGAAAATTTTGTACTTTAAATATTTTAGTAGATCAGAGCACCTATATCAATTTTTAAAATATATATCTTCATAGCCTATAATGGTTATTGTTATTTGTACTTCACGTAATATGTATTTTTTTTTTTTGTAGTGGGGATTGAACTCAGGGGCACTCAACCACTGAGCCACATCCCTATTCCTTTTTTTTTTTTTTTTTTTTTTTTTTAAGAGACAGGGTCTCACTGAGTTGTTTAGCACCTCAGCTTTACTGAGAATGGTTTTGAGTTCGCTATCATCCTGCCTCAGCCTCCTGAGCTGCTGGGATTACAGGCATGCCCCACTAGTCTGTATTTTGTGTGTGTGTGTGTGTGGGGGGATTTTATAGCAAATTCATCTGGGTTCAAATTCTAAGAAGACTGCAGTGAAAAGAAGTTTAAATAGTGAGAAGGAGAAATGGAGGGAGGAAGGAGAGCAGGGTTGGAGGGAAAAAATGGGTAGGAAGAAGAAAGGAAGGTGGGAGGAAAGAAGAAAGCCCTCAAGTTCTTGAAGGGTTGGTTATCTTACAAATGCACTAAAGGTTCTCTTCATCCCCAGAGAGTAAAGAGAGAACTGCAATGTGACGGAACAGGAGTATGCCTCACTAAAAGCAGAATTTCCTGAGTTGGAAAAGCATTACAAACTGGGAAAAGTGGGAAAGAGAGTCTGCAAAATCTATCCACAGAGATTTAAAAGGTACTGAATGTGTTAAGGCAAGAAAGTGGATTTGTGACTTCCACAGTTTACTCCACAGTATTAAGTTAACACTCCTTTAGTCTCCTGAGTCCAGACAAACTCCTTGGGAGGAAAGCAGAAGCTCCCGGGATACTTTAGGAAGCTGCCTGAAGGTGTCCTGTGGGTATAGGTTTTAAAAGTTTCTTCCACAGATATGTCAGCATAGTAATGTGTCATTTGGCTCCAGGTGACCTTCCCTCCCTGCGTTTCCTGATTTGCTGTTCATTTTATTGCTTGCCTTAGCCTGACATAATAGTCCCTGGGGCACAGTATAAGTGCTTCTAGGGCACTCAACTAACTGCATAGTTGTTGCTGGGCGATTAAGATCTGTGGATGCTATAAAGTGGCAGTGTTTAAAATTCTGCAACCTCATCCTTAGGGGTTGGGGGCAAGTAGAACAACAAAGGATCCAAGTCTTAAACCAGACCCAGGAAAGAGCTCAGCTTCAAGTGAGTTGGCCCATTCTTCTGTGCTATAGTGAGATTGTGGGGCCTTTCAAGAAAGGTAGAATAGGTGTGTGCAGGGGCTGGGCAGCTCTTTGGGCAGATGGGTCCCAAAGAGGAAATGATGCTTGCCAGATGGCAGAGGCCAAATGGTCACAAATGGCCTCAACTGTAGGTGAAAGTCCTCTTCACTGTGATACAGTCAGCCTTAATAACAAGCTAAAAACATGGTTCAGAAAAGAAAATGTGGGTCAAAGGGAAGTGCAAAGCTTTCAGAAGGTGAGTGAGAGATGTTTTTGATATTAGAGTGGCTGGGTTCGTTGATGCAATGGCTGTGGTTGGCAGGATGCAGAAGGTCCACGAGCCCCTCTCGGGACTTGGCCTAGTCACCTCAGCCAAACTCTGAATCAGTACTCCACCTCTCACTGGCTTTCCCTCCTGAGAAAAACTGTTTCCCTCTCAGGATATTAGTGTCCTCATTTATAAAAATGGATAGTAGTAATTCTTCCCCACAGAAAACTACACCTTTTTCTTCTGTACATCGAACCTCTCCCTCCCTAATTGGCACTTTGCCATGAGAATCAAAACATACTCAAGTACCCTGTGTTTAAAACAATCAGAACCAAAACCTCACCCTCACCTACCTTTTCCTCTACATTAGTGTTTCTTTTGACATTTTGAGTTGGGTAATTCTTCTCCTCCTCCTCTTTTTTTTTTTTTTCTATTTTGAGATGGTTTTAAACCCTTGGTATCAAGTAATTTCCCTGCCTCAGCTTCCCACTAGCAAATAGTTGGGACTGCAGGCATGTACCACCACACCCAGCAGGGCTGGGTAACTCATTTGGGGGATGTTCTGCACATTGTAGAAGGTTGAGAAGTATTCCTGGCCTTTACTTGTGAGAATACTGCCCCACCCATCAAAATTTCTTTGGACATTGATAAATGTCCCCTAGGGGGCATAAAATGCTCTCCAATGACAGCCCCTGTTTTAATTCTTGTACCATTGCTCATCTTCTAGCAAAACCACATTTCTCCAGTTATGACTATTCTCATTGGCCCTACTTCCTTTGTTCCCTCTCAGGACTGAACCTATTCTACTATGTCTCTTGTCCCCATGCCACTGATAAACTGGTCCTTATTTAGATGAACAACAACCTTAATATCTCTAAACATAATGGATTTTTCAATCCTTCTCTTCCTTGAACTCTCAGCAGAATCCAGTGCTTTAGAATCCCTGCCCTGGAATATTCCCCTGGTTCGGCTAAAGCTGTGCTGTCTTGACCCATTCTGTGATGTCCGGGACCCAGGTGACAGCTGGGCTTCCTCTCCATATGGACCCGCCATCCTCCAGGATACTAGCTCAGACTCATCTAAGTGCTCATGAAAATGTTTTCATCAGCCAAAGGGGAAACCTCACAGAGGACACTAAGCTTCTGCTGGTAGCTCATCTGCTAGCAACCTTTTGGCCAATGCCTGAGTTATGTGGAAGGAGTCCAGATCTAGACAGGGAAGGGAACAACTTGGCATGACTGCTTAGGGGGCTCTGTGGGTTCATTCTACACTGAATCTGCTAAAAACTACAAACAAGCAAAACTCCCAGTCATTTAAAGCCTGTAGAAATGGTCCTAAGGATAACCAGCAAATGAAGAAACACCAACTTAAAAACATCTATTCAGACTCAGTAAGAAAAGTGGGATTCTGTGGTATTTGAGCTAATACCTCTCGCTCCCACTTCTTTCCCAGATCATGAAGTAAAGGTTCTGCTCTTGATTGGTGTTGCCAAAAATATAGAGCTCCCCTCCCAACACCCATATCTCCCAGCCAGAGGGATTTCTTTCTGGGAGGAGCATATTTCAGCATTTCTCATCCTGCTCTCCCCACCCCTGCCTTACTTGTGCTAAGAGTGAGCTGTTGGTGAGCTGTTGGGGTGCTCCCTTCTTCCACCCACCCCTCAACCATTGAATGGAGGCCCAGCCTTGGCAATAGCCTGCTGAAAACATTGAGGCCCTTGTCATCCTTGCCCCAGCTCCTGAAATGGTGGTTCCACAGCAGGTTCTGCCTCCTGCCTGTCATCCCTTCCAACTAAGTTTACTTTCTCTGTCTCCCTGTCACCCTGAGAGAGGCTTGCCATTATCTTCACCTCCATCTCCAGTGCTTTAGATTATATATTTTTTTCCCTTGGGAAAGAAACAGTTCATAAAACAAATAGTTCCACATCTCTTTCCATAGAAATTGTCTTCATCTGAAACAATCAATAAAATACCACTATGGAAAGCAGTATGGAGATTCCTCAGGAAACCACCATTTGACCCAGTTATCCTACTCCTCAGTCTATACCCAAAGGACTTAAAATCAGCGTACTATAGAACGCAGCCACATCAATGTTCATAGCAGCTCAATTCACAATAGCTAAACTGTGGAAGCCCTTCAATAGTTGAATGGACAAAGGAACTGTATTATATGTACACAATGGAATATTACTCAGCATTAAAGAGAATAAAATTATGACATTTGCAGGTAAATGGATGGAGTTGGAGACTATCATGCTAAGCAAAGTAAGCCAATCCCAAAAAACCAAAGGCTGAATGTTCTCTCTGATAAGTGGATGCTGATCCATAAAGGGGAGGAAGGAGGCATGGGAAAAAAATGGAGGAACTCTGATTAGGCAAAGGGGAATGAGGATGGAGAGGGTGCATGGGGGCAGGAAACAAGGTGGAATGAGATGGACATCATTACCCCAGAGGCATGTATAACTGCACATATGGTGTGATGCTACATCATGTATAATAAGAGAAATGCAAAGTTGTGCTGCAGGTGTGTACAATAAATCAAAATGCATTCTGCTGTCATATATACCTAGTTAAAATATATAAATTAATAGAAAAGAATAGTAGGAACTGTGGTAAAAGGCAGTTGAGAGGAAAGCTGAGATAGAGGCTAAATTGCATATTAGTTTGCAGGGGAGAACTGGGGATAAGAGCTGGGAGGAGCCCTACCCAGGACACAACAAATACTGAACACTGACTTCTGAACTGTGCCATCAAAGGAGCCACAGTTTGTTTGTTTTAGATTGTAGAAGAATTGATGCCCTCAGAGCTTTGTTGAAAACAATGCAGCAATTCTCCATCAATTAGTGGAGCTTAACAGCTGAATGTCATCTAGGAGAGAGAACCCTAACAGTATCAATCTCAAGCCAGGTGTCTGTGGATATACCCAAAATATGCCTTCTTAGGGAGTAAACTCAGGGACTTAACACTGTGAGGGAAGTTGACTTTATTTAAATAATCCAGTCACTAGGGCTGGGGATGTGGCTCCAGTGGTAGCATGCTCGCCTGGCATGCGTGCGGCCTGGGTTCGATCCTCAGCATCACATACAAACAAAGATATGTGTCCACCGAAAACTAAAAAAGTAAATATTAAAAATTCTCTCTCTCTCTCTCTCTCTCTCTCTCTCTCTTTCTCTTTCTCTTTCTCTAAAAAAATAATCTAGTCACTAGACAAAAACACAATCAAATAATGTCAAGTGCAGAGTGGTAGCAGAGAGGACACCAAATTGCTTCAATATATTACCTATAACATCTGGTATATAATGGAAAATGAATAGGCATGGAAAGAAGCAAGGGAACATAACCCATACACAGGAGAAAAGAACCAGCCACAGAAACTGCTTAGCAGAGTGGCGAGATGCTGAATTAGACAGGCATTGAGGTTTGTTAAAGCAAAAAAATCTGTTATATCCCCTAAGTGTTGAAGTCTCTCAAGTCATAGGTCTATCTATTTTATTCAAAGCTCATCTTTCTATATCCAGGTTCAATTTCCTACGTGCCTACAAGACTGACACATTTTACCATCAACTCAGTCTTCCCTCTGAGCTCCAGCACTAAACATCATTGAGCCTTTTTGAAATCTCCTGTTTCAAAGGCATCTCTGAGTACAGCCAAAAATCACCTCCTTCTATCCCACCGTGTTCTCAGTTTCAGAGAAAGGCAGCATTAGAAATCTAGTTGTGAAATAAAAAATCTTAGACAAGGCTTTAACAACTACCCTGCCATATTCAAAACCAAGACTTTTAAAATAATGGGTAGTTTTCTCTCACCTTCAACCCCCAATATCTTGTCTAATCTGTCTTCATCTCTCTCCTGGGTCACTGCAAAAAGTCTCTTAAGGGATATCCAAATTTGGAAAAACTGGTGTCCAATCTTTATGTTGTATCCAAAAAAAGAATCTTTGAAATTGAATTCTAATCATATTGTATACCCCTCTCCCTCATGGAGACCGTGGGAAAGAAGCCTATACTATCAGCCATGCTTGGTTTACTGCTAACAACCTCTAAACCTGCTGTATCCGTTGCCTCCTGAAGTTCCACAATAAAGCTTAGGCCCTACACAGCACAAGTACGTCCACTCTTTAGCTGCCTTTTAAAACTTTTGTCCCAGAAAGGTGCTACCAAAGGGGCTTCTCTTTTAAAAAATGCCTCTTTATCCTATTTTCAGTCTCTCTTCTGGACTTCTCCCAAAGGGCTGTGCCTCACCCTTTGTCTTTGGATCCTCCCCACCTCTGTGAGTAGCAAGACCTTCTTTGATCTTACCCAAGGACTACTGTCATGAGTCTCAATATCAGATCCAGACAGTTGTTCATCCTGTCACAGTGAGACTCCCAGGATACCCTCTCCTGATCATCTTAAAATCCTTCCCTGGCTTCCCCATTCCATTTACTCTTACTGTAAGTCCACACTCCTTAGCTTGGCCCAGAACATTCTCTATGACCCAGGCCCACCTTACGGCATCCCTTCATTTCTTCACACTTTAGCCATGCTCCTCACTGCCTAGGGACACAATGCTGGTACACCCTCTGCTCTCCTTGAGCCTCGCTACTGCCAGACAACCCAGTTTATTATTAGTCTTCGTAACTTTACTCAAAGTTGCTTTCCCCAAAAGTCCTTCCCTGACACCTCACCACAGTCCTCCAGATGGGTCAGATGGACTTTTTTTCTTTATTGCTCTTATTTTGGTTTAAACTTTCTATATATTTATGTAACTATTGGGTAAACTTTTATCTCCTTCACTAGATTATGATCACAGTGAGGGAAGGGGCTTTATATGCTTTGTTTACCACTGTATTTTCAATGCCTAGGCTACTGACTACCCCTTAGTAGGAAACTCTGATAAGTGTATGTTGAGTATGGAATTAAAAAAAAACAGCCCCTTAACCAAATAACGTATATAATTTTGAAGAGCAGAAAATACTCTATTAATTAGAATAGACTAGGTTCTTCTATAATAATCCCTACCACACAAACTCATAAATTTTAGAGGCTTAAACAACAAGGTTTATTTCTTGCTCACTCTGCATTCCCATTGTCCTTATCAGGATACTCTACCTTTCCTTTGAGACCTAGGCTGATGAAGACCCAGGCTACTGCTTGCAACATTGTCTTTTTTTAGTGTCAAGAATGGTTTCACATGGGTAATTAAATTCCCCATCCAGGTAAAGAAGTACTTCATCTCTATATATAATCCAATGACTGGAACCAGTCTTATGGTTCTACCTTCTGTAAAGGGGCCAGGAAAATGTAATTCTGTCACACACCAAGAAGAAAAGAAGAATCAGTTATGTGTGACCATTAGAAGTCTTCCCACTGACATACTAGTGTAGAGTTGTATGTAATTAAAGTTAAAGCAGAATTTGAAGGGTTGAGAGAAAAATTCAAGAGGGCATGATAATTGAATTGGGATAAAGGATGCAATTTAGATAGTAGGGGTGAAAAAACATTTCCAATAGAAGAGATGGCTTGAGTGTAATTTGAAGGATATTTGTGAACTTGTGGCCAGGGTGTGACCAGCCTTGCTGAAGCAAAGGGTGTGTTGAGGGACCATAGGAAATAACATTTGAGTGAAAGATTTGACTATTAGCTGTCCATGCTTCTATATTAAATATTTTGTTCATAAGGAAGAGGTATCCTTCACTCAATTGCATTTTATCCATCTTTTTGTGACAATGCTGGAAATAAATCCAGGATCTCACTAGGCAAACGTTCTACCACTTTGAGCTACATCCCCAGCCTGTTTCTACTTTTAAAATGCTATCAATTGCTTTTCTCCCAGACTGTATTGGGAAGAAAGTCTACAAAGAACTGGAACTGACTTTAAAAATAGGAAGCTGCTTTAATCCATCTTCTCAACTGATTGTTCACCCATGAGCAGGTAACACTAGTGCCCCTGCCAGCATGTGAGTCAGTGTCTCTAATCTCACCTTTAATTGTTACTTATAGAGACTTAACTGAGTGGACAGACCCTGAGCAATGTTATAAAGTGAAAGATAGTGTAGAGTAACAGGTGGTATGAAACCCTGGATGAAATCGAAGGGTGCCATTCAGTAAATCTGTTCCTAGAAACTAGTAGCACTCAGACAATCCAGTATAACCTTTTTTCTTCCCTGTTATATATGTTAGTTGTACTGGTATTGGAAAAGGAAGAGGCATGTTATTACAATTTCATAAATAGGAACCAGATATTTGGAAGGAAATTAGGGTAGAATAAAATTATTTTGTTAAACCTAAATTGTAATGAAGTATTGACTACAGAGAAACCATTAATGGAGAAGGTTATGCCATGCTTAAAATGCCCTCAGTTCATTGATTCTTAGAGGAAGCATAACGAAGGGGCTGAGTATGGTCTCTCGAGCCAGGCTTCTGTGGTTCAAACTGAAACTTTATGTGACCTTGAGGAACTTCTTTATTTTCATATAGGGATTCCTCACTGCTATGGACTGAATTGTGTTCCCTAAAAAAATTGTATGCTAAAGTCCCATTCTCAGTGAAACTGTTTGGAAAAGGACTCTTTACGAGATAATAAGGTTGAACAGGATCATAAAAACAGAGTCTTAATCCAATATGATTGGTGGCTTTTTAAGAAGGGGTAGGGAGACCATCTCTCTTTGCACTTATTTTCACCCAGGCAAGGTCTTGTGAGGATGTAATGAGATGGTGGCCATCTGTACTCTTAAATAGAAATAAGTAAGTTCTCATTAGAACCTGCCGATGCTGGCCCCCAAGAAAAAAATGTCTCTTGTTTAAGCCAGCCAGTCTATGGTATCTTGTTATGGCAGCTGGAGCTGAATAACACGCCCACTTAGAAAACAGGGGTAATCACTGTGCATATCTGATAGTGTGTTCAAGAGGATTGAGTGTGCTAGTGTATACTGAGCTCTTAAAACGATGCTTGGTATAGAAGGTGCTTACAGATACAGCTAATATTATTTATATTACTTTCTTTCCACCCATAATCCTTCCTTTGATAACATCATACTTACAGATTCTACTCTTCAAGTCAGACAGACCTGGATTGGATTATGGGTTCTGCCTCTTATAAACTGCATGATCATGTGCAAATTTTTAACTTCTTTAAGCTCAGTTTTTATGTTTGTAAATGTGGATAAAGCAGTGCTATCTGACTCTAAGGGTTGTTGTGAGGATTAAAGGAGATGCACATTATCAAATATACCTGGCAGGTAGTGAGCATTCCTATGTGCTATTTATTGTCATCTTTAGAAATTTGCAAAGCTTCCTTACTTACAATATCTAAATTTAAAAAGTGGCCTCTCCAGAAAATCTTGAACTACTTAGAGGAGCAAGTAATAACAATTTCTCCTCAAATTTGGAACTCTAAAAATGTCCTTTCCAATTTATTTTTACCTTTATTTTGTCATTACAAGATACATGCTTTGTGCATTTTTACTTTTGTTTAATATGTATCCTTAATGTCTCTCTCCATCATGATGCCATTGCTATATTGTAGAGTCTAAAGAGAGGGAGGCCATTCCCTTAAAGGCATTTTGTTTACAATAGTAGAATTATATCTGGGTACAATGGCACACACCTGTAATCCCTGCAGCTCGGAAGGCTAAAGCAGGAACATCACAAGTTCAAAGCCAGCCTCAGCAATTTGGCAAGGCCCTAAGAAACTCAATGAGACCCTGTATCTAAATAAAATATTTAAAAAGGACTGCTGATATGGCTTAGTGGTTAAGTGCCCCTGGGTTCAATACCCAGTACTAAAAGAAGAAGAAGAAGAAGGAGGAGGAGGAGGAGGAGGAGGAGGAGAAAATAGAATTATAGAACCGAATGTGACTTCTCCTTTTACAATGAATTTGAGAGCTAGAGAGTAAGATTTTTCTTATAGTGACTGAGTGACAAACCTAGAAACCAAAATCCAGTATCACAGCCTGATTATTACTTCATAATTTAAAGTCAGGAATCTATAAATATAGTGTTGAACAATTGGTGGTCATAAATAGTCTTAAGCTTATGTGTAGACAAAATAGTAATTTTTGCAGCAGTACTTCTCAAACTTTAATGAAGAATCACACCTGAAAATCACATTAAAATGTAGATTATTATTCAGGAAGTACAGAATGGGACCTGGATTTCTGCATTTCCATCAGAACCATGATGCTGAATCTGCTGGTGCCTTGACCACCCTTTGAGGTTTTAGTGACTTTGAAGTTATTTTTTGCTATTCTTTGTTTTGTTTTATGTGTCCATTTCAGTATTTACTAATATGCATTCCAGATGCAAGGGTTTTTAAAAAATACAAATGGGGAAAATTTAAAAGCCAACTTGACAAGACTCAAGTTGCACACATTGTAAACTTAAAGGCTTTAATTAGTTTCTCCATATGTTGTGCATACCTAAATCATTCATAATGGCTTTATCTTCTAACATCCCTTTTTCTTCTAACATATGAGAAAGTATGCTCCTTTGATATCTTCTTCTTTTGTCTCTGTCCTCCATGACACATTAAATCAATTCATCTTTCCTGAAAAGCTCTCCTTGTTTTCTGACTTAGGTGGCCTTGAGTTTCCACTTCTTTCTTTACTTCTCTCCCCAAGCCATGCCTGAATCCTGTTCTCTGACATTTTCCCATCTCTCTTACTCTCCCTGGGAAATCCTATCCACCTCCTCAGATTCAGTCATCAGTTTAGACCTTGACAGTCACTCTCCAATCATTATCTTTCATCCTGAAGGCTTTCCCAAGTCTTAGTCTTGTGGACCCAAGGCTTGGTATTTATCACCTGCCAGACATTCAGACTCAACTTATTTAAAATCAGAGTCCTCATATTCATTTCCAGACTTTATTTATAACTCCTACTTAGCTCCAGACCCCTACCAACAACCACTGGATTATTTTGCTCTATTGAAACTTCCAAAGACTCTGTTTACTGTGGAATAAATCTAAGGTTTGTTTGTTTGTTTGTTTTCTTTCTTTCTTTCTGACATTGAAAACCTTCTCTCTGCAACCTTTTTTTGTACCTAAACCTTCTATTGCTTTAAAATATGTGTCTGACTTCTTCTGAATCCTTCTGTATTTCCTGAACACAGATTGAAATTCCAGCTTCCATGAATCAAAATCTCTTACATCACTCTTGTTCAAATGCTGCCTCTTTCCCAAAACCTACATGAAGTGCTGCTTCCTTTGTGTTATTTTCTTTATTCTCTTTCCTGCCCATGATTGCTCCCTCCTCTGCCTTGCTCTAGGACATATCCTATGCTGTTCAGATGGCACTTCTCACTGTGCTCTATAGTCTAGATCTAATCAAAGATCTGCTACTATCTAGACTTGGGACTCCATATCTACTCAGTTGTTATCCAAAACACCACTTACAGCAGTTATTGTAACAGAATTTTACTGAAAGTTCTAGGGGTGTGTGGGGGGTAGGGGGTTGCTAATTATAGCACAAGAAGAAATGAACTGAAATTTGCATGATACAATGAGTTCTAAGCCATTTGTCTGGCCTTCCATGATCAAGTACATTCTAGACATGGGGCCTTTACACTTCTTTTCCCATCTCTTCTCCCATGGTCAAACTACTACTATTTCTTTTACTTCTCTTCTTCCTCCTTTGTTCTGTTTTTTTTTTTTTTTTTTTTTTTTTTTTTGGTATTGGGGATTGAACTCAGGGATGATTTCCCACTGAGCTACATCCCCAGATCCCCATCCTTATTTTGTATTTTATTTAGAAACAGGGTCTCACTAAGTTGCTTAGCACCTTGCTATTGCTGAGGCTGGCTTTGAACTTTCAATTCTCCTGCCTCAACTTCCTGAGCTGCTGTAATTACAGGTGTCTGACACTGTGCCCAGCCCAGATCTTTTTTTTTTTTTTTTGAGACAGGGTCTCACTAAGTTACTTAGAGGCTCCCTAAATTACTAAAGCTGGCCTTGAACTTGAGATCCTTCTGGGTCAGCCTCCTAAGTCACTGGGATTACAGGCATGTACCACCATGTCTAGCTCCTTTTACTTCTTTATGCAAAATGTTTTACCTTTTTTGTTATTGCTGATATTTTGCCTGCCTAGATTATAATACACCTCAGCTTCCATAATCAAGGAGATTTTTAAGTGTTTTCTTAAGCTTGATAGCACTTCAGTCCCTCAGAGGAGTTTTGTAGTGCTGAAGTTTGGGATCAGCCAGTCTAAACTAATTTGCATATAAGACCACAGCACTATAAGATAGGAAAAATTATTATCTACTCTTTTTCATATGTCTCTCTCTCTCTCTCTCTCTCTCTCTCTCTCTCTCTCTCTCTCTCTCTCTCTTTTGCAACTAGCTTGAAAATATATTTAGGGAAGGACCATGTAGCTACATTCATTTAATTACAATATGAAAAGAAACAGTTTAAATCTTTAATTTATTATATGCCAGTTAGGGGACTTTCAGCAAGTTGTTTTCCTTGGGAATTCTGTTTCCTAACCAACCAAATGAGTACAATAATATTCACTTCATATACATGTGCAGACTTAGATAATATCGGTAAAATCATTTAGAGTCCTCACACATAGAAAGTCTACTGTCAATATCAGTTGAAAACATTTGTTAAATTCAGAAAGGTTCCTCCAGTGAGTTTTTCAAATGTAGATGGATATAGTATTTTACTAAAGAATCCCAAAAGCTATTTGATACCATGATTTTCCTTTCTCAATATCATCATGTTTACTCTGGAGACATTACCACAGAGTTCTACCCTTAATTGAAGAGACAGAAAATCATGACTTTCCAACTTGAAGTGTGAAGAGCAAATGACACATTAGTTTAGAGACATATCAGTAATTATGGAAGTATCTTCTCAAATTGTAATGTTTTCCTCTGCCTTAGTGACAGCAATCAAAACCACTGAATTAATTTGAGCTGTGTCAGGACTTTGAATCTGAAGAAAATAACCTGAATTTAAGCTATTATGTGTGTAGTACAAGATGTTCCAGGTACAAATTCTCTGTATTCTACTTTAGAGTAATTATATAGGAGATCAGATGCCACCTCCTAACCTCTGAGTCCCACAGCACTTAAGAAAGGTTCCAGAAGGCTGGTGCTGCCCCAGAAAGAAGACCTTTCACCATTTCTAGAAGGGCTAGCCACTTTGGGGCTGGGAGATAGCAATTGAAACGTGGAATTCTCCTTTGTGCTTTGGAATTTTCAGAGCATCCTTCTAAAGACCTGCTCCCCATGTTTGTTGACCAATCTCTTTAGCTGAAAGGCTTTTTCTTTCATGTGTAAATTTTCTGTCTTTCCAAGAATCAGCTTGATGCATACAGTCTTCTCAGGAATCCTTCCCCCCCCCATACACACACACCCCAAGTTGAAGTAGAGCATGTTGAAATAAGTCACCATTTCCTCCAAGTGCATGAAAATAAAAGCATCACCACAATCTTTGCTTATTCATAATTGTGGGAAGGGATCATTACAGTTTAGTGGTTTAAGTCACAAATTTGAAAATCAAATTTCCATTTACTAGCTCTTGATTCTAGGAAAGTTATGAAACTCCACTCAGCCTCAATTCCCCTATCTCTACAAAGGTTTTTCTAATAGTAGCAACTTTATGGTTTTTTAAGCATTAAATGTGATGATAATGCATATGAAATTCTTAAACAGGATTATAGTGAGTTGTCAGTCAATGGTTAACTTTCACCATTATCTCTCATAGGAAGCTCCTGCCGCACTGGGTAGAAAGCTCTTTCAAAACAGGGACCATATATGTTTATTTCTTACAGCAACAATAACATCTTCTTTTTGAGCAACGGGCACCTACTCCACCTGGTTTTCAGCACAAATACCATTAGAAGAGTTCAGATCCTAGAAAAAGATTGGTTCTCTAAAAAAAAAAAAAAAAAAAAAAAGCTACTGGAACAAATTATTGCAAACTGGATGGCTTAAAACAGGAATATTTTTTATCTCAGTTTTGAAGACCAGAAACCAGAAATCAAAATGTCAGCTGGACTTGTTCCATGTTGGAGGTTTAGGGGAAATTCCATTCCTTGACTTTCCCCGAGCTTCTTTGATTGCTGGCATCCCTTGTCCCCCAACAGCATAACCCAATCTCTGCCTCCAACCCCATGGGGCCTTTTTCTGTTTCTCTTCTCTTCCCTTCTCTCCTCTGATAAGATTTTAGGGTCTACCAATATTGATCTCATATTGAGATCTTAATAGTATCTGCAAAGATGCTATTTCTATATAAGTTCACATTCATAGGTTCAAGCTGGACATGACTTTTATGAGAACAGTTTTTCAATCCACTAGAAATTTCTTTAGACAAGGGCTGACTATACATTATAGAGATGAAGCAGGCATGAAGCTGTATGTATTGGCGTGAAGCTATCCTTCCTCTTACTATGTGATTGTCCTACTCAAACTTCTCTTATGACTTCCAATCAGGGGTAGCTAGAGCTTCTTTATTAGTTGACTTTGAAGGAAAACATTTACCAGAGAAGAGGTGCCTAATTCTTTCATGGCCTTTTCTATATGGTAGACTCAGTTTCTGTAGTCACTAAGCCTACAAACAGGAGGTCTACTGATGATCCATCAAGATGCCATGTTGGAGAAACCACCTCCAAATGTGATGGAAATAAAGATGGAAAGAAAACATTTCACTGACAAATGTTTTCATATATTATTAATTATGTGCCCACACACTTGATAAAATCTTTTCAATTTAAGACTCTTAGCATATTGAAGGAAATAACATTAAAGGGGACATAATGCTTATCTTTGTGTATATTCTGAGATAGAAAGAAGAATTATATAAAATAAATGAAAGAATACTCTTAAACCAATAAAAAAAATTGTACCAAAGGTTATTTTAAAAAGTCGAATCAAAATGGAATGGGTGTAAAAATGGTATGTTTTGAGATATATGGAGATTGACTTTTTTATATAAAGTAGGAATAAACCAGGTTTTTCTTTATGAAGGGATATAGGTGAAATTAATTAGTGATTGCTATGACTAATATTATAAATTATCTGAGGATGGGGAGAGTGCAATAAAATGTAGAAAAGTGTCTACAATACTTTACTTCCTGGCATCTCCTAAGTTACAGATATGTGATAGCATATAATAAGAGTTTTATAAAGAGATTAATTTTTACATGAATACATATAAAATGACTGCATTTGCACGTCAAATAAAAATTAATATATATGTAGGTATACATACACATATGTATATGTATGTATACCTACATGTATATACTACATGTATATATAAACACATATATATAATTTTGATCTTGATTTTGATATATAAATTATATATATTTGATATATATCCATATATATGATACAGTCAAATATATTAATGTCCACTAAATTAATGGACTTAACTCTGCCCTGATTGGGAAGAGTAATTGCAAAAATAATACTTGATTTATTATTTAGAGATGGGGTATTTTAAAACCTTGACTTTTGGGAGCCGTAAAATATTTTAAGGAAAAAGATAGAAAAAAAGAGATTGAGACTGAAATCATACATAGTTCCAGGAAGAAGACTTATAGCCCAGTATCAATCCTATATTTTTTCTAATTCAGGTATTGTAGTACAAAAAAGTTTTAAGGGCTATAGAAGGTAACCAATAGGCTACTTCCATTATTTTCTCCCTTAAAAGTTGAAAATATATTAAACTCATTCTCCATCAGATCCTGTGTATCTGAAGAATTATCCTAGGAGGAGAATTTTATTTCAGTCTTTTCATTTTTAAAATATGGCCTTGGAGCTTTTTAAGGAGTTCCCTGGATGAACTTATGGGTCAACTTAAGATCTACATAGGCCTAGGAAATTCAGCTCAGAGCTCTTCACAGGTTTGCTTTGGTGAGATCCACATTGTCTCCAACCATATGTTCTGCTCATGTCCCACAGCTTAACAGCTTTGTCAACTGCTTCAAATCTATTATTCAGTCTGAAAGTTTACTTTTATTCTAAGCATATAAACAAAATAAAATACAATTCAAGAAATTAGTTCATAACATTTACAATTAAATTCATTAATCAAGCCAGTTTATGAAATTAGCACATGTGAGTATAAACTTCATATGAAATTAGCACTTGTGAAGTATAAACTTCATTTTCAAGCAGTGAATAACTAGACAATCACATTCCTTAGTAATAAATGTTTCATCTTGGCAGCTTTACTTCAACAGGAGAAGAAATAGACTATCCCCCATCCACTAGCTTGCATTCTTGTTTTGATACTTTTTAAGCCATGTATATCATCAAAAAGAAATTTTGTTTTGGTTAAATTCCTATTTCCATATGGTCTTCATTTACCTTCCTCTCCAGATTTATGTTCCTTCACACTAATTAGTATCTCCACCTGCATTCAAGAAGCAGCACTCAACTCAAACCAAGTGAAGGAAAAAAAAAATTCTAAGTTTCAAGATTTCTAGTTAATGGGTCTGGACCACATTCTTTGTTAATGTTCTCATTCATGTATTTTTTTTTTAAAACATGAAACTCTGCGTAGTTTCTTTTAGTATATATGAATATAACTCCGTGTGTATTTTCTGGCCACTCTACAATGTGTTTTGTTTGGTTGCCAGTTTATGTCCTAGTAGAAGTATGAAGAATGTTATTCAATATAGTTAAATTATATGTTTATAAATTAGTTTCATCTCCTTGGTTTGGGATTAGAGAGAAACCAAAGGAGGCCTAAGTGTTGAAAGAAGCCTTAAAAGTACAGCAGAGATAGAAAATAAGAAAAGGCTAGGGATTGAGAGAATAAATGTGTTTCAAAACAAGGAAAAGAACATCAAGGAGAATGATTTTAGGCAGGGGAAATTGCTGTTCTAACACTCTCAATTGCAGAAGGGTCATCAAACAAAATTCTACTAATTTCAAGTTTATATGTTATCACCTCTATGCTCCTATACCTCAATGTGTTTTTTTCTGTAACTGTTTGTGAGGAGTCAGTCTTCCTGTTGAACAGGAATCTCTTTGAAGGCAGAGTCCATTGCTTTTCCTGTTGCCTCTCTGGATCTACTCACCTCTCCTGTTCCTGCATTGAAGCCTCGTCCACCTCTCTCTGAATACTTGACATGACTCATTGCTTCACAGGGCATCCTGGTTCACTGTTAAGAACACAGCTAATGCCATGTGCATCCAACTCATCTACCTCTTGGTAATGTCCAACAAGTGGCCCCAATTTTCTTTTCTAGAATAATAGGCCTGTCAATTATTGTGAAGATATAAAAGAAGAGCAACTTTCTGTCCCTGATAATTTCCTTCTTCAAGAGAACCATTTTCAATTTCTTCAACTGTTCCGTGTTCTCTCCTCCTTCATTTTTCCTTCCTCCTCTTTATTCACCCGTTAACTACCCATTCAGCAAACATGCTTTTAGAGCCAGCAAACACCAGACACCAGTGTGCATAGTTTTTAGTATCCTTCCAAAGTTTGAGTTTTTATCTTTGGGCTCACCATACTTTGCTAATATTAAAAAATAGAAATAAACATGATGCATTAGATACAATCAGCAAGCAATATTGAATGCCACCCAGGATGGCCATTTGGTTGCATATATGTGATTTTATCATGCAGAAGTCAGAAGACCACCCTTCTCCCCCACAAAAAAAAAATCTGCTTAAAGACACATCTCATTTATAAAGTTTTTCTTTTAATTAAATATAGAATTTAATAAGTATACATATTAAATTTCATTTTTTTGTTTCTTCTATTCAACACATCAAAATAATTTTTATTCTGTAACATGCCATCTATTATCCACAAAATTGATAAACTAGCCTTCTGTATCTTCACCCAGGTTATTTATAAAAATATAGAACTGTAATCTTGAACTTCCTTTGAGCTAGTTTCCAGATTGATCTCAAGCTATTAATCAATACTGTCTGAGTACAGTATGTAACTGACAACCAGCAATTAATCTACCCAAGAGCACTATCATCCACAGCACATTTCACAACTTTATCTGTGAGGCTGTCTTAGAAGTCGTCAGAATCATGTGTCTTATAACCTCTTCAAAGTTAAAACTCTTTAAAAAATTTTTTGGCATTGTGTTGAACATGACTTATTATCTCCAGGCTTTATTGCATACTCTTTGAAATACTATCCATAATATAGTTAATAACTAATGTTTTTTCTTCTAGGAATCAATATCACATATCCGGTAATATACTTCCTGAGTATATTTCTTTTCCTTTTGTTGAATTTCTCAAAAACCTTAACTTTTGATTTTTAAAGTTGAGTCTTATTATGTTTAATGAGAATGAAATCACTATATGAATGGTCATTATGGCCTTTGCCTCTTTAAAAAAATAAGTTATCATCACATTTCAATAAGGTATATGATTTGGCATCTAAATTATTTTGAACATGGGACATGTTATATCTTTAGTAACTCTAATAATGATGACTTTTACCCTTGATATGCTTTCCACTTAGAAATGTTGACATCAGTGGGGAATGCATGTGATTAGCTATTAGAAGCAGTTAACTCTTAGGGGGTTTTATGTGACAGGCATTGTTCTTAGTACTACTACACATTCAGACCTTATTTAATGCTCACACCAACACTATGAGGTAGGCAATTTTGTAATTTTATATATCTCAGCACATTAACTCTTACTTGTATCTTGTTAAATCAGAGAATGTTGATTAAAATTTACCATTAGCATAGGATAAATAAAGATATAATATGCTTCCTTTATACTAGTGCAATGTTATAAGAAAGCACCTATTCTATCACTAAACAGACCAAAACACTTCATATTTATAAATTAACGCTTGCTTGATTATTATCTGTATATTCATGGTTAAAAAGAGTGTCCACATATGGGTCAAATCATTTTTTTAAAAAATAAAAAGTTCCCAATGTTCATTAAATGTCCACTATGTGGCAAGGATTGGACTGAGAACAGAAGGAAAATAAGCAAAGTCTCTCCTTCAAGAGTGGATTACCAGATCCACTCTTTTGCTTCTTAGGGATAAAAAGGTAATCATCAGGAAAATACATGAGATTGTTTCTTGGTTATCTTGATATTATTTAATATGGGATATTACTCTGTCCCACTTATTGTGACTATTATAAAAAACAACAAAAAATAACAAATGTTGGAGAGTATATGGAGAAAAAGAACTCTCATATACTGTTGGGGAATCTAGAATAATATAGCCATTTTAGGAAAAAGCAGAAATAAATATACCATATGATCCCACCATCCTACTTCTGGGCTTATCTCTATAAGAAATGAAGTCAGCATAGCAAATAAGTATTTGTACAACCCGTGTTTATTGTGGTACTCTTCACTTAGCTAAAATATACATATCTTAGTTATACAGGTCTACATGTCAAGACATATCTGTTGATCAGTAGATACAATGGACTATTATTTAGCTATAAAAACAAATAAAACGCTCTCATTTATAACAACTTGGAAGGAATTGGAAACATTGTGTTAAGTGAAATAAGTCATAAAAACAAGAACAAGAACCACATAATACACACACACACACACACACACACATATATATATATGTATATATATATATGCTAAAAAGGTAACCTGCACAAAGAATGGTAATTACTAGAGATTGGGAAGGGCCCAGATGTGGGGTGCAGTGGATGGAAAAAGGGAGGCTGAATTTGGTTAGTGCACATTATATGTATGTGTTGAAATATCATACCAAACCCATCAATATATATAATTTATACATGTTAATAAAAATAAATTATTTTTAAAATAAAAATTTAAATATCTAAATCTGGCCAGATGGAACAATGTCAGATATGGCTTTCAGAGTGTAAGAATCAGGCCTAAATTTAAGAGAGCATAGTAGTTAGCTAAATGAAGAAGAACATTTGTGGGTACAGCTATAGTTAATCCAATTAGTTTGATAATCAAAGCCTGGCACATTTAATTGAAAGAAAAAGCCTCCTAGAAAATCCATGCAGATTGCATGGTGCAGATTTTAATTGGTCCCTGGGAATAACTAGAGTTGGAGGAGAGAAGGCAAAAACTATGTAACAGAGCTCTGCTCCAGAATCAAGAATATGTTTATAGCTTTATTCTAAATGCACATCTTAAAGCCAGGCTGAAACTCATAGATTGGCCTTGGCAATTAGTTGTCTCATGGATATAGACTGAACAGGCTGTTGGCACTACCAGCCAGCTCTGGAAGGAATTTGCTGAATGGATCCATATGTAGACAATTAGAGAGAAATATTTTTAATTGGAATTCAACCAGTTTTTAGGTGGTGGGGGTGATGGTGGTTTTACATAATTCAACCGTCCTCCACCCAAAATGCCAGTTTGCAAATATTTATGCACCTGTATTCTATATGAAAGTGTGTATGTTTTTGAATCATCCTGTGATACTTTTATCAGAATAATTTTACTTCTTCAAATATTCCAATATTTAGTGGCTTAAAGCAACACACATTTCTGGGGGTCAGGAGCCCATGTGTGGGTTGGCTGTTCCTCCTCAAGACTGCAAAGTATCATTAAGGGCTCCGTTTTTCATCCAGAGGTTCAACTGGTGATGGATTCACTTCTGAGCTAACTAAAGTTAATCACAGGATTAATTTCCTTGCAGTTGTCACACCAAAGATCCAGCTTCTTGGTGGCTGGTGGCCAGAGGTCACTATCAGCTCTTGGAGGCCACCTTCAGTTCACTGCTGCCTTGACTTCTCCACAGATACTTTACAACATGGTACCTTGCTTCTTTGAATCCAACCAGGGAAGGAGAGAGCAAGTTTGCAAGCAAGACTGACTTTTATAAACATGACATGAATTTGAAAGTGACAGGCTACCAGTTTTACCACATCATCTGTGTTAGAAGCAAGTTAAAGTTCATGCTCACATTCAAGGTGAGGAAGCTGTGAGTGCCAGGGATCAGGGAGTGGAATGACAGATCTTGATGTCTATCTGCTTTATTCTAAAAAAAGAAATAAATCTACTCCTGAGTCAAGTATCATTTGGAAAGATTTCCAGGTAATCTAAATTAAGTAATCAATTGTTTGAATGGCATTTAATTGTTATACAAACATATGCCTCCTTAAAAAAAAACAATATATACATATTTTAAGCAGAGACAAGTATTCCTATAATTGGCTTGACAATAAAGCTTTCCATTTCCAAGATCATATTGGAAAATAATCTTTTTGGAAATGACAATGTTTTTATTGGTACTATATCTAATGATATTTTTTCTCCAATTTTCCACATTTTTTTCTAATTTAAAACTGATTACATATTTTATAAAACCATGTATCATTATATTAATGTTTAGTTAACAGATTGAATTTAGAAGATAGGTTATCTTGATTGGCATAAGTGTACTTGTATTACACTAAATTTTTCTAGCACTTAGAAGAGATGTTATGTTTGATTCTACACAATTTTAAAAATTGTTATAATCTTTATATAGCAAGATCTATATTTTCAAACATATTGGGTGCTTTCAACATCTAGAAATGCTCATCTAATATAAATAAAATACATTGAAATAGTTTGCTTCTATCTTCCAAGTTCTGACAATTTATTCAGTGAATATTTGTTAAGAAAGCATCAACTAAGTTCTGGAAGCTAAGACACAAAGCACTATCTATTCACATCTTATTTGATACTCAATATTCAGGCCTAGGCTGGAAAAGTATTATTATGAAATAATGAATGAATGAAGACATTAATAATTAGAGTCTAGTTGGTATATTTTAGGTCACAAGTTTCAGAACTCTAGAATTAGGACTGGAACTCAGGTCTTTGTCTCACATTTTAATATCTTTTCACAACTTCTTATAGCTGTTAGGTAATAAATCACCTCATTTGTCAGAGAAGGTGATTAATGGTCTGCCATAGGGAGATTGCATCCTTTAAAGTTGTTTTTCCAGAAATAGTTAAAGCTTTGTGTTGATCCTTGAAAAATCTCTGGCCTGGTTCCCACTGAGACCAGCTAAGCCATGAGTCAGCTGGTGATAGTTAAAGTTCACGTTGGAAGCATGAAACAGAATGAGTCTATTTGACACATATCAGAACCAAGCCTGGGAGTTAGGTCTCAGTAGGACGAAGCTCTACCTAAACGTGCCAGCCAGTCATGGATGCTAATGTAGAATTCAATTTACACACTGGTTGTTGTTCTCCTTTGACCTTCATCCTATTCTGTGTGAGAACATGTAGTGAAAGACATCTTTGAGAAACAATCTGTGTAGTCTAATAGCTTTGCAAAAAGGAACTATATTTACAGTCTTTATGCTGTTTTTTGAAAATACTTACTAAATATTAGTAATACCTATAGCCAACATCTTTTAAAAAGTATTACAAACAAAATATCCATGTTAAAAATAATAGTGAAATAATAGTATGATTAAGTGATTCTTTAGCAGGTTTTAAAACTGCATTATACTTACATGGAATTGGCTTGCCAGATTGTAGTTATTAAATGCATTGATTTCACACTGGGAAAACTCTTATTTCCTTACAGTGTACCTTTTGATAAATGCAGTTAGCAATCATATTTTGACCAGGATTACTACATCTTATTGTGCAATATATGCCTGAGCCTTTGTATGGTTTTGCATGAGCATGAATTTGGTTGCATTAACTAAAAATTTCTCATACTGAGAAAACTTCAGGTAAAAGTCACAAAGGTAGAGTCACTCACTCTTGTAATCCTGTTGAGTATATGCACACCCTTGTTTTTTTTTTCTTGTGGTTATTTCCAATTAGTATTTCTGCTTGGCATGTGAGCTTGTTGTATTAATTATTTTCCATTTACCTTCAGTCTTTGTGCATCAGACAGGCTTCAAAACAGGGTTTCTAGGTCTGCTATTGTGCTTTGCTCATCCAAATACAAAAGCTCAGAAAAAAATCTTCTAATGGATTATACTTTTTGGTTGACTACCTATATATCAAGGATAGTGTGGGATGATGAACAGAGGAAAAAAAAATTAACAAATCTGATTACAGAGAGTTCTGGGGACTAGGAGATTAAAGACAGAATAAAATATATGGGCAAAATTATTTACACAGAAATATTTCGGAGAAGTAAATATTCTGTTTCATACTTAGACATACTTAGGTGATTTTTAAGGGATTATATTCAAGAGAATTCCACTTTTTTACGTGGAGTAATATTCCATATAATTCATAACAATAAAAAGAAATGTGTCATAAAGTAATGAACATTACCTTCAGAGAAATATTTACTCATATTTTCTATGAAGAGTAACTCATATAAAATGAGGGCAGAAATCAATGTAACATAATGTCATAAATAACATAAAGTCATAGTGAGCTAAAATGTATGAATAGATGTTTAATGCACATTGTCATTTGGGTTACTATGAGGACAATGCCAATTACTTACACTGTAACCCAAATATGATTAAAAAAAATGGTCTTCTTTCTCAAAACAAACAACCTCAATAATAAGAAAAATTGTTTTTCCTGTCCAAGGTTTATTGAAGGCAGTTGCTATAAAGCTTATTATTCTCAGTGTTCTGTAAGATGCAACCTCAATAAGTTGTTGAGTCCACTTATGCAACTAGCTAATATTGGTTATTGATAATAGATTTTAAAATATTCTTATGTGTGATTAGCTCATCACTTCCCTCGGTTTTCAGAACCATTTTTTTTTAATTTTCCTGTGTTCTAGCTGTTCATTGGTGTCTTTTTTTTTCTGGTTCCTTCTAATTTGCCCAACCTGATCCTCAGACTTTTCCCTACTGTCTGAAATCTTGTTCTTGCTGGTCATCCATTAAATAACAATTCACAAATATGTTTCTCCAGCTCCAAACACAAGGGAGAGTCCTCATGTCCATTCTAACTTGGAATTCCTACAGGGACATGTATATTTTACACACAAGAAAAACAAACATTTATACACTATATTTTTGCATCCCAATTGTAGATCTAATAGATGTCTCAAAATGAACCTTCCCTAAACAAAATCTGGATTTACAATTTCCAAACCTACACCACTCCAGAGCTCAACCTCACTTAAAAATACTATGATAACAACTATTACGTTTTTTTATTGTTTTGTAGTTGTAGATGGATGCAATACCTTTATTTTATTTGTTTATTTTTATGTGATGCTAAGGATCAAACCCAGTGCCTCACACATGCTAGGCAAGCACTCTGCCACTGAGCCACAACCCCAGCCCCACTATTATGGTTTTTATATTTATTTTTGTCCTGAGGATTGAACCCCAGGACATTTATCCACTGAGCCACTTCCCCAGCCCTTTTGTATATTTTATTTGGAGACAGGGTCTCACTAAATTGCTTAGGGCCTAAGAGAATGAAGGAAAGAGGGGGCAGGAGATAGGAACAGGAAAGATCGTGGAAAGAATCTGACATGACTTTCCTAACTACAAATAATTTATACACCATAATGAATCTCCACATCATGTACAACCACAAGACTGGGATCCTAATTAGAATAAGATGCACTCTGTGTTTGCATAAACATGTTAAAATATAATCTACTTTCATGTGTATCTAAAAAGAACAAACAAAAATTTTTAAATAGTACTATTTTCCCATTGCTGAGGCTAAATACCTTTTTTAAAAAATCATTTTTACAGTTGTGTATGGACAGCATGCCTTTATTTTATTTGTTTATTTTTATGTGGTGCTATGAATCAAACCCAGTGCCTCACACATGCTAGATAAGTGCTCTGTGACTGAGCTTTGATTTCTTTTTTTTTCCCACACTATATATAACCTATCAGCAAAATCTAATAAAACTTTAACTATTCCTTTGGCTATTTTCACTGTCTTTCCACCTGCTTCTTTCAGCCCAGTCAATGACAGTTATCTCTGAAACAAATTATTAAAATAGTTCCTGACTGCCATGTTCACCTCCACACTTGTGACCCTATCTTCAACCTGGTAGCCAGAGTGGGATCCTGCTGGGATATAACTCAGTCCATGTTATTCCTCTTCTTAAAACCCACCAACATGGCAGCTGTAGGGGTGAGCACCTTTAATCCCAGCAACCCTGGAGCCAGAGGAAGGCAAGTTCAAGGCCAGCCTCAGCAGTATAGTAAGGCCCTTTCTCAAATAAAAATAAGGATGGTTGGGAATGTATAGTTCAGTGGGTTAAATCCCCCCAGCACACGTGTGCACTTGTGCGCGCGCGCGCACACACACACACACACACACACACACTCCCTCTGATCTCACTTGCTCAACTCCTACCAGCCACAAGGGGCTTCCTTGCAGTCCAGCCTTACCTCAGGTACATTTCCCTGACAATCCTCTCCATCTGAATATGCTTTCCCTAGCTTCCCTCAGGTCTCTGTTTGAATATCAGCTCATCAGAGAGGAATTTCCTAAGTACATCTTATAAAATTGCTCACTCCCCTCTCCAACACTCCATATCCTTTCTCTTTTATTTTTCTCCATAGAATTTATCATCATCTTGACTGAATGTATTTTTATTAATAATTAAGGATGACAGAAATATTGTTAGCTATATTATATGGGTATTATATATGTGTATATACACACACATATATAATATAGATAACAATATTCCTGTCATCTAGAGTGTCACTCCACTCTAGATACTGGAGTGTGTTTTATATATATGTGTATAAATATGTTAATACATAATGTACAAATGCATATATATACATATATATATATTTACAACATACTCCAGTATCTAGAACATGTAGTATTTGCATTTATTAGTAAGTAATAAATCATTTTATAACTGATTTGCACAAGTGGAAATAAAAATGTCAATTTCAAGTCAAAATTTCTGTAGAGAAATATACATATTTTACCTTGTTTAGCTGAAACTATTCTTAATCTATAGTCAAGAAGAAGACACTGAGTAGGGATATTATTTGATGGTTTGTTTTTATCATTGTTTGGTTTTAACTATTGGAAATATTATCTTAAAAACATGACAAAAATCCTGACATTATTCTGATCATCCTATAATGCTGTTATTATTCCTGATTCCAGCATTGGCATTTCATGTTTCTTTCACTAAACTTTATTTTTCTTTTAAAATGATAAATATTTAAAGCATACTTAAGCTCTTTTTGTAGCTGATTTGTATAAGTGAGTTCATATGTCCATTCATACCCAGAATTTCTATATAGAAATACTCATGTTATATCCAATGTAAACAAATACATTATATTTACCATACTCTGTTAGCATCTTTCATGATTACCTGATTTGTTTTCACAAAAATTCTAATATTTATAATTAAAGTTCTAGACCACAATGATGGAAAATAAGGTTTACTTTTTATGTATTGAAAATTTGTACTTCTTCCATTTTCCCCTTTCCAATGAAAGTTTTATTAAGGCATAATACAAACATGTTTGCCTGTATCTTTCACATTCATAGAAAGGTGATGCTTTCAGTTTTTCTACCCACAGAACATTATAACAACTTCTGATGTGAAGGCCATGGGCCTTTTCTACTGAAAGACTTTAAAGACTTAATGTGTCTTAAAGAGGCAACTGGAATTCACATAACCATTGTGACCTTAGAAATTTTGGAATTCTTTTTTTTTTTTTTTTAGTAGAAAATAGTCCTTGAGTGCTGGGGATATAGCTCAGTTTGTAGAGAGTTTACCTTGAATGCACAAGGCTCTGGGTTCAATCCCCACCACCAAAAAAAAAAAAAAGAAAAAAAAAGAAAGAAAGAAAATAATCCTTGAAAATTGTCTCATCCAACACTTTCCATGTAATAATGAGAAAAATGTAAATATCCTTCATTCCATATAAGATTGTTGGCTTAATTTTCTTGCACCTTCAGGGGCTTGCTGTCTTGTCAGTCTTCAAGGCTGTCACATTTACCTAATTGTTTCCTTGATAATGATTTTCACCTGATGACTGCAGTCCTGGCTCTTCCATGTCACTCATATCTCATTGTCAAAGTGACTTGCTGAGACAGGTCTACTTGGCCACCCAACCTAATGCACCTTGTTTTCATTCTCCACATAGCACCCTTCCCTATCTTATTTCTGGAATGATTGGATTATACTTATTATGCATTGTTTTTTCCCCTCACTACATTAGAAGTCTTGATTGTTTTGTTCACTGCTGTATCCCTAATGACTAGGATATTTCCTGGCAGTTAATTGGTGCTCAATAATTATTTATACAATAAATGAATGATGTAATCCTACTATTATTTCCCATATTTGCTTTAATGATTGAAAGTCACCAGGGGCCTGAGAATATAGAACCCAATAAATATAGACTCTCTTCCAACACATGTGAGCATGGATTATGAACAACATATGCAATCAACTGACCTCATCTTCATAGTTCACCAGGGTAATAGGCCGAGGTCCTTTGTCAGACTACTACAAACATATCAATCATGCTGTGCTTGTTAGTTTGTCGTAATATGTATCTCCCATCACTAAGTGCAGTCTGCCTTTTCTGCATCTGAAAGAAAAAAGAAAAGGTCCAGTTCAGCTTCCTCTTGTTGTTTTCTTTCCAGAAGATATTTAATGGAGTATTTTATATGAGTTACACTAAAATATAGAAAAAAATGGCTTTAATATTTTCTTATCAGAAAATCAGGTTAATTGTACTTATTCAACAAATGATTTTTGAGCACCTACGAAGTACTAGGCTCTTCTTTTCTTTAATTTTGCTTCTAATACTTGGAACAGATAATATTAAGCAAATTTTGTATATAAGCCACTCACATTCTTTGATGTAGGAATTATTTCTTTTGTTATATACAAGAAAAATTAAGCTTAGAAGAGTAAGGCAACAAACTCAGGCTTGAACTGGTAGTAGCAAATTGGTATCTGAACATAAATTTTTATAACTCCAAGGCTCCTCCCTTTATACTTTAGAAAAAGAATATTGAATGAAAGTTTACATGATAACAAAACTGAGTTTTATAACACCTTCAAAGAATTATAATTTATACAAAAACAATTGCACATTCAAATAGAGAAATTAGCTATATGTTTTGATCATATAAGTATATTAAATGGTGCCATCATATATAACTTTCAACATCCACACATTGCATCATAGTCTATATTAGACCTAATCAAGAATTCATCCAGATAAAAAAGTTTATCAGTTATTGTTCAATGTGTTCTCATTAAGATACCTCTAACTGCTTTAAAGTGTTTAATGTGGTAAACACTAGATTATGGAAGGCAGAAGTCAATCTTTATTGTCAACCAGCACTCCTATGCTAATCTTTCACTTGGCTCACTGTCTAGTCCTTGGTAAACAATAGTGTGGAACTCAGTCCTGCCCCACGGATTCTTCTGCTTGTGAATTGTGAGTTTGTGCTTTAGCCATGAAATAATCTGGAGGCAAGGAGATAGTTGTTATTGTAAGCATCAAAGGTAAAAGAGGTTCCAATAGGAAATCCAGTGTCTGTGGCAATGTGGTAGTCATATAACCCAAATTACCAGTATAACATTGAAGTTTTGAGAGTAGCAACTGAGAAAGGGCACTTTATGATTGGGTGCCTGGGTATCACATGAGCATATTGATGCTTAGGACTTCAAGCTTTCAATCCAGTTAAATCAGCCCACAAGATCTGCATACAATATTTAGACCATGGTAGCTGATGCATCTGTTGATGACATTTTGTCTGGTTCAGGATTATTTTGGTAGTCACAAATGTAGCTATAGCTTTTTGGTATGTAAAAATCAGAGATGGATAAACTCATAAAATAAGGGAATTTGGCTTTGTCATATGAGAATATGTGTAATTCAAAAACAATCTAGTGTATCATCCAAAAGAATTAGTTAAAACAACAGAAACTTAGACAACCTTTTATTCATCTAGTCATTTTAAAAACATTTATTCATTGTCTACAGGTATACTAGAAGCATAGTTGGATACACAATGTTCTTACAGGAACTTCACAATCAAGATGCAGCAATGATGCAATGCACACTCACATTAAAAATTAAGTGACAATTCAAGAGGCATCACAGCCAATCTATGATAAAGTGCCATATGAATGGTATGAACAATAAAGAACATGAGTTTATAAAGAGGAAAGATCAAGAAAGGTACCATACAAAAACAAAGTGTTGTTTCTTGGGAGTTGAGTGGTTGTTGATGAACAAGTAGAGGGTGTTCCAAGTTGGGCATAGAGGAGTGCCAGGAGTATTCAAAAGGGGGTGTGAATGCATGAAAGATTCAGAAACAGTGTTCAGAAACAGTGGAAATCACAAAAAGTAGTTCTTGGACATATTGTTGGGCCCTTGATTATTAACACATTGGGACTTTATTCTGAGAATAATGGGGAATCACTGAAGGTTTTCTATATAAGAGAGGTAGAGAAAATACATCATGTCAGAAGGACTAAGCTGATAGAAATTGTATACAATTTCTTGAAAATAAGGAGATGAGAAAGGAAGACAGTAGTTAGAACAGTGGTTCTTGACTTTAATGTGCTACATTAAAGTCAAATAATTAAATTAAATACACCTAAGGAGCTTGTTAAAATTGCAGATTCCTGAGCTTTAATCCAAGATTCTGACTCAGTAAGTCTGAAGAGGGTCCATAATCTCCATCTTAACATGGATCAATGTGATTTTAATTTAAGTGGTCCTCTGACAGCAATTAGAATAATACAAAATTAGAATAGCGAAAAATAATCCAGGAATGAAGTGATAAAGGTTTGAACTGTAATTTTGGAAGTAGGAACCAAAAGGAAGTGATGCTATTATGAAAGAATTGATGATATAACAATGTTCTGGTACAAGAAATCAAAAGGAAGAAATAGTCTAAGATGATATTATTAAGGTGTTGAACATATTTAATATTTTGCCTATATAATTGGACTTACTTGTCAATGAAACCAATGAAAATGTTTCATATAAAATAATGGTCAGATATGAACTAAGGATAAAATAAAAAATATGGAATTGTTTATGGTAATATATGTAAATAAAAAAGAACTCCATAAAAAATTAAGTGACTACTTTGTTTCCTATTTAAATATATTATAATTTTTTTGTTTCCCTACTATGAATTTAACTAAATCTTAGTCAAGTTTCCTGTATTTCTTTTTATTATTAGGTCTTTAAAGTAGACATAAAATTATCTAAATCTTCTTCATGGGGTTAAGAGGCCAACTAATAATAGTTTGAGTATCTCCATAATTATGATTGTCTTATATCTTGGATTTGTGGAAACATTCCTAATTTAATATTTTCCCTTTCCCGGAGTTCTATCAGAATATGGACCCCAATTCTTGCTTTGTACTTTATGCCATGTGGGGGTAGCTTCTAGGAAAAAGAAAACTTGAGATGATTACTGTTAGGGTTTATCTTACATCAATAAGCCACCAGGAATAGTATGGATGACACCTATAAGGAAAATTAAATTTTCAATAGAAATTACAATACTTATCCAAGGAAGTATTTTAGTCTCAGATTGATGCAAATTTTGAGTCATGGTGATTCCACTGGTTTTCAGCAAGCAGTAACCGATAATAAAAAGCAACTATTGTAATCCCAGCTTTAAAATAATTTGGGAGTTTCTTACATTTCATACCTTCCTTTACACATGTGAATAAAAAATTAATTTTTTCCAGTTAATGAGTTATTTTCAAAGAATACCTTCATAGATAATGTGAGGTATAAAGCAGTATTAGAAACTAAAAATATTCATTTTGCATGGTATTGTCTAAAATTACTGAAGCTCTTAATTCCATCAATAGAAGGAGGAAAAAAGGCTAAGAAATTCAAATAACTCAGTGAGTTATGGATCAGTGTATAGAAGTGTACAGATCCATTTCAGTTAAGTATAAATGATCATTTTCCTTTTTTTTTCAAAGGATGTTTATTGTGAATGAGGGAAGGCTTTAAATTTCTGAAGGGAATAAGGGGAGAAAGACAGAGATAGATGGGAACCTGGAAAGTTTCAATCCAAAGCACAACGGGACAGACAGCAAAGGAAGATTGGGGAAAAGCAAGTACTGCCACAAACTGGGAGCTTTTGCTTTAGGGGGGCAAACTACCTCCATCTGAACTATCAACATGAGTCCAGACAGACTCACCTCCCCTTGGTCCTGCTGGGGTTGACATAAAGCATATTGAAGTCATCTTCTGGCACACTGATACTTTTTTTCCCAAACATAAAAGGACTATTTCCTCAAAGAGAGAATATTATATATGGTGTTAGGCTGGTGGTAGTATTCGTCATCTGGTATTTTCTTATTCATAAGGGGTCAGGGGACTCTTTTTTTAATGATTCATTTGGTAGATATTTCATACTTTAAAAGCCATACAGTCTCTGTCACAGATACTGAACTCTGCCATTGAAACATGAAGACCATCATAGGTGGTAAGTGGAAGAATGGATATGTGCCAATAAATCTTCTCTTACACAAACAGGTGGTGAGCTGGATTTGTACCATAGCCAGTTTGCCTGACCTTATCTATTGCAATATTTTTATTGTGGATTAATAGGCTGATTTATAACACCAGTGACTTTTCCTAGTTTAAGAAGCTAACTACTTTCCCTAGCATAGACCTACCTCACACCAGAGATTCCAGATAAATAAATAAGGACCTAACACAATATTAGATCTAGTAAAATTGTTAATAAAAGAAATGGAGAAGGCTTTAGGATTACATAAATAGTGGTTAGAATTTGGGTTCCAGTATTTCCTAATAATATAAATCTTGGTTAATTACTCAGGATGCCTTTCTCTCATCAGTAAAGTAGGAATAATACATTCCTCATCAAAAGGCCGTGGCTAACAAATGGCTATGGCATAAGTGAAATGCTCACTGCAGCAGCATCCCACATGGAACAGGCCCTAGGAAAACATTTACTTGCTTCCTTTTCCTCTATAGGCCAGAAAACACAAATGGAGGAGAAACTGAAGTAGAAAGAAGAGAGTAGAAGGAAGGAGTTTCACATTTTTTTTTAATCTGGAATTGAACCCAAGGTTCTTAACTACTGAGCAACATCCTCAGCCCTTTCTATATTTTATTTGGAGACAGGGTCTCACTAAATTGCTTAGGACCTTGCTAACTTGCTGAGGCTGGCCTTCAACTTGTGATCCTCCTGCCTCAGCCTCTTGAGCTGCTGGGAATATAGGCATGTGCCAAATATTGTTTAGCTCATTAAAACATTCATTGTCAGCTTAAAGGCACAGTCCTAATACAACTTGAACACAGCTCATAATTTTTAAGAGCTCATACACAGCACAGTTCTTTGCTTTCCCAATTTCAAATGTGTGTGTATATATATGTGTGTGTGTATGTGTGTGTGTGTGTATATATATATATATATATATATATTTACATACATGTATCGATACATATACATAATAAAATAATATATGTATATATTTATAGATAAATGTTACTTATATAACAGATATTGTGCTGAGTATTTTACATCTATTATTTAATCCTTATAATAACATGCAAAGTTGGTTCTGTTATCATCCTTATCAATGGAAAAGCTGACATTTAGAGAGGTTAATGTAACTCATCTGCTGTCAGACATCTAGAAAATAGTTGGAACTGAAATTCAATGATTCTTAGCCTATTCTCTTAATAAATATGATGGATGACATTCTTTTTAAAACAAAACAAAAAAATCTTTAATCTCAAAGAGACTACTGGTTCTGCCATTTTGACTAAGTTGATTCATTATATGGGTTACTTGACCAACATCAATGAAGAACTGGGTCAGTGAGTCCAATCTGTGGTTTTTAATTGGTCAATAAGTCCACATCTTTGAACCTGTACAAAGGCCACTTGCAAATGAATCTAGATCTACATTTGGCATGCTCCACAAGCATTCTGAACAATTTAATGTGTTTAAAAGATGAGATTTCTATTATTTATGCATGAAGAAAATATGCTATTTTCCATGCGCTGAGCCAGGGGAAAATTAGTCAGCCTTAGCAATATTAGACCATGGATCTTTCCGTTGTTTTAAAATCACAGTGTCATACTAAGAGAATAATTGTTAATTTATTCTCTTTCCTCCAATACTATGACAAAATGACATTGCTTAAAATGAAATAAAGTCTTGTATCATTGTAGCAATGATAGCAAGTCTGTAAGACGACTGCATAAACAAGCAAAAACATGAAAAATATCGAAAAGTCTATCTTGAATTTTAAATTCTATATAATTCTATATTTTTTCTCTTATAAAGTTCTTATTTTCTTCTGTTATGCTCAAGAGTTACATAGAAATTTAACATTCCCCCTGAAATAAATATTTCCTTTTTCCATTGTTTTTAAAGAAGTACTACTCTATTATTTTTTTTAAATTCACAAACAAGGTAAATAACTGGGATATAATCCAAGTCAGTTTGTGAGTGTGCCCCAGGTACTTATCCTAATTTTATCTCTTTTATAGCAAACATGTATTTGTTGGGGATGAATGCCAGGAGCCCCTTTGAAGTCTTGTTTACTTCAGATCTTATTTTTTTATATTTTATTTTTTTAATTAGCTACACATGACATTACAATGATCTTGGAAATTCATACATTTGAATCATTGGGGTATAATTTCTCATTTCTCTAATTGTACAGATTGCAGAATCACACTGGTCACCTATATACATACAGCAATACTTCAGATCTTAAAGGAGAATTGTGGTTCTGCTGGAAAGTAACACATTTATTATCACTTGAAGAAAAGTCATTTGATATGATGAGTTAGACGTTTTTATCTTTCAATTAAGAATAGCTATAACTATATTAGAAATTGAGGGGGTCTTGGATAATTATCTAAAAATATTCTCAGACCTCTTGGAGCTAAAGAATTTAAACATGCATGGCTAATCCTAGAATGGCATTGTTTCTAGAAAGTGGGAAGGAATCGCCCTTTCTCCTATTTAAAGTTTCTAGTTTGGGCATCAGGAGTTCAAAATTCCATTCTTAACAGCCACATGATTCAGGGAGGAAGAAATAAAATGTGTGGTTTATTACACACACACACACACACACACACACACACATATATATATATATATATGCATAAAATGTACATGGTACAGCATAATATTTTGCACTAAGTCTGAAGTAAAGAAAGACCTTAGTTTACACTGGTAATCTTCTTAGTAACAACAGCAGCAAATTCTTATTGAGTGCATGAAATGGATTGCTTTATTTAATCCTTACAAAATCCTATCATGCAAAATTTGTCACTAAACTATTTTACAGATGGGGGATCTAAGACTCAGCAAAGTTATAAAACTTTCCCCAAATTACACAACTTTTGGGAATTCATATTAGTTCTGATACTAATCCCCATCCTCTTGAGTAGAACCCTTCAGTTCACTCCCAAGGAAATTGATAATGTACAGAGAAGACCCGGTACTGGGGCTAAGGAGTCAGGTAGGAAGCATAGGTCTGGGGTTTGAGATTTGTAAATAGCTGTCTGAACTGCAAACCTGGATTGCCTATGCTGTGCTCCCTCTGACATGGTACTAGCTTCTTGGTGCTTCAATGTCTTTATTTGAAGATAGTAATAAATTAATTAATAATAAATTAATAATAAATTAATTCTTGAAAAGCAGAACAACTCCTGTCTCATATAGAAAACTCAATAAACATTTGTTATCATTAGAATCTAAGTACCCCACCTTTCATACCTTTCAACCTTGCCCCAGAGCCTCCTTTCCAGATTTCTGGAAAAATTTTTAAATATCAGAACCATTCAGAGAACCTGAGGTGATATTGAGAAACTAGAAAGTTTTCTCTGTCACTATCCATCTTCTATCATTAACTTAATTCTTTTCTCTGCCAACCCCATTTCCTGATCCTTAGGCAACTATCTTGAATCCTTACTAGTTGTTAAAAATCCCTGCTGTGGTGTTCCCTAATAGCTAAATTGTTAGATAATAAGGAATATTACATTTTAATGGAAAACACTTGAGAAATGAAACCACTTTCTGACCCTAAGAAAAATTTTGGAGGACCAAAGGAGATGGGGGAAATAGATATGTAAGGACATAGGTGTGCTAAGATGGAAGAATCTGAATGGAACAGGTTCACTTTGCATTTGAGAGCTACTCATCTTTTTATAAAAATTTTTACCTAATTCAGTGTTACTTTAAAAACTAAACTCCAAGAGGAAGATGAGCTCTATTTTAAAGAGATTCAGTACTTATTTTTAAACTTGAGTTCTGTTTGGATTCCCCACTTTTTTATGCTACAATTTGAAACCTTTGCCCAGAAGTTTAATTTGGGGTTACCAACATGGAGTGCTTACAATGCCCTGAAGCTTTCTCTTCTAATGATGGAATATTCAGTTCCATTTGTGTGCTGCTTCTTCCTATCTCTCTCATTTTTATCTGTTCTGTTAGTGATGATATGTTTCTTTGCCCTGTGAGGTCTTTACTATAGCCTTTGTGGTTTTTTACTATTCAATACCTAATATTTGCAAATATCTGTAACACAGATATAGTTACAGATAATATAATTTTTTTGACCTGCAATGCCATCATTCATTGTCTCTACCTCTGAACATCTACATTTTTTTAATGCACCATCTTTTTAGGTTACCACCATCTGAAATTTTGTGAACCATGTGACCTTCCAATTCTTAAATAGTATCTACAAAACCACATATGTGTATGTACTCTAAAACTTTGTCACTTAAGTATGCTTCCCAGGCCTGTAGCATTGACATCATCAGGGAACTTCTTAGAATCCCTGAATCTACTCTTCCTCAGAACTACTGAAACAGAATCTGCGTTTGTTTAGAACCCAAGTGATTTTTATACACATTAGTTTGAGGAGCACTGTACCTAAAATGTATTATTTTGTTTTCCTTGTGTTGTTTTATTTTTTCTTACTTTTCCCTTATTTTTTGAGCTTTATAAGAATGATATAATGGCAGGCCATCTCCTGCCATTGCTTTGTACACAGGGTGTTTTTAAGATTCATCCAGATTGCTTTGTGTAGTCATTCATGACTGCATGATATAACATTTACATTGATATTTTTTCTTGATAAACATTTGTCTGCACTTGACACGTCTGTACCTATGTGTTTGCATGTTAAGATATTTTCTATGCTATGCACCTAAGAATAGAATTATGAATCAAGCATGTGAATGTTAACCTTGACCAGATATCAGCAACTCATTTACCACCTACAGAGTGTTCTTCCCTTGATCAACATCTTTTCCAATGCATGGTATTACCAGACTATCTTGCTGACATACCAGATATAAAATGCTTTCCTGCTATGGTTTTTGTGCCCATCTCTGATTACTAATGAGATTAATCTATTTTTTTCTCATGTTTAACAACCATTTTGGTTTCCTCTCCGGTGGAATTTCTTTTAATATATTTTTTCCTAATTTTCTACTTTTTTCTTAGTGATTTATAGGAACATTTAATTTATTTTGAAATGGTTCTTTGAAAATTACATTCGTTGCAATACTTTCTCCCAATCTGACTTGTTTTCTAACTCTCTTTTTTTTTGATGAATAAAGTTCTAAATGGTAGTATAGTTTGGTTTATGAAATTTTTACTGTTTGTGCTTTTGAATATTTTAAACAAGAAATCCTCCCTTGTGTGAATGTCATAATACTCTAATAATATCGGTGGATAGGTGGTTATATACAGGATTAGAGAGTTAAAATAATATTGGTTGAAATATTAAACTACCCATCAATGGATATTATTAAATAATCCATCTGTTGATATTTCACTTTCAAAAGGTCTATGTTTAATTTCTCCCCTTTGTCATTTAGGCAAGATTACAGGTTTTGGATCTAGCTTGGCCAGGGATCAATCCAGGCTTGGACAATAAACACATGTCTGACCTTAGATAAATAATGGCCCCTTTGAGCTTAGTTTCCTCATTTGAGCATAAAATGGAGTTACTGCTCTAATTCTCCTATTTTAAAAAAATTTCTTAATTATAACATGCAACTGAATTTAATAGAGGGTTTTAAAAATGCAAATTGTTACTTTAAATTTACATTTTCTAAAATGAATGAAATATACTTACATTTTGTCATATAAATGCCTACCATATTACTTTTCAGCATCTCAAAGTGAAAGGATAAATCTTCTTCCCACTGAGAATCTAAAGATCCTTCTATTTTTTGTCCTTTGGTAATTGGGCCTAATTTCATAGTTATAACTTCTTTCTTGTAATCTCTTTGCATCTTAAGATTGAGAGTGACATTTCAAAGCATACTGTTTTTTTTTAATTTAATTATCAACCACTAGAAGTTAAACATCCTATCTTAATGTCAGCTAGAAGCTTTTGACAGATGGACACTTAGCACCTGAATAACTATCCTTCAGGTTCACAAATCACTTTGAAAGTTCTATGACATCTGAGGGATTTGAAACATCTACTCATGTATATGGCAGCTTATAATTGACCATGCTTTTGTAGTCATTTCAATGATAAGACAACAAATTTTCAAATCCTTATGTCTGAAGGTCTACTATAGGATAAGGACTTGTGATAGCTATATGAATACAAGCAACAAATCCAACATCTATTTCATGGCCAAGTGGACCTCCTTGAATTGTCACCATTTCTAAATAGCCTCTGCTTCACTTGGCCTCGGGGTTAACAGGTGCATTTCTATTCCTCAGTGTCTTTCCACTGAATTTTCCCATATCTTAGAAAACTGGCTCACTTGCAGGTTTCTGTTCAAATGTTGCTCTATCAGGAAAGCCTTCCTTAGCTGTCCTGCACAAAATAGCATCCTCAAACATCAGGCTTGAACTTCTTAATTTGCTTCAGTTTGCTTCTTAAATGCCCCATCTGATACATTTAAATATGCATTTCAGTGTTTATCTCTTCCAACTAAAACAAGAGAACTTGGAATTTTCCCTACTTTATTGACTTCTGTATAGCCAGAACTTAGTATTTAACATGTGTTAAGTGTTCAATAAACATTGGTTGAATGAATGAATTAAGGTTGAGACAATCATGTGTCTCACGGATGTCACATTGGCTATACTCAGTATCTACAAGGGGCTAGCAGAGTTCTTTTAGTACCTGTTGGAAGGCTCACCCTGATTTTCAAAATGGCAAAATGCAAAGAAAAACATATATTGTTGCAAGATTAAAGAAAATAGTGTATGAACAGTGTCTGAAAGAATGTCAAATTAAATATTCAATAAATGCAATAAACTTGATTTTTATCCTTTCCCCTTTCTCTCCTGTCACAAAGGAAATGTGGGTGTTTGCCTAGTTTAGGGAATTCCTTTTATCTGTGCCTTATAGTCAGTTGCTTTCCATCATGTTCTCAGGAGCAATACACTATTGTTTTTTGCCTTATTCCCTTTGCATCTTACCCAATCTTAAACCTGATCTACCCAAGAGGAATTTATTTTGACAGTGTACACAAAGTCACCAAATTGCCTTATGGGTGTATTGAGTAAGAGGTGATTCCTTCCGCATAATTATTCAGCTGTCCTCCTAATAGATTTATATAATTTTTGCCATTTTCTGAATATCCAAATCCCCATAATTTGTCTCTAAGTTTTTATCTATGTCAATCTACCCCAAATACCTTCATGCCTCTATCCTCCCTCTTAAAGACACACACATATAGTGTAACACATTTATATACAATGAGAAAAGATAATTTCACCCTATACTTGGAATTTGGCATAGATGCCATTCTCTCTGAGAAGATTCTCTGAGCCTTAAGAATTAGTATTTCTGTGTTTCCATGTAGATACTTCATATCCATATCAACATGTACTGTTCATTCATTCATTCCCTCTCCCCAAAGAGTTGCTTATTTATTTATCCCCTTATAAGAAACAAAGCTTCATAAGGATGGTATTTTTGGTATATATTCATGAAGGAAATACCAAAGTCTACATGGAAATTGAATAGAAGGTAAGCAATATTTTTAACTTGAATTGACAAGAGCAGTTTCAATATAAAATTACAAAATTGGTTTCAGATTATACTGAGTTACCAGCCAGTTTGAGATTAGAATAGCACACTGTTAAATTTGCATTAGTGTGCTAATGGAAAACTAATGTATTCAATTGCAACATTTCTTAGTTTAACATTAATTTTATATTGGTACTTATTTTATATTGGAGAAACATCACAAAGGCTTGATATATTGGAAACAATGGTATCAAAACTTTAATATTGGTATTTATTATAATGGTGATATTGATGATACATACCACCTAATGTCTATGTAGATATTTATATATGAAAGCAAGAGACCTTCACATATAACAAAGAAATGTCCTATACAACATTTCTATTCAATATTGAAGACTTGGGTGAAATCTGAATTCTCTGGATATTTCTAGTTAGATGACAGTTGGGCATTGTATAAGACAACATCTGATGATAAAATTTTCTAATTTTAATGTTATCAATCAATAAACAAAATGGGAATGCATAGGATATATGCATATTAAAGTCTCATTTAAATTTTTCATCAACCAGAGATAAAGGAACCCTTAGTTAGTGCAGCTTACCAGTTCATTCTGTTTTGAGTAGAAACGGTGCTTGCTATCTGCTAGTTTTTCATTGACATCATTTCTGCTAGAACTCCCCATAATTATTGATAGGAATATTCTTCCTTGTTAATTGCCCAGCAGCACATTGAGTGATTGATTGTATCATTAGGGAAGATTTGAAATGTGTTGGCAGAAGAAGATGGTAGTATGTGATCTCCATCTAATAGTAATGGCACCAACTAACTGCTTGTTTAGATTTGTTCAGGGAAAAGACCCTGATCATTATGAAACTGCTTTTCCACTTTTTATACAAATAGGCTGACTATGTAAGTATTGATAGCTTTGAAGAATGTCCCATATAGTAATTTACAAACTAATAATTCACAAAGATTCTCTCAGACTTATGCTTTAAAAAAGTTTAGTTGATGGGAAAATATAGATAATTTATGTGACACATAATCAGAGGCAGTCAATGTGTCTATTGAATATTTTACATTTCTGTTGTTTTAACTGCAATTAGGAAATATCTAGATTAAGAAAATGTTCTTAAATGGAAGTCTGAGAATACTCAACTATTGAAGAGTGTAAGATTTTCTTTCAACATAGAGCCAACTACAGAAATAAATCAAGCATATATTTTCATGAGAGCTGGGCTTATAAGCTGATTTTGCTTGGAAGTGTTTGAGACACATGGACAAGTCAGCTACCAGCACCTTGTGTTTTGGCATCCATACAGTGAGAGAATAGGGCTGCATCAGTAGTTAATGATACATAAATTCACCTGACTTTTTTTTTTTTTGTACCAGGGATTGAACTCAGGGGCACTCCAACATTGAGCCACATCCCCAAACCCTTTTTATATTTTATTTAGAGACGGGGTCTCTCTCACTGAGTTGCTAATGCCTTGCTTTTTGCTGAGGCTGGCTTTGAACTTGAGATCCTCCTGCCTCAACATCCTAAACTGAAGGGATTATAGGTGTGCATCACCCTGCCTGGCACATGACATGCTTTTAAAAATATTGATGCTGCAGTTCTGCCACAGAAATATAGATTTCATTAGTCACAGCAACTATTAAGGAAAGTAAACTGTTCCTAAACTTTATTGTGAATCAGAATCATTTGCAAATTTTATGAAAGTATAAAGCTCCAAGCACTATACTCTCAGGAGCCTGAGCCTGTGTATCCTGAAGTAGCTCTCCAGCTGATTCTGATAACATCAAAGTTTGGGATCACTGGTCTAAGGTTCAGAAAGCTCCATAGGTACATCTCCTAGGTATAGTAAAGGTTGATAACTACTGATTACAATGATATTTAGGATTCTTCCAAACATGATAGGATTCATCAAACTGCTATCTTTAATTAAACATTGTGAGATATATATATATATATATGTATATATGTATATATATATGTATATATATATTTGTGTTAAATGATATATCATTAAAAACATCACAAGATTCTGTGGGTGTATAATAGGAGTACTATTTTGTATATAAAAGACAGGATGCACATTGCAACCTCATATTAAGCTTACTATTAATAATCTTCTGAGATTATAAGAGAAATTGAAAAGATTTTTCAAGTTGGGAGCATATTAAGTGATTTTTTTTTGTATTTAAAGATGTTGATTGTAATTATACACTAAAAACAATTTATGATTTTCAAAGATTCTGTTTTAGAAATGAATGGGGAATATGGAGATAAGAAAGTGTACATGAATTAAAAGAAGAGTGAGAATCAGATTAGATTTGAAATATTCAGTTTAATCTGGAAAGAGGATCAAAAATCACTTGCACTATTAACATTTGAGAAGTTAGGAGATTCATTTTGGTATGATTCTAGTGAAGAAAAGGTGGCAAGCATTTCAGAGGAAAGAAGAAAGTTGTATACTTCTTTGAAATGGTTCCAAATGTAAATAGTGAAATGAATTAAAAGAAAAAAAGCAGTTTATACCGCAAAACACTTCCTTCTCTTTCCTTTCACATTTGGGAAGATGCTGACTCAATGTACTCCGAGGCATAGAAAATACTTTGGCCACTGCTGGTAGTCATACTTTTTTTTTTCTGTATGGGGAGAGTGCCTTTTTTCAGCCTTTCACAGGAAAACTGGTGCTTGGGATATTTTGGCTTTATCCTCCTAGACAGCCTTGCTCAGGTTTTGTGCATGGGTCACATATGAACAGAGTGCCCATACCAAAACGTTGAAGGACAGAGACATTTACAATCATTAATAAATAACACAGAGATGGTAAGGTTCTTTCGCACAGTATTATATAGAACTGCTGCTATTTGAAGAACAGGACATATGTACATTCCATGTACTGTTTTTATTAATGAATGAAGTGAGAATTTATTTGTTTATTTTCCCAATGCCATGTATACCAAATATTCACTAGGTGGAGAGCATTGGATTTTCAGCACTCTGAAGAGTGGATAAACAGTGTTCCCGAGTCTGGTGTGCTTTAGTTTCATCATATGATATGCATGAAATATACATATTCAATTATGTTAAGACTGCATGCAAAGAATAGAATAATTATTCTGCCTACAATATATGTGAGTCCTAAATATATGTCAAATAATTGATGGTTATGCGGTGACTTCCACAAAGACTAATCTAGAAATACTTTAACAATGAGTAAATGACGTCTGATGTCTAAGTAATATGGTACTATTAAAAAGGTACAGATAAATATGCTTATGTGTTTTTCTGAAATTCTCCTGGTTTCTTAAAAATATTCAAGATTGTAGGAAGATACTAACTAGTGGAAGATAAAGGTTGAATTTGGATGTAGCATCAAATATGACTCTAATTCCTGTGGAATAATATTGGTACAATATGTTTTGAAATGCTTTGGTAATAGAGCTGTGTTCTGCTGTAAGTGGCAGAAAGGAAAATTGCAGGCAGGCTCTGAAGGTAGTAACTGTTGAAGATAACCACAGGTTTGTAATGGTAAAGGTGCCCAGCCTTCAGTGTGGCCAGCGACCTCAGCCTTGGCTCTATAATTAAGAACTGCTCCTCTTGATTTCCAGCTAGGACCACTCTCCAGGACCAAGATACTAGGCACATTCTCCCTGCTGTGAGAAAGATCCATGCAATATTTTATCCTATGTCAGGGAAAGAGACTGAATTAATCCTAATATTGGATCTTCATCCTGATCCATCTTTTTTTTCCAGCGATGCGCCGATATTACTCTGGACAACTTTGCCAGGTCATATCTTTTATCTTTGGAAGACCTGAGAACTAGCCAGGAAAACTCCTTTTCTCAAAGAGGAGTGAGGGAAGCGGAGGTGAAGAGCAATCTCCGGGGCAGTGAGCAGCAGTGGGGGGAGGGAGGTGCGGGCACTGGGAGGGGAAGGATCAGGAGCACAGGTCTGACTCCTGACTGGCTGGAGTGGTTTTAGAGAAAGTCAGAGCTTGGGTTTGTAGGTCGGGAGCTGTCCAACTTTTCAGGAGCTCGGAGATCAGGGTTTGGGTGCCTTGGACCCGGAAGGCGGCTAAAGCTGCCGCTGCTGCTTCTGCAGCTGTAGCTGCTACCAATTCCTGCTCTAGCCGCCGGCGCACGGAGGAAGCAAGGAAAGAAAGGGAGGAACGAGGGACCGACCCTTGGCAAAACCGCGCACTAGACTCCCCAGTCTTAGTGACTTGGGAAGCACGGGATCGTGTCTCTTCCACTATTTTTGTGAAGGGAGCCCTATCGCGTTAGTGATCGCTCCGGCTGGCAGAGCCCCCTCTCGGTAGCCTCAAGTCTCTGGTGGCTTCAAGTCGGAAGCTGAGCCAAGCCTCTGCTCGCCTCCAGAAGCAGCGGCGGCGGCAGCATCGAAGAGGCGCTCGGGCCATCGCGGTGATCCCCGGCTGGGAAGCAGGGCGCGGAACCCCGAGCCAGGATGGAGGCAGAGGGCAGCAGCGTGCCGGCCCGGGCAGGCAGCGGCGAGGGCAGCGACGGCACCGGCGGAGCCACACTCAAAGCCCCCAAGCACCTCTGGAGGCAAGAGCAGCACCACCAGTACCCGCTTCGGCAGCCCCAGTTCCGCGTTCTGCATCCCCACCACCACCTGCCCCCACCGCCGCCGCCCTCACCCCAGCCCCAGCCCCAGTGCCCGCTGCAGCCACCGCCGCCGCCCCCCCTGCCGCCACCCCCGCCGCCACCCGGGGCTGCCCGTGGCCGCTACGCCTCGAGCGGGGCCAGCAGCCGCGTCCGGCATCGCGGCTATTCGGATACCGAGCGCTACCTGTACTGCCGCGCGATGGACCGCACCTCCTACGCGGTGGAGACTGGCCACCGGCCTGGCCTGAAGAAATCCAGGATGTCCTGGCCCTCGTCGTTCCAGGGACTCAGGCGGTGAGTGGAGAGCGCCCCTTCCCCCATTCTGTCAAAAGGTCACCTCCCCTCTTCTCAAATCCCCCTAGCTGCTTTATTTATCACCATCAGTGCTGCACCCAGGGTCAAATTATATTCTGGATATTGGGGGCGGGCGAACAGGGGCGTGGCTGTCCTTGCTTGAAAGGGTAAGATTCAGGTGTGTGTAATAGACCCCGAAAGTATGGCATGATTGTTCATTGGGATTTTGTGTGTCTGTGTGTGCGCGCGTTATCCAGTTATCTGTGCCATGCACCTCCCCTCTCCCCACACGCTTCCATCCCACCCTGGCATTGAGATTGAACAGCGAATTCCGTTTACTCTAAGGTGAAGGAGAGGAAGGGTGAAGGTGGGGCGGGGGTTCGAGCCGGAAAGCACCCAGTAATCTGTCCACTCACCCCAGAGTGAGGAGGGTCAGCCATGCAGTTCTGACTGGAGACGGCGCGGGGAGTGGATAAAACAGCCTGGTCCCCGGATTGCAGCTAAAAGCCTGAGAACAACTGAGTTTCTCTTTGTCAAGTCGGGAAGTAAATTGAACAGCAAAAGGGGAGAACAAACACGTGGGTGACTTGGAGAGTTTGGAGCAAAATGTTCAGCAATTCTTACGAGCGGGAAGGAGGAAGTGTTGGAAGGAGGGAGCCAGGACGCTGTGGGAGTTTACACTGCGTCGGTGTGTGTGAGTGTGTCTGTATCCAGAGAGTGTGTGTATCAGTGGTCCCTGAAAAAATCTAGGAAGAAAGCACCTCGTTTTAGCAGCAAGAAAGAGGTAGAGATTTGATTATAGTGATTTCCTCTTAATGTAAAGTGCTCCGGAAGACAGGGCAGGGAAGCCGCTTGTCAGCTGGGAGTTTTAATAGACGCGGACCACTTGCTTTTCCAAGGAAATGAGTACTGTAAAGGACCAATTACAGCTTTTCTGGGAGTCAGCTCCAGATTCTTATTTCAGGCATGGAGGTGGATGTTGAGCCTGCATTGGTCCCTCTCTTGGTACCAAGCCATGAATCTCCCCACACCACCCAGCACACACACACACACACACACACACACACACACACACACAGAGAGAGAGAGAGAGAGAGAGAGAGAGAGAGAGATGAGATGCTGATCCTTGGCATGCCTAATGACCAAGTGGCAAAGTGGAGATGTCATCATCTAACCTTGGTCTTGTACAGGAATTGAAGCCCTGCATGTCTAAACCCCATGCTGTAAATCAGAGTTGGGTGTGAAAACAGGAAAAGCCTGGGGTGAAATTGTCCAACTCTGATTGACAGTAGGTGGGGTTTATCAGAAAATCATAACAGTGTTCAAATGTGGGTTTATCTGATGGTGTGTGTGTGTGTGTGTGTGTGTGTGAGAGAGAGAGAGAGAGAGAGAGAGAGAGAGAGAGAGAGAGAGAGAGAGAGAGACAACAAGTCTTCTGTGTGTCATATACATTAGGAACAGGGGAATCTAGCCAAACAGAATATCCCAACCTTGATGTGTACACATCCTTTCAGTTTGCACACATGGTCTTAGCCCTTTGCCTTCCTCACGTCCTTAAGTACCTTGTTGATGTCATTGTGCCTGTTTGATGCAAAACATAAGCACTGTTGTTAGTAATCTCAATTCAGATCAATTTAAAGTTTGATGATTGGTATGGATTGTAGATATATTATAAGTCAATTTACAAGTTTCATTTTTATGATGCAGACTGCTAAAACCCACACATAGTTTTACTCTTTGTTTCAAGAGATGGTCATTCTTTCTTGTGGTTGAATGCTATACTTTGTGCATCCCCAATGGTAGAATAAAGGCAAGCATGATGCTATATATTTGACCTATTAATAGGAAACCTTTTATGGGATGATGAGCCCTTAATAAACATTAAGTAAGAACAGGAGTTCTAGTTTAATCTATGGATTGGCTGATTTGTGGAGTCTCTTATTGACTTTATTTTTAAATAGAATATGTCTGGGAGGATGGAAGAGAAAAATAAGCTAATAGGGCTAGCAGTATTGCATCATTTATTTGAAATTATTTTTTGTTATGCTCTCTACACTGATTAATTGTTCTATTTGAAATTCCTTATTTGAATGGTTCAAAGAAAAACTAAGATGTACAATACTAACATGTTACTTCTGCTGTGGTTCTTCTTTTGTATTATTGTCATTCTGGTTAAAGATCCTTGAACTTAGACTTCTTTACATCGTTCCGTTATTTCCCTCATGTTTTCACATTACATGTCATGCTTTCCTTAATAGAGTTGCTTTTACAAGTAAATGTATTTCCAAGCAGTGTATGGATATTAGTTTTACTCCATAAAGAGGACCATGACAATGCTTAGAAGTCATCAAAGAAATTTCAGGTTACCTTTGTTGAATCCTATGATGACACTAAGGTGAGATGGTATTATCTCCATTTTATAGCAAGAACATGGAATCCTACAGGATGTAAGTTCAATATTACAGACTGGAAGTGCCAGAGCCAAGACTGAAACCCAGTTCACCTGACTTCACAAAGGTCCTCCTAAAATAAATGTATACAGTACCTGGGCTTATTTAGACTTTATCAGGAATACATGCAACTCTACATAGAAAAGGAAATTTTATCAGTTGATACTGTAGGACATAGAGCCCAACTGAACCCAAAATGAGATGTGATTTAAATCTGTTAAAAAAAAAATAGCAGATAGTACAAGCTTCTGGAAGTAATGAGAAATTTTAACTTTAACTTTTATTTTTAACTTCAAAAATCCTGTCCAGTATAAACAGGTTTCAATTATTACAACAGAGGCAAACCAGCATATTTGTTGACTTTGTACAGTATATAGAATAATAAATATGAGGAAGGGTTCAGAAAAATTAGGCTAATTAAAACACTTCAGATTGTTTTCAGTGATCTTCTAGAAGATCTAAAAGGAGACCAAAAAAGTATGAGTGTGTGTGTGTGTGTGTGTGTGTGTGAGCGCCTGTGTGCGAGTACACACACACACACACACACACACACACACACACTTTCATGCATGCATACCCACCACAATCTAAATGGGGGTTTAAATTGTCTGTCAAGTTAATGTCTGCAAAAGCCTCATGGGTGGTTGGGTGAATGATTCCTTATGGATCATCGAGAAAGATATGTCTCTTAAAAAGCTACTTCTAACATGTACAATAGCATTTCCAGATATTATCTTGACTGAAATTTTGAGAATTACTTACAGTTTGTGAAGCAATGTGAAAGAATCATCTTGGTTTAATGAAAAAATCAATATAAACAGGAAGGAGATAGTCCTCAGACATTTTGTGGTCAATTCCTTTGATTCCATGGAAAATGTAGATATGTTAAATAAATTTTGTATTAACGTGTGATTGTCTAGCAAGGTGAATTCATTTATTAATCTCACACAGAATAAATTTGAAAGAATAATATTTCCAGAGGGATGAATCTATATGAATGAAATGAAATAAAAAAATTAAAACACCCATTACAAATGTAAATATCATGTTTATCATTTCAACCAACAGTCCCTCAAAATGTAAAATCTGTATAACAGAATTGATAAATGATTTAATTATGTGACTTCCCTATATGTAGCAAAATATTTTCCACTTCAGTAATGTATCTTAAAATTCGCAGGAGCTATGTTTTCATTGATCTATGTTTTCTATAATTAAGGTTGGAAATTCAAACAGCACAGGTGATTTATTGATTCTGTGGAAACATTCTAGGTGACAGAGATGTAAATATCAAGAAAGTGACATTTGATTTTAGGCATTTTAAAAGGAAAATAGCTGAAAACTGTAATCACACTGAATATAAATCCCATGCCTATTACAAAAATCTATGTGACATTAACTTTTAAAATATATTGACATAATATAGTAAACTAAAGAGAAGATTAGACTATAATATTTCAGTACTGAAGAAATCAAGTTTTTTACTTTTCTACTTTGGGCTATAAGATGCTCTCCATTGTTTTTAATTGGTTTGATCAAAATTTTTCAGTATATATTTTTCTTCATTAAAGGATGTAATTGTAGTGTAAGTTCGTAATACAAATATGAAAATTTGTGTTTCATATTACCATGATAATTAGCTGAAAAGTTGGTCATTCCTACTGCCTGCATCATTGAATCTAAAACTTTGGATTTTAGGAAGCAGTATCTTTTGTCTGTTTTGTTTTCTTTCTGGTACTGGGAATATAACCAATTATGTTCTACCACAGACTAAACCTTCAACCCTTTTTTAAAAATTGTTATTTTGAGACAGGGTCTTGTTAAATTACTGAGTCTGGCCTGAGTTGCTGGGACTACAAGTGTGCACCATCATAAGTACTAAGTAACTGACATAAGGTTGATATCTTTAAATTTTAAGTAAGGACATAAAAGACATTTAAATAGCAAAAAATGTAAGGAAAAGTAATATTTTTCACATTTCCTACATATTGTCAAAGAAATGTTAAACATTTTTTATTTTTTTTTAAAGAGAGAGTGAGAGAGGCGAGAGAGAGAGAGAGAGAGAGAGAGAGAGAGAGAGAGAGAGAGAATTTTTAATATTTATTTATTTTTTAGTTCTCGGCGGACACAACATCTTTGTTTGTATGTGGTGCTGAGGATCGAACCCGGGCCGCACGCATGCTAGGCGAGCGCGCTACCGCTTGAGCCACATCCCCAGCCCAAAACATTTTTTAAAAACCTGGTTTGAACAAGGTTTTTCTTTATTTGTCTCCACTAAGATTGAGTACTTTACCAGCTAGCGTGTTCTGAGACTTTGATGCATCAGAAAAGCATCACCTTCTTACATTTTGATTCTGAAATTTTGTAACTCCATGTTTCATGGGATTCGGAGGTGTGGTAGGCAGGAGGAGATAGGAAAGAGGGACAGGAATATGTCTCCCAAGGATGGAATATTCATAAACCCTTCCTTATCTCATTATCATTGGTTCAACTTGGTCACTTGCTCATGTATGCAACAGTAACAGGGAAATAGATAAATGACACTGTCCATAAGACACAGGTCTCTAAGACTATGGGCTGCCTGGAAAGGAAGAGACTCAGTGAAACCAACCTAGCCCACAACCTAGCCCTCTTTTACACTTGAGGAAACATGTGTCCTGAGGGATTCAACACAACTAATTTACTGATAGAACCAGAACTATGATTTATATCTTCTGTATCTCTTGACAATTAATTTATATTTTGTACATTTTGGCCACATTTAAGAATCAAAATTCCCATTGACTTGACTATTCTCTAAAACCCAAAATTCAGAAATTACTTAAAAAAACATTTATGAATGGATGGAATCTTCAGATATTGTGCATATATGTGTGTGCCTAAACATACACACAAACACATACCCCCCCACACACTCCCCCACAGCAATATATTGTCACTAATTTCTATGTCCTAACTTTAATGTAGGTTCAGAGGAGATCTTGAAAAAGTTCTCAAGCACCATATAGATCAATTATCTAAAAAGACTAAACCCTGGTTTGACTTTTGCTAATTATTCAAATATTTCAAGTTTAACATTGGTAAAATTATGTCCCTCTCACAGCTTATTATCCAACTACATGTTTAAAAATATGCAATATATGAGTCTATAACTTGAATGCTGCCAGTCCTAGCTCATAACAGCAATGTTGCTAAGGGATTTATACCAAATAGCACTGTATTATATTGCAAAAGATGTTGTGGTTATTTTTACCCTGAGGAACATTTTTTTCTACACTTAAAAATAGGGAATTTAATTTTTACCAGAGAAGAGGGCATTTTACCTAGTCTTTTAAAAACATATTAGCTAAACTGCTTTGATTCCATACACACACATATACTTCCATTGGCATGAACTTCACTACATGACATTAGAGACGAAGAACTAAGGTTTGATTTAAGCATTTGTCGTTACAGATTTATCTCAATGAGTGGTTTCATCATGTATCCCATTGTCTAGGATCAGTGATATCTTCAGTTTTGTTTCCTCTCTTAACTCTGGATCTCAGAGACCACCAAATTGTTCTAATCTACTTCTAAAATATCCTGTTTTCCCATTGCCACCTCCATGGTTTAAGCACTTATTGTCTGCTCAAGCTCTATTGCAATAGCTTCTAAGTGGTCTCTAATTCCGATCTCTCCTCACTTCAGTATATTTTATATTCTGGTTGACCAATCTCATCATTTCCTGGTCTTAAATCCTAGGACATTTTATCTTTGCCTTCAAGATAAAATCTAAATTTCTTATTCTGACTTCAGAAGGTTAATCAGTCTGTCTTTCTCACAGAAAATCTTGCTATTCCTCCCCTTCCTCAACCCCACAAAACGACCACATCCAGCTTCTTGCCGTGTGTTGAGCTCTCCATACCTTACACACCTCTCTTTCTCTCTGAAACTATTTCTTCTTTAAGACTATTTTTCCTAAGCCCTTTCCCTACTTATTTGGAAAACCTAAGCATAACTTAATAAAATTAGTTTATATTACTATTATGAATATGCCTACAAGAAGAGGGAGTAATTTTTTCTGGGCTTTTCCATAGCATATTCTACATTATCTGTAATCTAGCAGTGACTAATTGCAATTTAATTATTGCTTATGTCTTTTTCTTCATTAGGTATGTTAGAACTTTTTACAATGTATGGATTATAGAGGACCTCAATAAATGATGAGCTTTTAAATATGGAAGTAATAATGAAATCTTTCCTTTTTAGTTTGTTCTCTCTTGGGATATATTTGATTATCTTAGTAATCTCTATGAAGCCACAAAGCTGTGATACTTTGCTCATTTCATAGGTTTTGAACAGGAATGTTGTCCTTCAGAAAATGAGATACATACCCATACTTAAATACAAAACCAGGACTTGAGCCTTTAAACTCCTCGCCTGAAAAAATCTTCATCACATTGAATATCTGTTGGTGCTTGTTGGTATTTGATGAGAATCAGCCCATAATTTTACTTAAAGTTATGAGAGGGGAATTATAATTATTATGAAGACATATAACAGTTATGATCCAGCTTGTGAGAAATTTACATCAGAATAGAAAGAACTTTGATGGAATAAAGCCATTCTTTTAATTTAGAGAGATGTCTTTTCAGAGTAAATCTTTAACTCTGGATACATGGGATCCAGAGAATTCATTGCATTTGAGGATAAATCATATTTTAGGGAGAATGTTAAGCAGAATTTCAACAAGTCTTGTTTTCACAAAGTTTAAGACACTGTGTCTAAAGTTAACTAAATTATTAACAAATTCACTAATGGAATAATATTCTCACTGGATTGGCAGAAAGTAAGCAGTTTGAAGAGGGATTTTTTAAATGTACAATACTTTTGACAGGTAAGGTTTATAAAATGACATATCCCTAATAGGATTTGGGGGAAATACTCAAAATTTGAATAAAACATGTCTAAGAAGAACAGTTTTGAAAAAAAATAGAAAGACATTTTTCTACTTTATCAGAACACACCATATATGCTATTACTTCAAACACTGAGGTGTTAATTCGGGAATTAACTAATAGATCAATGAAGTTGAAAGAACAGTCAAGAATGAGACACATGCATATACTGAAAATTGGGGATTTAGTAAGGGCAGCTTTCCCACTAAGGGAACATAGTATAAATTATTTAATATGTGTGTTCATTGGTTTATTGAAATAGAAAGCATTCTTACTTCATCCTGTAATAAAGAATACTCAATCAATGAAAAAAAGGATTGAAAACTGAAAAGGAAAATAGACCAAAGTACATGAACAGCCAACTTGAGAAGGAAGAAAGACTAATTGCATTTGGAAAGGTTTCCTCCTGGGGAACAATGACACAAAATTAAAACATCAATGTTATTTATTTTTTCATATATGGTGTTTAAAAAAGGTGAAAGAGACTGATAATTCAAAAGGATTAGAGAAGGTGTGCAGGAGTGGGCCCTTTCTTATGTGTATCTTTAGTGAAGAGTGTGAATTAAGAAAACTGTGGATAATTAAATAATATGTATCTGTATTATAAATGTGCATACTTCTGACCAAATAATTCTATGCAAGGACAAATAAATGATGTCATTTCTGCAACAAATGACTACTACATGAAGAATGAGGAAGATCTATATGTATTCCAATGTAGTTCCTATGTGAAAATTTGAGTTGCTATGTGTAAAAAGCAGTGTAGAGAATAGATCATAGAACATTCATGTATGTTTTCATTTACACATGTGACATTGTGTTTCTGTGTTTTCCCCCTGCTGGAAGTTGGGATCACTAAATTATTAAATGTATGTGAAGAGAGGATATTTGAGAGGTTTCTGATTTTTCTATGTCATGTTCTTTTATTTGATTTCCTTTAAGATGAGAATATGTTGCTTTCATAGTAAGCAAAAGTCACATATTTCCTCCTTTTGTAAAAATGTTTCCAACTTATTTATGTTAATAGAAATTTTATTTACACCCCACTTTTTTCTCCTCCCTGTAAATAAAAGCAATGAATTGTGTTATAAAACAATTTAATACAAGGTTAAAAATTGAGAATGTCAAAAAAGGAGAGAGAGCAGAAATAGCATAAAATATAAAAACAAAAGTGTACGCCACTGATTTCTGAGTAGTTGCTAGAAATAATTCAGAGATTTGATTCTGAGTTTCCCATCAGCTAATGCAAGGAAGGAAACATTTTCAGTTCAAGACTAATGTATGGGGTGGGGGTGCTGGGGTTGTGGCTCAGCGATAGAGCACTTGCCTTGCATGTGTGAGACCCTGGGTTCCATCCTCAGAACCTAATAAAAAATAAATAAATAAACAAAATAAAGATATTGTGCCAATGTATTTTAAAAAGACTCATGTATCAGGAAGTCAAAAAATGAGTTGCTCATGAAATTTATTGCTATTAACTTGAAGAATTAAAAGATATACTTCCCCATGATGTCTTGTAAGAAATAGAAAGATTGTGATATCGTGTGCACAACTTCACCAACTTTCCTATACTTTATTAAATATGAAATAAATGTGAATGTTTCTTATAACTAGGGCTACTTTTTTTTTTTTAGAGAGAGTGAGAGAGGAGAGAGAGAGAGAATTTTTTTAATATTTATTTTTTAGTTCTCGGCGGACACAACATCTTTGTTGGTATGTGGTGCTGAGGATCAAACCTGGGCCGCACGCATGCCAGGTGAGAGCGCTACCGCTTGAGCCACATCCCCAGCCCAGGGCTACTTCTTATAAAACTACTTGTTAATGGCCTGTGGAAGTGTCATTCGTTGCAAGTCTACCAGCATTGAAGCCTCAGTAGCATTTTTTTTTTTTGGTACCAGGGATTGAACTAAGGAGAACTCGACCACTGAGCCACATCTCCAGCCCTATTTTGTATTTTATTTAGAGACAGGATCTCACCAAGTTATTTAGCACCTTGCCTTTTGCTGGCTTTGAACTCTAGATCCTCCTGTCTCAGCCTCTAGAGCCACCCAGTAGCATCTTAACAATGCTTTTTCTTCAATGCTAAATGCTGTGTGTGCTCTCTTAAAAGGAGCTGCATTCCCCAGCTGGGGAATCCCCTCTATACTGTGTCTCCTGTATGCAACATTCACCCTCCTCTTTTCATTTGGTTACCTGTATTTGTTATAGATTCCCTGGTCCTTAGGATTGATAGCTGTTAAAATAATTTTATTTGCACCCCACTTTTTTCTCCTCCCTTTAAATAAAAGGAATGAATGGTTATAAAACAATTTAATAAAGGTTAAAAATTGAGAATGTCAAAAAATAGCAGAAATAGTATAAAATATATTAAAAAATGGTTACCTGTATTTGATATAGATTCCCTGGTTCTTAGGATTGATAGATAAGTTTTTATTTCAGTTTCTCTCTTAAGCAGTGCTTTTTGACCTGATTTGTTCTTATTAACTGCAGCCCACAGGCAGATCCAACCTGACTAACCCTCTGGTTTGGCTCAGAATTCTGGGACAGGCTAAATCAATCCTTTATGAGAGGCAACAGAACCAAAGGAACAACAGAAGTCAGCCTTGGGATCCAGGTCTCTGGTTTTCTGACGTGATTGTCCAATTCTCTAGATATTCCTAATAATATATAATTTATTTCCAGTTGAATGATCCTGGAAAGTTTGTTACTACATGTAACCCTGATAAGTACATGGGTTTACCTTCGAAAATATAGATCAGTCTAATGTTAGAGATTATTTACCAAAACGGAGATTGTTCTTTGAAAGTTCCTTACTCAAATCCCTTCTCTCTGCAGGTAGTCAGAGAGCCATGCTGTTTGTCTACTGAGATTTCTCCAAGCTCATGATAATAATACTATATTAATTTTCTTGTTGTTATTTACCTAACAGGCAGATATGCTTCCAGCTCAATTGAAAGCAATTTTAAATTGTTAAAATATAAAACAAAAAGTCTGGAATCCACTATGTATACATTTTTGTTTTACCACCAGTTGGAAGCATTTATCATTTGGGATCTTTTGTTTGTATTGAGGACCAGGTTCTTGTCTAATGATCTGTTTTTGAAGGGTTCCACTGTGCTGAAATTGTGTAGTTCCTCATTATGGGAGTCTCTACTATAGATACTGAAGAATTATCACCAAACCCCGAGAAATGACTTGTGATGTTCTTACCAGATTTTTGAACAGTGATGAAGACTATAATGATGATACTCAGGTATCATTTTCTTAAACTACAAGTTTAAGAATCCCATACTTACACTAACAGCTGAGAATAAATAAATAGATCCACAGTTTGGGAGGAAAAGAAAATGCCTGTAGTTTTAGTGGGCTAGGCCCTCATTGTGTCCAATGGCATGTTTACCCACTCAGAGCCTCTGTAAGTATTGTTTCCTCTTCCTAGAATGTTCTTTTGAATTCCATACCCCTTAGCTTTGATAACACCTATTTATGGGCTGGGGATGTGGCTCAAGCGGTAGCGCTTGCCTGGCATGTGTGCAACCCGGGTTTGATCCTCAGCACCACATACAAACAAAGATGTTGTGTCCACCGAGAACTGAAAAATAAATATTAAAAAAAGTTTTTTTCTCTCTCTCTCTTAAAAAAAACACCTATTCATAGCTCACATCTAAATAAAATATCACTATTTCTATGAAGTATTAGATTTTTCAAATTATCATAATACAGTCTCCTTCATATTATTTATTATATTTTGATTACATATATATTAGTATAACTGTTTGATTAATGCCAATATCTTCCATCCAACTTGAAACCCCTGTGAAAACAAAGATACTTTTAGTTTTGTTCACATTCAAACACTGTACTTGTACATTTCTTGCACTAAATAATTATTAAATAAATAAATGAAACCTAGAGTTAACAATATTGCCAATTTTATAAAGTTGCTTAAAAAGGACAAAAACAATTTCTAATTCAGGCAATCTTCCCCATGTGCTTTATTTGATTAAAGAGTTAGGAAATTATAGTACAAATTATTTGATGTGAAAGACACCTGAGTCTTAGCAGGGGCCAACATAACTGCTGGAAGAAATTGAAAGGGAGGATGTCAGCAAAGAGGTAGCATTATGTACTGTCAGAATTATGCTGTAGAAGAGTTATAGAGGATGCCAAATAAAAATGAGAAAAAAGGCAATAGATACGGATCAAAATATCATTTTGTGATTTATTTTCATGGTTACTTAGTTTAGTGTTGATGGTTTATATATCAGATAAACTTTATTAATAAGTTATAAATATTAGCCTCAAATTGTTCATTTATATCAATCTAGTTTACACAAATGTTAACTGTCCATAACTACTCAAATCCTCAGAATCTTGTAATTCCTTATGGCATGAAAACATAAGAGTAAGAGTAAATTTCTTGCCTGAGAACAACATAGCCAATTCAAATTGCCTAAGAACCTTCATAATTGTAGGAAAAAGGAAGAGTATGCACCATTATTTTAGTAAAATGCCACTTATTATTTCATCAGTGTTTCTTATTTGCTTTATTATTGTTTTTATTTCTGGTGCAATAAGACATAGAAGCTGTTTGGCAAGTCATTGTTTCTATTGACATGCAATAGACCAATGTCGCAAAAAAGTATAATGAAAACTCATTAATAGCAGGTTGTATGAATATTTAGTAATAACATTATTGTAATAGTTCAGGAAAAAATTTACTTAGGGAAAATTCTGTATTTATTTTCAATGGCAGCCAGTGCTTTGGGGATGTCAGATTCAACTGTGTTACTATTTACTCTGCTACTCATATTTCAATGAGCTCAAACATAATGATGACATTTCATTAATCAGGCACAAAATAGGGAAAAATAACTTGCTTTCTGTTATATCACATATCAGAGTAGTCTCTTTCCTTTCTTTTTTTAAAAAAATTCTACCTCCATAGTTAATTTTAAAACAAGACTCTGAACATTTGAAGCAACTTTGCCAAGCAAGTTCTATGTGATATTTCCCCAGAGACCTTTTAAACTGTCTTTAACTAATTTAGTTTATCAGTTTGAAGGAATTGAACCAGATACACCTTTTAATGTTTGTGACTACCTCTGGTTGTAACTCATGAAACATTTCAGAAATGTTTGAGTCCATAGAGAACCATACAGAGAATCTATAGTAAAGCAATAACATCTACCAGCATTGGCCCTCAACCAGTCTGGCAGTCTGTTTGTTGCTTTGAATGCTGTTTGTGTCTAAGCATTTGCTTTAAATATTTAATGTAGTTGTTAATTAATGAGTGTCTTGAATCTTCTGCCTATAAAAAATAAATGCAAACAAGTTATAAATGACAGAGAACCAAACTGAAATACAATATTTTTCTCCTTAAATGCCCACTAGTAGTTGATTTAGCAAAATAGCACTTTTGTATCATTTTTATTAAACAGTAAATATTGAGAAGTAGATAGCCCAATGATGTAGGAAATAATGGTATTTTCCAAGGTGCTAGCCTGAGATTAGTTCAGTATACACAGAGTTTAGGCTGTGCGGGATGGAGGTGGCGAGGAGACTGGGAGAAAAGGAAGACAAGGCCTTGCAAAAGGTTCCTCAACTTTTCTCTAAGCTGTCAGAGAGGTACTGATAGATTTTAAGCAGGGAAGTCGTGTGATTAGCTTTGAATTTTTAAAAGCTCACTTTGGCAGATACATGGCATACAGAATGGGAAGAAGATAAAGGTGTGATTTAGGTACAACAGATAAGAATAAATGATTATAGTCTGAAACTAATTCAGTAGCAGAAAGAATGGGAAAATCGATGAATTTAGAAAAGATTTTATAAGTAGAAGCAACATGACTTGTTGACTGACTTAATGCTATTAGATAAAATAACTTGTACATTGCATATATTTCTGAATATAAATATCTGGACATTTAAGTAAACTTAAAATCTTACAGATTTTTTTCCCCTGGAATTCATTGTAATTTTTAGCTTGTTTGGTTGGAATAAAGTGTGAAATATTAATTTAAGGTACACCACTTAAAAATATGTATACACAGATGAAATTTTGTGGTGTTGTTATAGATAGACCATTATGCCATTGTATTAGCATAATAAATGCTTTTTAATTGTGAGTGCATACACAGATATATTCCATTTCAAACCATCACTAATTAATGTGTTAATTTAAATTGGTTTTCTCAGCTCATTTCAAAGGCTGAAAAATAATACTTCAAACTACTTCCTCTTAAGAGATATCCTAAAGGCTAATGAACTTTGCTTTTCCATAGTACCTCCCTTTCCTCCCTGCCCCTCCTCCTGCTCCTCTTCCTCCTCCTCCTCAGCCTCTTCTTTCTCTCTCTCTCTCTAGCTGCTACACTAAGCTCTCCACCTTTGGTTTTCTGTAGACATCCATTCCAGAAAATCCTTCCTACACTGGTGTAGTGTGTGAGTTTGATGTTTGTGTATTACTGCAAAATTATTGCATTTTGTTTTATCTTTAAAACTTTCTGAAAATTTGCCTCAGCTTTGTTCTCCCTGTCATCAGTTGTATTTTCTTTTTGCTGTCTACCATTGGCTTTTATCTCTGGTTCAGTCTCTCTCTGTGTGTAACTTACTAACTATATATGCTGCCAAGTCTTTGCATTTAGGGCAAACAACGAAACCTGCAAGCAAAGCAAATCAGCAGGCACTGTAAACACCCCCTGTTCTTCCTTTTGCTTGTTCCTTCTGAAAGTTCATATTGTTTAGGACGACTGCTCTTATGAACCACTTCTGAGAAGAATAATTCCTTACTTTTCATTTTCTTAGAATTTAGAACTTTGTTACTATATCAATTTGTAAATATGATATAAACAAAGAGGTTCCTCTCAAATCTGGTGTTTTGTTATATGTATATTTTTATGTATTTTGGTTCTATGTATGTATTTTTGTTATGTAACATAACATCACTGTTCTACAAAGCAATTACTTTGTATTCATTTTCTTCACTGTTATATTTCTCCTTTACCATAATTCTATCATTTCTTATTAGGTTAAGTACATAACAATAAATTTTTCTTTCCAAGATGTGAGAACTTTTACATTTTTTCTAATATAATATTATTAAGGGCATGTTTAGAGATTAATATTAAAAGACAATTTTGTTGTGCTTTAACTTGTACTATTTCAAGTGATGCTCACATAGAAGAGTTTTAATTTGAAGAGAAACATGACCATTATATTCTAGAACGATGATTCTAGTAGTAGCACAGGAGAGGACCTGGAGTAAAACAGGAGTGGTATGTCGAGTTGAGACATTATAACAGAAAACTGGGAGGAAAAGTGATAAAGGAATAAACTAGGGCAGCAGCAGAAATATGACTTATACAAAAGGTAGATTAATCCCTTCTTTGTTCTCCATTAAAAAAAGATGGGTGGGTGAAAACTAAAGAGGAAGGGAAATCTCAGGGCATATGCTCAGCCACCTATGTAAGTGATGGTACCATGGACCAAGTTAGGTAAAGAAAGTTCAAGAATTTGCCCATGAACATACAAATGGAAACATTCAGCGGGTAAGCATCATTATCATCATCATCATATCACCATCACTATCACTGTTATTATCATCATCTCTGCATTACCCTTTATTGATTAACGAGGTCTAGTACTCCTAGTAGCCTTACACAGATCACACCCCAATCCTTTTAACACTCCATGGAGTATGTGCTCTTTTCTTTAAATGCAGATATGGGAACTGATACTTTGAAAGCTCATAGAACTTACAGATTCACTCAAGTCAAAGTCAGCATCCATCTGACTCAGAACCAAAGTTCTGGTCCTTTCATTATATCAGATTTCAGAAACTCAGGATAAAGGGAGAGTGGAATAGATTGGTTTGAAAGTTACCAGCAAGATATGATAGGCATAAATCAGAGTACCCAAAGAAGAGGTGTCAGTGGAGAAGCTCAAGGATGAAGGCCAGGGAAACACCACTGAAGGTGCACGTAGGAAAGGGAGCCAGTGGTAGAAGCTAAAAGGCATTCAAACCCTGTGCTTTTCAAGCAAAACTAATTCCTCTTTCTCTTCCTAAGAACCATGAACTGTGGACAAAGGGCAGCTCATTTTGAATGTATTAGAAAATAAGTCTTAGGCTATGACATTTATATCAGTAAAAAAGATCAGGCAATCTGTGGATGTTTCAAGTTATGTAGGTGGGGTTTTATTCATTAACACACAGAATAGATTGCCAGATTCGAGGAACTGTGCACTACCTGGTAAGGGAGGATTGTATCAAATGTTTACACCCTGTTTACTTATCAGATTGGTCCTCAAGGGCTGCCCCACGGAGTTGTTCTTTAATGAATCTGTTTACTTACTGGCCTAAGAGAAAAAATAATCATTGCTTTAGGTTAGCAACAGTTGAAGTTTATTCACTTTGTAGTAAGATAAATTCTCCATTTCCTTTACACTGGTCCAATCTGTTTGACAAAGGGAGTGGGAAGGCACCAAGTTTTGGAGGATGATTGAATGTAGGGGCATAAACTATGGAAATTGACACGGGGGACAATCACCTAGTCCTGACATCAACATTTTTTTATTTTTTTGTATGAGAAAGAGTGTAGTGTTGTTGTTGTTTTACATATAATGCTGCTTTGGATTCTCTAAATATTTTTAGTTCTTTTTTTTTTTTTGATGGGTAAGAAATAAAACACAGAGGAGAGAGAAGAAACACAAATCCATTTCCTTCCATAAATATCATCACTCTCAGGTTATCACTTTGTTATCTACAGTCTTTCCAATCATGTTAAGTGAAGATTGTCTCTGCAATAAGAACAGTTTTTTTTTTTTTTTTGGCAGTTGAAGTTCCCTTCTGGTGCATATTAGAATTTTGCAGTATTCATATTTCATTTTTTATTCATAGTGTGCAAAAAATTGATGTGATAAAATTTCCAATATACAGTGGGAAAAGTTATGTTTATGTAAGTAAACTGTAGGTGCAGAGAGGTAGAGCAAAGGAGCAGCATTCAGAAAATCATTTCACTGGACTCTTCAGTTACATCTGGCTTCTTATGAATGTAATTGTTATGAAAAGATCAAGGTTGTTTTACATTAGATTGAATTTGATTTTTTACTTCAATTTTTTTTACTTATTTGAGAATATTTTCTTAGCTTGAAATTATTGATAGAAGCCACTGATTTTTAAAACTATGCAAAGGAGAGTTGAAAGGGATTGTGAAAGCTATGGCTTCTTGATTCTGTTATCATATATTTTTCTGTTTATATACTCTTATTACATTGATACACACACACACATATATAGTAGTTATTACACCAATGCTTTAATGCAGATTTTCTTCATTTCTGCAAAATATTATGTTGAACCATCTTTGTAAATAAAAGTCAACAAATATTTTCAATTTCATACAGTTCTACCTAATAAAATCTCGCTCACACTCTTTTAAGCCTTGGAGAAGAAAACCCTCTTTATATTTTCTCCTTTCTGATTTTTGGCTCAACTGGGCTTCTGCATGGTTGGAGTGGCAAATCCCACTCCTGCATATGGTGAGCTGTGCAGTTAGCAGCCTCAACACTGCTCTCCACTGCTCAAATGAGGACAGCCCCAAATGTGATGGTCTAAAAGCAAGCTGATTCCACGTGACCACCAGATTGCTTCAAGATCTGCCTAGTCATCCCCCTGGCTGTGTCAGCTTTTAAAAATCCATGTCATCTGGGTATAGAGAATGAAAGAATGTTCTCTTGATCTCTGCTTAAATTCTCAGAACTTTTTCTTCCAAATCACAAACTGAGAAATTGGAACTAGACTATTTTATGAGTTTGGTCAAAGCTGTGTGTGTGTGTGTGTGTGTGTGTGTGTGTGTATTTTTTTCCTAGCTCCCCAAAGGGTGTATATTCTCTGAGTTTGGAAAGGGATGAGAAATGAAGGAGAATATGAGTGTAGCATTTCTGCCCCAGAAATGTATCTTTGGCAGCTCATCTGCAGAGTAGCTCATTAGACACAGCTACTTTGTTCACAGAAATATCTTGGGATGGACAGACACTGTCTCTTAAGTGCTTTGTACTCGAGAGTTGTGGGAATAGATGTGATGTGTCATATGAGAAATCTTTCCATTTTCAGAGCTTGGACCCATGTTCTGTGACATTTTGTACCTGTCAGTAGGGGTTTTCTTTACTGATCTGTACCACTTATGTATCCAAATGTGAAAATGACAGTAGGTTGCTTTCCCTCTTAACCTTGTTCACTAACTGCTATTTAGATGTTAACTTTTTTACTACTTAGATGTGCATGCTCCCTGAGATCAAACTTACTTAGCAAGGAATAATTCAACATTAATAGGCAGAAAGAATACTATTTCATGTTTTACGTATATCAAAAGGGAGGGGAAGGAAAAAGAATTAAGTTTTATTGAAACATTACTATGCTGTGCCCCTGTGGTAATTATTATTTCAACTTTTACATCTGTTCACCAAAAATTATGATTTTTTAAAAATGGGTAAGATAGTAAATTTTATATTACATCCATTTTTTCATATTAAAATTTTAGGACAAATAAAATTTTGATTAATCTGCCCAAGGTTAGACAGTTAGTAAACAGTTTTTCATGGCAAGAAATTTGCTGATTCACAATAGAAACTTTGTTTCCAAATTAAAAATGATTTTGTGCAAAGAAAGACTATGCTGTTCTTCTTTTAAATATCACTCTTCTGTTTTAAATCCTTCAATATTTTTTTATCATTTCCAGGTTAATGCTCAGAACTCATAGCAAAGTCTACAAATTCATCTACACTTTGTGGTGCAAGTTAATATTATCTCATTTCTAGTCTCTGTTCTCTTATCATGACCGTCCAGTTTTCCTCATCTTCCTTCTCTCCTTCCCCATTGACTATTTTAGGAAGCACTTCTAGGACTAAAAGGGAGCCTGTGGGCCTGAGGGTGGTGTTGAGGAAATATGAGATCAGAAGGTTGTTTGAAGAAGAGCTCACAACCAGCTATAGAGATAGAGCTAAAGAGTAGGAGGAAACAGGGCTGGGGTTGTGGCTCAGTGGCAGAGCACTTGCCTTGCATGTGTGGGACACTGGGTTTGATCCTCAGCACCGCATAATTAAAATAAACAAAATAGAGGTATTGTGTCCATCTACAGCTAAAAAAAAAAATTTAAAAAGGAGTAGGAGGGAACAGAGTTTCATGTTAGGGTTCTGTGGCTAATTTGTTAGAAGAGATGAAGTGCAGTGAGTATTCATCAATGATTCTGAGGTTTCTAGTTGGACCATCAAGTGAAAGCATTTGCCTTTAACCAAATAAATGGGGCATTGGAATGAGGGCAAGGAATCAAGTTTCGTTTTTTTTTTTTTTCCCTCCCATGATGACACATTTGAATGTATGTGTATGTATATGTATATGTAAGTGTACAATTGTGAATAACCTGAATATTTTTTCAATTATATTTAATACTGAAGTTGTGCTAATTAATCAACATATCTGTGAGGCTGGGTTTGTGGCTCAGTGGTACAGTGCTTGTCTGGCACATGTGAGGCACTGGGTTTAATCCTCAGCACCATATAAAAATAAATAAATAAAATAAAGGTATTGTGGCTATCTACAACTAAATATATTATATTATATTCAACTATATATTTAGTTGTAGATATATATATATATATTTATATATAAGTAGAAATATATATATTTCTACTTTCAGCATGGTCCCTTTTACATAGTACTAAACATCATTATATTGTCTTTTTTATTACATCATAACAAAATTAGCTTCTTCAGAAAACACATTTGTTATTTCAGTTTCCATGGATCAGAAGACAGGGTTAGCTTTCGGATCACCAATTCAAGGTTTCAAGAGGTTTCAAGGTATGTGGGTGGCCAGGATTGCAGCCTCACTTAAGGCTTGGACTCCTCTTTCAAGCTCATATGGCTCTTGGCAGAATTAATTTCCTTACAATTATAAAACTAATGGAGGTTTGCTTCTTCCAGGTCAGCATGAGAATGAGACTGATGACATGTTGAATGGCTTTCATGCTTAGGCCAGGCTGCTAGGGTAACCTCCCTTCAGATTAAAGTCAACTGATTAAAAACCTTACCAACATCTGAATAATCATTTACCTTTGCCATATTCCATTAGTTAAAAGCAAATTACCAAATTAATGTAAGCCTATGGATCACTGGGGGTCACCATAGAATTCTGTGTCCCACAGTCATTATGTATGTTTATATAAGTGTGTGTGAGTGCATGTTTATGTTCCTAGATAATGAGTTTAAAAATGAATCACATGCATCTAAAAACAGGTAGTAACTACACACGTCTTACCTCTTATTTGGAATTTTTTTTTCCCTTAAGTTTCTCCAGGATCTTCTACTTCTACTCCCATTATTAGATCTCTCTTCTACTGTCCTGGATTCACATTTCTTAGGTGAGAAAGCATTAAATTTACTCTGGAATGTACTTTTCAATACAACTTCCCTGACTTGGCAGCAATGGTGAGTGAACCTTTAGTAAATCATTTGTGATCCAGAATGAGCTTTTGCAATCTGGAGTGAGGCCATGGCCCACATGTATGATGCCATCAGCCTGAATTTTGTACTAAATTCTATATCAAAAAGGTAAATATATCGTCCCTTCTTGGGCATGAATTTTAAAAATATTTTATGTAATGTTCCAGTCATTCATGGGGAAAGTGGATATTAACCCCTTCTTGTTAGCCTATTAACAAAGTTAAAAGGAGCCTGCAATGAATAGATAACTGTAATGTTAGCTTATTTTTTGAGCTCCTCTTGATACGTTAGGTGGAATTCCTAGAACTGAAGGTATAGGTTTGTTACATGTTGTATGTTTCTATATGTCATACCACCAAAGGATTAGAGATGGCTTAAGGAGAGAATTTAGGTTGATATGGTTTAAGCAAAATGTAACATTGGGAAGAAGCAAAGAAGAGAAACCACAAGAGTCACCATAGTTAATGCCACTGAACTCAGGTTACTACTCTGACTGCCAGGGTTAGGCCTATGTGACAATTTAATTTGTTCTCAGTGATGCAAAAGATGAAAGGTATTGTGCCTTGGGGAAAGCCATGTGCTTTGGGGTACTAAATTATAACAATATTTTTTCCATGTGGGGCTTGATGGAAAACTCTAGATAATAAAAATAGACTTTATCCTAATAAAGTGTTGTCAACAAAATTCAGACAGATCTGTAATAATTTTGTTTCTTATAACAACCTTTGTGGAAGCCGAGGCTCCAATGTTGACGCTGAACCCAGGATAGGTGATTCAAGTGCTAAACTACTACGGTCCCAGTGCCAAAAGTTTTGATGAATAACTGAATCTTACATAAAACATGCAGACCCAGAGGACTAAAGGGACAATATCATGTTTTAAATATATTACTTAATCGTCCTAAGAATTCACCACCACCCCGCCCCCCGAAGATTTTAATAGCATTTGTGAAGGATATTTCAAGTAAAACTCACTTTGAGGCCCTAGTGCTGTGCCACACATGTCTAATATAGGTCTAGGTATATTTTTTAAACCTCAGCAGCAGGTGATAAGGTTCATTTTCAACTGGGAATTATGAGGAAAGTAGCTATAAGGTGAAGTGAACCTGATTTACCTCCAATTCTGAATATAAGCCAACAAATTAACAAGTGTCTATAATACCTTTTAGTATTTCCCTGTGGCTCTCAGTATTAATATAAAAATTGTTAGCATTAGCTTTCAAGAATCTGTATGATGTGGCCCTTGCCTAGCTTATCTTGCATCATTTTTGACTTTGCTCTCTGCAATTTAACCACATTGCCTAATTTCAGCATCTGAAACCTTCCATACTCCCAACTGCCACTGTCATTGTGTGCCATTTTATCCAAGGGAAAGAACCCACAAACCCCCTCTCACTGCCTATTAACTCCAACATTTACTTTGGATCTTAGCTGAAATTTGACTTTTAAAAACATATTCTTGGTAGGTCACTGTGTTATGGGCTTTCAGAACTTAAGCTCAGTTTATTTCATTAATGTTTGTAATTTTGGGATGTTTTGATTAATATCCATCAGCCAGACTGTCAGCTCCATGAAGACAGATTGCAGGGTGATTTGCTGACCAGTGTATCAGCAGCCCAAAGCACAATGAAAAGTATTATGTGCATTTAAAAAAACTGCTGAGGATAAGTTATGATCATTGTCAGTAATTAACTTTTGTTAGCTCCTCATAGCCTTCCTCTCATAGAGAGAGTTTCAATTCCAGTCCCACAGAGACTGAACGGTATCAACATGGTAATTTAGGGTGGGGGTGAATAGGGAAATAATTTGACATTACTTAAATTGAAATATTGGCACTATGTAACTAGATTTTTACTTCGAAAGTGAAAATCTTATGTGGCCAGTGTTAGAAACTAGGTTGCACAAAGAATATTTTGCCACTGTCATTTCACTGGAGAACTGATCTCGGTAGTTGTTGTGGAATATTGCTTTTATTCATCACTATTGCCTTTGTAAGAGTTTTTTTTAGCACAGGCAGGTGTTACTAATGGGGATGGAAGGTTCTGGAAACCTTCTTTATAGATAAAGAAAGGTGATGATTTTTTTTCCTATGTGGCAAGAATGTATATATATATATATATATATTTCTTTAGTTGTCAATAGACTTTATTTTATTTATTTATATGCAGTGGTGAGAATCAAACCCAGCAGCCCACACATGCTAGGCAAGCACTCTACCACTGAGCCACAATCCCAGTCCATGGCAAGTCATTTTTAATGTTATATTTTAATTCTAACCAGTGGATTTTATATCATGATCCTCGGGACCCTTTTAGAAATTCTGTGAGACTGCCTGCATTGTCATGATATTAGCAACATGTCCTTGTACATTTTCTCAGTGGAATTCTCTAGAAACTGCATAACACAAAGCATGTCATGTTGCGGCAGACCTAATACAGAAGCAGATATGAGAACCCAGCTGTCTTCTATTGATATAGCAAAAATGGAAAACATGTCACTCTTCTCATTTTTTTTTTGAAGAAAAGTATTTTTCATAAAATTGTTTTTGAAAATGAATTAGGAAACAAATATTTTAAACTTCTCAGTTTTAAGATGGTAAATATTCCACACATACAAAAAAATCTTTGGGTATTTGGTAATTTTTAACATCATAAAGAGATCCAGAGCCAGAGACATTTGAAAACTATTTCTCTAAGCCATTTCATTGACACAATCTTACCTACTTTTTAATCTAATTATTTCATATAGCTTTTCTTTTCATTCTTTTCTGAAAGACCAATTGGATAAATTGACTTGTGTAAGAATAAAAGTCTTATTGTTATCAAGAGGTGGTCACGAACAGTAAGTCTTCTTTTCACCTCAGTCTCTCTGTTCTCAGGTTCCCTTTCCTGGAGGCAACTGCCATTCTCACACTTTCTGCCAGAGAATTTCATGTGTTCATTCAATTGCTAGGACACAGTCTAATTTACTCGGCTTCTTGCTTACTTTCCTTAATGAGAAAGCCAGAAGAGTGAATCCTAACTGCACATGGATCTGCCACAGTACCTTCCAAAATTGCAGTGTACTTCATATATGAAGGAGCCATAATTTCATCAGGCTCCTACTGTTAGAAGTTCTTGCATCTTTTGCTATCACCCACAGTGTTGCAAAGACTATGTTTTACTTAATTGTTTGTGCATATCAAATAAGTCTATATGCTGAATTAATATTTGGAAGTAGAATTATTAAGTCAGAGGAAATATGCATTTCTCAAATTTGATGGGTATTACTAAATTGTCCTTAAAAAAACAGAAACTTGAAATTTAACCCCATAACTATTTTTTGCCTAGTATATTTTAGAATAGAGTACCATATAAAAATTTGATTATTGCTGATTAGAGAAGTGAAAGAGTATCTGATTATATATTTAATTTTCTTTTTGTGTTCATCTCTTTTTCTTTGAGGTCCAATTAGTTTCCAATTGAGGTCCAATTAGTTTCCAATTCAAGTACTCTTGAAGTGTACTCTTGAAGATTTTCCTCCCTGGCTTCAGGGATCTCTTCCTATACTTCTCTTCACACCTCGGTGAAATCGACTTTAGCTCTCATCCCCTGAAAGCTGAAGAGTCTTTAGGATTCCACAGGCAATCCATGCCATCAGTCTGAGTTGAGTTTGCAAATTATCATCCAAGAGTGGAAATGGCCTTCTACTTTATACATTCAAAAGTGCTCAGGAAGATATTTTTTATTTTTTTTAAGATTAGGAAACACTGCTTAGTCTCTAGGGGGGAATCCTAATTAATGAAAGAACTCTGTGTCTGATGGAAACAGTCTAACAAATCATCCTAAAACCTCATTAGACACTGTGTACTCCCCATGGACACTGGTAAAGAGACACTTGATTAATCAGATCGGGATCGTGACAACTTCAGTTTTGTCTGTCATATATGCCCCAGAGACTCCTCAAAATCAAGAAAAGACTTTCAAAGGAAGGAATGACTATTTATTTTTCAGAAATATTACTCATGTCAGAGCTTGCTGTATTTTCATGTACTTTCCTATGTAAATCTACATAGTCTTTCATACCTTCCTAATTTTGGGTTTTATTTGTGGAGTAAGCAATTTTTTTTTCCTCCACTCTCTTTATCTCAAGATATAACAGTGCCAGAGGCAAAGTTCTCAAGCAGCAATCATGGAGTGACTGAGGTTGGATTCTCTGTGCCACACACTAATGAGACTTGAGTATCCCCGTGTTTCTTTGGTTCTCAGTTTCCTCATCTGTGGTGATGGCAAAACTTAGCTTGTGGTAAGAAAATTAAAGTAGATAATGCACATGAAGTCAAATGCGTAAGTCGGCATTTGATAAATAATTGTGTATCATCATTATTAGTAAAGACAGTGGTCATTCTCTGAAACAGGATATAAAAAAGAATGTCCAGCTACCAAATGCATATAAAAATAAAAGACGTGTGACAATTTAGATGTAATATACTCACTCTGGGTCAAAATAAAAGGTAATTTGTGAAGCTTTAGTTAGAAACTCATGGTGACATTTCTTTTGAATTTGACATTCAGTTGCTGGGATTTGGGGCAGAACTCAAGTTATACATTACTCCTGCCTCTGCAAAAGCCTACATCAAAGGCCTTGAGTAAACAACAGGAAGAAACCCCAGAGGCACCCTGTCTTTCAATTAACAGGTTTTAGTTTACCTGGAATTTAATCTTGGAATATAACCCTGGGCATCTAAATTGCATTTGTCTTTAAAGTAGTTAAACTACATAAAAGAATCACCAAAATGGTTGTCATTTATAAATATAGTTTTAAAATACAGGAATAAACCAACATTCTTCAGTTAAATTCATCTTGCTTTTTTGTTTTATCTTTAGAAGACTGCAAAAAAAATGTTTTGCACATACGTGTTCCCTTAAGTTTTAAAAGGCACCTAGTTTGAGTATCAAATATTCTCCTTCATTCCTGTATGTATCTTACCTCCCACTGGCCCCCTCCCACTCACAAACACTGAAGGAATTGAATAGAATACTAGGCTATCTCATTGAACGGGCAACAGTCTGTCTTTTCCTGATAACAGGGTAGTTATTATTCTTGATTCAGTCTCCCCCAGAGGGAGAGCTTTAGTGACCTGGAGTGGGGTTTGCTAAATCTAAGGCTACTCAAGGAGAACGTTTGCTGCTATGCTGGACACTGCAGTTCTCCAGAGCAGGCTGTTAGCATCCTGCCTTGCTCTGAGAAGGTGCAGAAGACTCAGTGGAGTGAGATCATGTATCAGCTTCTATGAGCAAATCTTCCCTTCAGCCCCTACCTTTCCCATGGCACAAAGGAACCAGTGTCTGGAGGCTAGGTTGCAATGATTATCTATAGGGCAATCTCTGCAGGCACCCAAGAGTGAAAGGTGCTTCCAGTTTCTGTTGGATTTGTTATTCCCATAGAGTCGCACAGGAAATAACACAAGAAAGAAAGAAAGAAAGAAAGAAAGAAAGAAAGAAAGAAAGAAAGAAAGGAAGGAAGGAAGGAAGGAAGGAAGGAAGGAAGGAAGGAAGGAAGGAAGGAAGGAAGGAAGGAAGGAAGAAAGAAAGAGATCAAACTCAGAGGACAATCTGCTGTGTGCATTCATAGACACACATCACACATTCTGTATGTATACACAGCTGGGTTCACAATGCATATTGGAATACCCCTTTTCACTACAATTAATTATTACCCAACATTGAATAATCACTAGTGAGAAGATATAAGGGCAAGTGAAATATGAAGTAGAGCTAGTTTATTTTTAGAAAGCACCACTTTAAAGTGTTGATTGATTGGACAGGTGTTTAATAGCATTTGTCAGAATCAATTCACAGGAAATCTCTTTCACATTCAGGTTACAGCAATAGAAGGAAAAAATAGCCTACACATTTTACAATTTCAATTGTAAAAAGTCATATTTTGGGACTTGTGTGGGTATCTGAAAATATTAGATTCTACCAGGCCCAATTAAAGCTTTTAATTTCATAAGATTTCAGACAACCAGCTGAGCATCCCTGGACTCCAGGGGCTTCGTCTTAGACATCTAAGGAGAATGTCTGCTGTACATCCCCATGAAAACTGTGACTGCTCTGCTTGAACTATGAGGTTATTGAAAAGAGAGCAAATCCTTTTCTGAAGAGCCTCCAAGAGGAGGATATTTCAGTTAATTTCAGCTCCCTGTCAGCTCAAAAGAATGGACGCTGTGCTGTGCGCTGTTCCCATGTATGCTGCATGCAGAGCACTGCTCAGTGACTCAGCCTTCAGGGAGCCTTCAGGGTTTGAAGCTGCATCATCCCTTTCATCCTTGAAGTTCTTTTGAATTTCATCAACGGCATAGAGAGATATTTTTAAAACAATTTTTTTTTGTAATTTTTCCGGGACTAGCAAAAAGCTGCCCAAACTATCACAAAGATAAAGTATATTGAAAAAATTCCTAAACTAAAAACTTTTGTGGCTAGGCAATAAAAAGACAGATATAACGTGGCTTATTATTCCCATTGGTACTCAGGTCTGTGGACAGAAATCAGTACTGAGAACCATGCATACTGAAGAGCATAAATTAAGATCAATGATGGAGAATAAACAAGCACATAAAAGTAACAATATCATGCCTGAAACAAACAAACAAAAAAAGGAGTCCAATGGTTGTTTCAGTGAAAAGACTCGACTTCAGAGAGGCAAGTTTGTTTAATTAAACTCAAGACAAAAGATATTAGATGCCCCAGTCAAAAATCTCTAGTTATATTTGGTATAATAATTTGTAACCCTTTAAAAAGTCAATGAAATATTTCCTATACTGAACCCATACATTTTTCCTCTAACATGTTTTTTATTCCCAAATTAGAAAAAAAATAGTTTCTATTTTTTCTAATTTGGGAATAGAAATAGAAAATATTTTTTTTTTCTAATTTGGGAATAGAAAATGGAACTAAAAGGAACACAGACCTGTGAAACAGCATCCCATCTAAATTTTATGTATCATTAACCAATTGTGTTCCTTATGTTACAGGTAAGAAAATTGGGGCACAGAGAGATGAAGAAACCTTTGCACAGTAATAAGTCTACTAATGGTTGAGTTGGGATTCAAGTTCAGGCAGTCTATGCTAGAATGTATATCCCTAACAATAACACATACAGCAGCTGGAGGTGTCCACCTTTGTGATCCTAATGACCCCACTACTAGAGTCTTATACGTATCCACATTTTACATATAAAGGCTGAGCTATAGGGTGGTCAGGTAATTTTCTCAAGGTGGCTGAGCCAAAATTTGATTCAGCCATTCTGGTTTCAGAGGAGTTATCCAAACCAACACATTATTCTGAATGTACGTGTGTGTGCATACTCACACATACAGACAATTCAAGAATATACACATAAATATTATAGCAGTGTGAATAAACTAAGGATGCTCATGTCTAGTGAGATTATGTAAGACCCTTTGCTTCACCTTTTGCTGTATTGTTATTCGTTTTTAGCAACATATCACTTTTGTATAAAATTTTTATATTATTTACTTAAATGTATTCCAACTGATACATAAAAACATACAAATTAATGGGGTCTCGTGTGTTGAAAAATGTTACTAAAGTGTGGCGAGCTGGTTGGCAGCTTAAAATCTGTTAGGGGAGCAAACCTCCAGCCTTGTAGAATAGTGTCCTGAAGTGCAGAAATGGTTTTGATGGATAGGATATAAATCTTGGGAATGTCCTGGGAGACAGGTATGATCAGGTGGGAACTGCATTCAGAAGTGAGGAGCCTGCTTTCAGGGATGCTCAGCTGCTTAGAGGGTGAGGGCTGAGTGGTCCTCTGCGCAATGCAAAGAAAGACCAAGAGCACTGGGCTGCCCAAAGTATAAGAGGGTAAAAACGCTTCTGTAAGTTAGCTCTAAAATGAACTGAGAGATAAACTATAAGTTTGGACTACTTCTCAATTTTGCCTAAGGCTGGCCTTAGTCAGGTCTTTGCCAGCTGTTCTCTTACTTCTTTTAAATCTCTGATGTGAAGGAAAATAGCCCTGATTTCCCTTAAATTTAAGAGCATTTTTTTAAAATACCAGCTCGGAGGCCCCATACTCACAAAGTTTTCCTTCTACCCTTATATTGAGCATATGTCCACAGATAACTCCTAGACCAGAGTCTTCACAGGGTGAAGCTGGTGCCCACACTGATGATGAGAGCCAGAAAGAAAGCACATTGGTCTTGGAAGGAGAGGGTAAAAACCTTTTCCTCCATGTGATTGAAGAGACACACAAATTGATTATCTTCCCACTGTTCTGAATGGTTGCTTGATTTATTAAACTGAATTGGTGGTTTGGAAGGACCAGGAGATTCAGTAATCTTAATGAGGAAATAGCAGTTTGCTTATTTAATTATCATATTAGCATTTTTGTGTATTAATTGGCTAATGAACTGGCTTGGAAACTCTTCCAGTTGGGGCTCCTTTAGGGTTTGAAAAAACAAATTGGGTAACTCAGTACACTGATGAGGACTAAAAATATATTAGGGGGCTAGAGATGTGGCTCAGTGGTAGAGTATTTTGTCTAGCCATGTGAGAGGTACTGGGTTTCATCCTTAGTACCACATTAAATAAATAAATAAATAAATGGTATTGTGTCCACTCACAACTAAAATTATTTTTTAAAAATAAATAAATTAGGCCTCTCGAATCCCAAATTTTCATTAAAAATGTCCCTCAATTAAATATAGGTTATTGTCTGAATTCAAAGTACATAACCCACAGTTTCCCTATTGCTTTATCTGTATCCAAGAGATTAAGCAGCAAGGTTACATTAGCACTGATTAGAAACTAGTGATAATTTAGATAGTATTAGATAGAATAATGTCTTGAGTAAGAAACAATACTGGATTTGGGGTTCTTTAGAGGACTTGCAGTTTATGTGTTATTAGCAATTTAAATCATTTATAATCATTATTTCTGGTTACCCTGTCAGTAAATACTAGTTAAGTGTGATTCTCAAATTTCATTTTCACTTTTTGATGCAGTCCTTTAGTATTTAAACCTATTTTCATTTAAGCATTTGGAAGCTCTATTCAGCAATTAGCACAAATGTTGTTCAGTAAATTAATGTAAATTATTACTACAGTAGTAACTAATAACTTCAATAAATAAAACAATTGTTTATTTTATATATTTAGTAAAAATAGCAATCTGTGAGGTGTGTGCATGTGGAAGAAGATAGAGATTATCTCCTGCATTGTAGAAATCCTCAGTTAAGATGAAAGCAATCTTAGTTAAATCTCATTGCAGCATTTGCACAATGACAGATCAGTAACAAGTGAGTTGTTTTAGTGTCTCAAGTTTTCAAATTTATACATCTATCTACTTCACAACTTCCCTCTACATGCACCCCAAGCTCATCCTCATTAGTGCATTCTTGGTACAATCTATCTGTTCTTATAATAAAAAGCGACCAGGGCCTTCCTTCAGTTTTTGGAAATGTGACCCATTATCTCCAAATCAGTGGGAAAACTACAGTCCCTCATTTAATGTCCTGTTTATTTCTCCTTTAATCATCGTACTTCTAGTATACCTATCAAATTGGAGCAATCCATGAGTCAATAAGCTCTAATTCAATCTATCAAACATTCCATCCTTCCCAGATGCTGCTCAAGACACTGAAACATCTTCTAACTACACTTATTCTATGGCCATCTTTAGCATTAGCCATCCTACTTTTAGAGGATCAATTTGCAACCTTGATTGTAATATATATTAACATCTTCTAGGAATCTAGAACCCAACCTATTAAGTTCTTATATCCACACTCAGGGACTCATCCCCCTTTATCACATTGGGATCCGAGGACCACTATCACCTCTGTCTCACTTGTGTGTTCTTTTACCATGACACTGCTAATAATACCATTTTATTATACAACAATAAAAGCATAAATTCACATTCTTTTAACGCACACTAAAAAATTGATTTCAGTTCATTTTTTGGAAATTTGATTAAAGCTTAGCTGGTTGTTATTAACCTGTTCTTAAAAATAACTAACCAATCCCCCACATCATTAAATATACTTTTAGAAAGTCAGAGAATACTTTTCCCTTATAAAGAAAAATTAATTCTATTCCTAATACTTTTTGGAAAGTTTATAACCCTGCTATCATTTGAATATTTTGGAAATTTCTTTGACTCCTCTCAATAGGACCTTCGAATGCCTAAAAATCCTTTGCCAGACTGAAGGGAAAGTGGTGGTAAAAACAAAATGAATGGGTGAAAATCTAACCGTAAAAATTGCCTTCTCTTTATTTATGTACTGTGTATCGACATCAAACCTAAAACTGTCCTTTATGTTGAAGAAGGGCAAAGCAGGAGAAATAAGAAACACCTGTCATGTCTTTATTTAAAAAAAAAAATCTAGGTGGCAATTTTTAGCAAATAGTCTCCTGATTGTCATGTATTAGTCTGAAATTTTGCTTCAATGTGCTCTTCCCAGGAAATGAATGATATTTACTTCTTTTTTGGAAAAGACAGGTATGTAATAGAGATTATAAAAGCCTTGACTTAAATAAGTAGATGCTTTTAGTTGCCTTCACTGATAACAAGACTAATGAATTTCCATCAATTATTGCTTACCAACAAACCATAAGTTTTAATATTGCTTCAGTGCTTGCCTGATATTTTTTCTGGAACCTCCATTGAATATCAACCAGGATAATAGTCCCTTGATGAAATTCTTCTAACAAAATTCACCCTTTATTCTCATTGTTTTACTTGAGTAAATTTTTGACAGAAAGCAATGAGATTCCGTTGAGCCTGATATCCATTTTCTCTAATTTCAAATAAATTAGCAAATTTTGTTAGATTCAGGGAAGCAAGAATATATCAGTTAGCTATTACTGTGCTTTAAAACAACAATTATTTATAACAAGTCTGAGGCTCAGCTGGTGTTTCCTTCTTTTTTTTATGTTGAACTTGTCATTAGACTCACATTTATCTAGGTTGGTAGTAGCTCTATTCTACATTCTCTCTCATCTTGGGACAGGTAGGCTTGCCTTGGTGTATTCTTCTCATGTGATGGAAGAGGTGGCAGGAAACAAGCCTAATACACAAGCACCCTTTCCAATGTGTCTCATTGTGTTTGCTAATATCCTGTGGCTCAGTGAAAAGACAAAGTATGGAGCATGTTTTTCTACCCAGGATGGGAGGTCCCAAAAAGTTTCTTCACAAAGAATGTGGACACAAGGAGTGAGGAGTTGGGGCCAAATGATGTATCCTGTCATTAAGAGAAAAGATAAAGGAAAATCCTAGACCTTTCATTCCCTGTGATTCAAATAATCACTATAGTTCAGACATTAACTATGAGAACATCAAGTAGGAATATCAAGATCAACCTCAGCAGCAGCACAAATGTCTAAGAACATTCAGCTCTCAAATATATCTGTATCTATAAAATGCATCTGTTCCATATCATGTACCAAAGTGAAACTTAGAACCATTTAGATGTTTGTCTTTGCATAGGTAAAGAGTCCCAAATAAAATAAACCATCCGAACAACCTTCCTTCTTTCCTCCTTCCCTCCCTTCATTATCTCTCTTAAGATATTTAGTAATGAGGTCTCTTTTAATGTTTAAGGATTTTTTAAATCTTTCCCATCTGTGTCCATTTGCATAAGTTTCAAGGGTCTTAGAAACAAAGTCCAGCAGATGGATTTATTGGTGCATCAAAATCATTGAGAAGTGACTTCAGAAGTTCAATATTTCAAATTGCTTTTAGTTCTCAAGTTAGTCATCAATAGTTCAAAAAAATAAACACTGATTCAGAAATGGATTTGATCATCAGTCATAGTTTATTTATAACCCTTTCCAAGTGATATTCAGAGATGAGGTTTCAGATGAAGAAATATTCAAATATTCTTTTTCATATATTCTGAAATATAAGAGCCTTTGGTGTATTCTGGGAGCTAGAATCTGGAAAAGAAGACTTCTCTGGAATTAGGAAGGTCATGCAAAAATCAGTTAAAAAGATAAGTGTGATTTTCCAGAAAGCACAACAACAATAATAACAAATTCTTGTTCTTCTTACCAAGCAAATTACAGGTGTTCCCTATTGTAGGCAGACACATGATGTGCAACTTAGATTGGTGGAACTCTTCATGAGCAGTTGTTGGTCTATGTGCTCACCAATCATTTCAAAATCAGTACACCTCCTGTAGGCTCTCAGCTGATTCCTTGAGCCCTCTCTTGGTAGATTCTTAGCTCTTGGATGTAGGAGTAAGACTTAGAAGCTGACTGATGATAAGGAGATAGTTTGGGTAACCAGAACTCTGGTTCATGAAACAAGCAACACTTAATTTAGTGCACTGTCCTATTCCTTCTTTTTCCAAATTCATGATGCCAAGGAGCTTATTGAGTGTATATAATTATATATTCCTGCCTTTTACCAAGTAGGTGGGTTGTAGAAAAAAGAAATATTATTAATATTCATTTTAACTAAAAAATACTTTTTAAAAGAATATTTTAAAAAGAGGACTAAATGTTCAAGGTATCTTGTGGAAGCTTGGAAATAATATAATTTCATTACTTGAAATGAATGTTTAGAGACTTCATGTTGACTTCCCTTCTATTTTATATATTTCTAGGGAAAGGCCTGCTCCTGCATAGTTTTCTCATGGTTTAGTTCATTTGAAACTGCAGCCAGATCCATTACTTTTCTTCTTTGGCACATTATGCACATTCAATGTGAAAATCAGTGATGAAAGGAAAAGGTCTCAGTGTATTGAACAGGTGCCACATCAGTAATTGAGTAAAGCAATTACAAAATTACTTGCACCCACAATGACTCTATATTCTCCACTATTCAGGGAAAAATATTTCATGTAGTCATCACTGCAAGATTTGTTCTCCCATTGATGCATAGAAAATTTATACATTCAACCATCTTACTCATTGATGGGAGAAACACACACCTACAGAAATTCATTTTTTTCATATTCATGTGACATTTAATCCTGACTATTTGTCTTCACTAAAATAATACCAAATAGATAGTCTTTTCTTTACCTGTATTGTAAGTATGAACATCAGAATGATTGAGTAGAGTGGAAGAGCAAAGATACCTTCATGTGTAGAATTCTGGTGCCAAAAGAAAAATATAATTTATACTTTCCATTTTCTCTAAATAAAATCAAGAGTAAAATCAATTGTAAAGAGCACAGGATAAGTAAATAATCTCTATGGTTTTAGCCAAAATGCTATGGTTTAGATCTGTCACTTGGAAATAGTGGTATTAAGCTGAACATACGAGGTGTGAGTTCAGTCCTGTTTCCCCTCTGGACAGCAGTCCTATTTTGAAAGACAATTCTCACTTGATTCTCTAAGTCATAAGCCATAATACATTCTACAGTTGTCATATTTTAGTGAACAAACCAGGAAAAATATTGCTTGAATCATATATAACGCTTATTTAATGCAAGGACAATAGCCTCAAATACTTGACTCACAGTTTAAAATAATCATTTTTATCAAGCTCAAATTAAGTCTTCTGTGGATATGGTAATTGTGTGAATAAAAATGTACTTGTGTGAAACAAATGCCCTTCCTTTCTAGACTTCCTGACAAAAAAATGTTGGTCTTAAACTGAATGGCGATAATTTCTTCCTGTCTCCTAAGAATACATTGAGATGAAAAATTATGGGAATAGAGTGTTCTCATTTCAAGAACATCCACAATAAGCATTAGCCCTAGCAATAATTGTGACTGTTCCATTTTTAAAGAATGGGTAGACTATGAAAAATGAAATATGAATATTTCAGCTGGTCTGGTTTTTCTTTGGGGGGTAATTCTCTAGTTTCTACAAAAATTTAATTTTAGTAATGGACTTTCACAAGTTTCCTTGGAAAGTGTTTTGGGAACTTTTTTGGCATAAATTCTTGGTTTTTTGTCTTAATTTCTTTTCATCATTCATTTTGACTTTTATATTTTTTGAAGTATTGTTACTATGATTATCTTGTACCTAAAAGCTTGACTTTCAATTTTGGAACTTAGTTGAAGGATGGGCGTACACATTAGTTAACAGCAGCTAGAGGAACTGTGGTCATGTGGAAGAAACAGAAGTCTAGAAATTTTGCTATCTACAGAGTTACACTGTTGGTTGTCATCTTTATCCTTGCTACTTGGAACATGGTCCACAGACCATCAGTATCAACATCACCTGGAAGCCAGTTAGAATGAGAACCCTCAGCTCTAAGGCTGGCACTTACTGATTGTCTACATATCAGTGTTTCCAGGAACTTACATACACCTTCAAACTTATCAGCCACTGAGCTCTGTAATCTCCATCACCCGGACCTCTCCAGATCTCCCCTTCTTCATCTTTGAAATAGAATAATTTCTACATTACAAGTTCAGCTTGAGAAGTAAATAAAGTTGTAAAAGTGACATGTATGGTACCAGGAATGCATGGCAGTGGGTGCCTCCCAGTAATACACACATGGAGAGAGGGAGGGAGGGAGGGAGTGGGGGGGGGAGAGAGAGAGAAAGAGAGAGAGAGAGAGAGAGATGGGGGGATAGATATTGGGAAAGGAGAGAGGATGAAATAACAGAGGGTGAGTAAACTGTTAAAGTTATTTTGTACATGGTCTTTTTTCTTCATACTTGTCTCCATCATTGATGATGATTGTGTACTAATTGTGTAATACATTCACTTTTTAAAAAAAATGCTATTAGGACAAAAGTTAGATTCTAATCTTACACTTCAAAACAAGGTTCAGATATAGTTTTGAAGAACTATTTTGTGAAATCCACAAAAATATAGAGAAAAATATCCTAAATGCTTATATAATTTTGGATGTTTGTGGTAACCATCTCTAAGCCCAACTTCAAAAGAAGAAATCATTAGGGAAAATGTTGATATTTAAGAACGCAAATGTTTTACATTTTAGTTTACTTGTAAGGAAAAAAGATAATTAAAATGGAAATCACAAACTGAAAAGATATATATGCATGGACAAAAGATTATTTTGAAAGAGACAATAAAAGTAGGAACACAATGATTTTAAAAGGATATAAGACATTTATAGACATAAAAACAAACATGTCAAGTATGAAAAGGTAAATTTCTCTATTATAAAGGGAATGCAAGTGAAAACAACCAAAACATCATTTTCAATCTCATTTTTAGAGCTGGTTCAGGTTCTCATCTCTTGTATCTATACATAGACTTGTCATTGTGCCCTTGTTCCCAGTATTATTCCTTTTTAAATGTTTCAAGTGGTCTAGTGAAAAGCCATGCCCCATAACCCACTAGGTAAAGTCCATAACAAGGCAACATGGGCCACAAACTGTGCCTGTATCTCTTGCATCATCTTCTTTACTTTTCCCACCTCCCAACTGTCTTTATGTTTTGGTCGTGTTGGACCTCTTTATGTTTCCCCAAAAGGTACTGATCTCATACATATTTCTTGCCTTTTCTTTTTCTGTTTTCTCTAAGAGCAACAGCTAATAGTGACAATGCATGTCCTAAAATCCAGGCAAGTACTGTGCTAAAATCACTCATTGGGTAGTTGAATTTTCTCCTTACCACAACCCTATATGGTAACTATTATTGTCATTCTCATTCCGCAAGTGGGTACTTCTAACCCCAAACAAATAACAGTTAAAGAAACAGACTCAAGAGAAGAGTTTGGAAGTTCTTCAGTGACCCTATTTGTTGGTCTCTATGCAACCCATTTAAAAATACAAAATTAATTTTTAAAATTTATTAAGCAATGTCCAGTGTGCTTAACCAAATCAGTTGAATTTTGCTATTTAATGTGTGTGTGTTGCAAGTGGAAACTAGACAGAGGAGTTTGATAATCTGATCTTTGATATTATTTTTCCTGGAACAAGAGATTAGGATACATTAAATTGTTGAGTGATCAATAAAACCAATTTAGATCTCCAACATGATACAGGTATAGTTTACTTCCTCTCTTTTCAGACTCCTTTCTTCGGTCCCATGACTAGCTTCTTGGCTTTATATTGCCAAACAAATATATCAACTGTCCCTATATACTTAACCCAAGTTATGAGAACATTTCCTAAATACTGTGTTTCTAATATTGCTTGCTTCTAGCAATAAATCATAGCACCTAGGCAAACTTAAAGAATTCAACAATGTCATCTACCTTTGATCATAACAAAAACTAGAATTTAAACAGTTTTTCTATGCATTACACATTCCAGAAATTCTCTCTGAAAACAAATCTAAATAATTGACAAAAACACCATGAAACTTCATGTACCAAAATGTCACCTTTTTATTCTGCATATTGATCAGAAAGTTGAAAATATACTCACATCTTTTGCCTCTGGCATTATTAAAACAAGCAAATAGAAACAACAACAAAAAGGAGCCCTAATCAATTGTAATTGAGGACATTTGACAAGCAGAAAAATCAGGATTTTCTTTGTACCTTCTAAAACTAGTAAATTTAAAACTGTAAATAATAGATATGTGTAGCTTGTAGGAGATGTGGTCTGGCTTTTGTGTCTGTTCATCATGAATTTAGGGAACACAGGATATATTCCTATACAAACTCCTGATATTTATAAGTTGTGTGTTGAAATATATATAAATAAAAAGATATATTTCAAGTCTCTTTGTTGCTCCTAAGGTTTTAGTTTTAATTTTCAAAGCCATACCTCAACAGTTCAAAATTGTATCAAATAAGACATTTAAGCCCATAGCTCACACCATACAATATTCTGTAGATAGTCTCTACAGAGAGATGAAGATCTCTTTCTTGAAAAAATATTGAGGACACTACTGTGCTTAGTGTTTAAGATGACCATTTACCACAGCAGGTATAAATTAATTAGGAATAATACTTTTTCTTTAATTTACTCCTTCCACCTGCCTACTGCTCAAAGAAAAGAATTTAGCACATTTTACATGTCTAAACAGTTGTGTGTCTTTTGCTGTAGAGATGAAATTTCTATTCCTCCGTGATCTTTTTTTAAAAATTCTTGGATAATAGCCATTCTAATGGGTGTAAAGTGGTATCTTGTTGTGGTTTTGATTTGTTTTATTCACTCTTAATCCTGTCATTGAAGGTTATTTAGTGTTAACACTGTGGTATGTTTCTCAATTTATGCACCCTTTTCGTTTAAAAAAAAAATGGGTCCTAGAGCATATGCTGTTACTTAATAGGACTTTGCTATACCATTAAAAATTCCTTATGTTCATCATTTTTAGTGGTTGTAAAAGCTTTCACAAAGAAGGACATATCCTAATGTATTTATGTGTTCATTTTAATTAAATACTGGTGTAGCTAAAATAATGAATTTTAATGTAAGTGGTGAACATAATGCAAAGAGATTGCAGTCTGCAACAACAGAAATACTATGGAGACAATGAAACAGATGAGTTTTCATAATGCCTTCTGTCCTTACATTAACTTTTTAAGCACCAAGTTCACTTGAAATTACAATGAAAATGTAAGGACAACCATCAGATAATCTGACCTAACAGACACTCTGAAGCAATAATCTATCACTATAGGATTTTTCTTTATGCAGTGAATCTCATTTTTTTAAAAAAAGAGTTTTTAGTATGGGAAATAGCTTTATGGGTCAAATCAACCAGATTTTTTTCATTGAAAACATGTTCACCGTTCACTTAAGTTTTGCTTTCTTTGGGAAAATCACTCTTTATAATGCTCATGATGGATCTTAAAATAGCCCCTTGTAATCATTACCAAGATTCCAATTATACATTATGAAATAAAAGGTTTATAAAGGAATCCTTGAACCATTCTCTTTCACATAGGAGATATATTTTGTATTTATGGTATTTGCACTAAGAAGCTATGCTAAAAAGCTCAAAATATTATTTGATCTTTTAGTGGCTTCAGGGCAGAGAAACTGGCACTGCCTTGGTTTTCGTATAACTTGGCAAAAGCCAGTGGTTACAGGAGGGACTTTCAGAGAAGTCTTCTGTCAAATCTGCCATATGGAGTTATTAGGCTCAGATTATGGAGACTTTCCTGGTTTTGCCTAATTTAGGAGTTATCAGTGCTCTCCAGGATTTTCTTCAAACACAGAGAACATATTCAGAAGAAACCAACACCTCAGGAAGAAAAAGTAGTTTGGTATTTGGGAGGTTTCAATGGTTTCCAACATTTCTAAGAGAAACCATAGCTCATGAGGAACATCCTTGCAACAGGACAGCTACACATACCCTCAGGACGCATTTGATAGTCTGGCATTTAGCCTTAGCTGAACTGATATCTTACCAAGGCACTGCTGCACTCACCACAGTCCAAGCTCCCATCAGTTATAGGGCAGCACAAAGACTGGGTTGAATTCAGGGTAGACACAGAAAACTGTAGCACCAAAACATATTGCAGATTTAACCTTGAGCTGTCCTAAATATGGATGCTTAAGTGAGGAAATATAAAGATAGTAAAACCTTTTTTTAGAAGACCAAGAGGACAAGAGGAGGTGGAAGAAGACAAGGAAGGGGAAGAAGAAATCCAATTTTGTAAATTTTCATGTTCCAAATACTAGAAACCACTTCCTCCTCACAGTACTGAGTTCTGTGAAAAGGCAGCTCTTTTTTTTCAATTGTCTTGAAATGGCATCATGGAGAGGATGTTCCTTCTTGTCTCTCACCTATGAAGTTCATGGCCATGTTCTCACATTGCCACCACTGTCTATGACACAGGTTCTTCCACTTCTCACATGTTATGGAAAATTAACCTGATGGATGGAGATAGAGGTTGTAAATTTTATTTTTAAAATCCAATGTTTAAAAAAAGAATCAGGGGACTTTCCATAAAGTCTGGATTTTTGTTTCTCCTGAAAACTAACAGATCTGGCCACACTCTGCTCACATTCCCACTTGCCAAGAATGCTGCACCTGCTGGCTGAATAGCAGCCCTTCCTCAGGACTGGCTCTCTTTGGTCCAGTGAAATCTCCCCAAGATTGAGTTAGGCATTTGCATCCCTGTTGATTGGCACAGACATCCAGACTTTCTAATTGGGTTTTTTTTTTCCCTTATGGAATGTACTCTAAGAATGTACACTCTGAAGATTTTTTTCTCAAGCAGACTAGGGAACACCAGAAACAAACAAACAAACAAACAAAAAACAGGTCTTAGGAACAAGTTCTCTAGCAGCAATGACCAACAATAACTTAGTGATCTACTCCTTGACAGCTAACCCACTCATGTCACAACCATCTCTGAGGTCTGATTGAAACAAGTAATTTAAGGGTCCCCCGGAACCTAGGGACATTCAGCATTTCTGGGGGAAAGAACTAGGAAATTGCAACATTAAAACAATCACTCAGGTGATTCTTATGAAACATTAAGCTTAGTGAGCATTAGTGAATTCTTCCTGGATCTGAGAACTCTTCTGTTAGATCCAATTAGAGGAAACTGTCAGGTTTTAGGAAATAACTCTAAATTACCAGCCCTGCAATGGTGAAGACACCAGGTTTGGACTTTATTAAAACCCAATCAATGCCGACCTTTTTCAGTGTTTCCAGTGTTAAATCGGGTATCACGGTAGGGAAGGTAGATAATTAAGCAATTTTATATATAACAAAGAGTAGGATTTGGGGTTGGATTTTTTCCCCTTCGTGATCATAAAATGGCAGGGAATATAGAGACTTTGTATTTATTTTAACTGCATTGTTATTTTTAAAGTGGAATTTAAATATCACACATCTACTTGCTTTCATTTCTAATATCTGGAAGGTTTTGGCTTGACGTCATTAGCATGTAGAACATGTTTGCCTCCTGTAATCTCTCAGATGATTCACTCTGCAACCCAGCACATAACTGCTTCTGTGATCCTGTCTGCTAACCAGGCTTTGAAAACCAGTAGAAAGAACTGTGTTTTCCTCAGAGGTAATCAATAAGTGACAAATTACCATAAATATGCAGTTTTATTCACTCAGTGATTTTTACATAAAAAATGACAAGGTTGCATAGTAAATTGTATATGGATTCAGGCTCTGTATCCACATAGCTAATGCTTACATGAATTATTCAGTGCAATTTTGCTTCAATAGGTCTTTCTAAGTCACCTTGATGGGTGACCAGTCTCAGATAATATATTAAATGTTATACATTATGGTCTACTCACTGTGTTTTTGTACAAACTACATCTTGCCTTGGTAAATCTGTTAACATGCACGCTGTCACTGTGGTTCACATATATTGCTTTTCCTCAGATGTTTTGCCAATAAGCAAATACATCCTCACCTTTCTGAGGCTCGGCGTTCACCACTGTTGATTGTGTAAGGGTCACTCAGGCCAGGAAAGAGGCAACGGCTACAACTGCTCTTCTACCTGTGACTGCTGTTAATGGAGGAAGTAAAGAAGAAGCCAGGTCCATAAATAGGAGGAGTTAGGGAAGTCTCCTCAAAGGGAAGGACTTCAAAGATCAGGCTTAAAGACTTGTGGAAGATGCCAAAGGAAGAGAGAAAGGAAATGCTTTTAAAGTGACATTCATTTCTTCAGTTTCCCAGAGTCAGGAGTAAGGCTCAGCCTTTGCTGGATATCCTGCTCAGGGTCTCACAAGGCTGCAGTCAGGTGCTAGCCAGAGTATATTCCTTTCCAGGGCTTGTGGTCCTCTTCCAAGCTCCTTCAAGCTGTTGGCAGAATTTAGTACTGAGGTTTTAGTACTCTGAGTACTTTGAATACTCTGCTTTTAGTACTGAGGATTCCCCTTCTTTCTGGTTGTTAGCCTGGGGCTGCTTCAGCTTCTGGGGGTCACCTGCAATTCCTCATCCACTTACAGACCCACTCACAACATGGCAGCTGGCTTCTTCAAAGGCCAGTAGAAGAATGTCCTTCTTCAGGAAGGGCCCAGTTCCTCTTCGTGGACTTTCTCCTGATTCACTCAGGCCCATCTAAGAGAATCACCCTTTTGATTAATTTCAAGATCAAATGATTCAGCGCCCTTACCTACATCAGCAAACTCCCTTAGGCTTCTCCACATACCACAACCTAAGGAAGGGAGTGACAGGAGATTACATTCACGGGTCAGGCTTCCAGGTAAGAACAGGAATTTATATAGGGTATATCCACAGGGAATGGGAATCTTGGGGACCACCTTAAAGTTTTGCCCGCACAGGAAGCATATACCAGGCAGGAAGAACTAGATATATGAAGGGGCCCAAATGAAAGTATAGCATTTTCCATTGTAAGAGGGCAAGGCTGAGTGGTAACCAAACCATGTACTGCTGGGTTAATAGCCCTTGCGGATACTATTAGGCAACCTTTAAAAGATCATTTTAGAAAGAATCCTTGAAGTAGGAAAACCATATACATGAAATATTAAATGGGAAACTCAGAAAACGTGCTTATGTAACATAGTATCAGTTTTGGAAATATTAATAAAATAGACTGGAAATAATATTTCTGTTAGCCTTGCATATCCCTGAGTAGAAAATTATGGATGATTTAGAGAGCCTTTGTTCCTTTTCTTATTTCTAATTTTTTCAACAACATATATGGTTGGTTGGTTGGTTGGTTGGTTGGTTTGGTAATGGCCTTTGAACCCTGGAGTGCTTTGCCACTGAGCTACAAGTCAGCACTTTTTATTTTTTTTATTCTGAGATAGGCTCTCCCTAAGTTGCTGAGGGTCTTGTTAAGTTGCAGAGGCTGGCCTCGAACTTATCATCCTCCTGCCTCATCCTCCAAAGTAGCTGAGATTATAGGTGTGTACCACAATGTCTGGCAAAACATGTATTTCTTTTATAATAATAATTATTCAAAGAATTGCAATGCATTCCACTGTCATATATAAATAGAAAAAGAAAAAATAATAATTAATCAAAAAACCTACTTATGTTACTTGCAAAAATAAATCCAAGAAGAATTCTCTTCTAAGTGAATTGCAAGTTTTGTGTCTAGATGTTTTGATAGCTTGAAAAGCAAGCTACAGAATTAGATGCACATGCGCTGTACAAAGGTAAGGAACGATCAGTGGAAATTAAGCCTAGTTTCAGCCAAGGATGTCAGATATAGCAGATCTACTCAGGTATGTCCCTTGATTAAACAATGGGCAGGAAACTTCATCTTCACATTCTATGGGTATTAAAGCAATTAATTGTCTTCTTAGTCTCCTTACTTCTAAAGATTCCAAAGAGTAAAATTCCCATACTTATCACAGGGTCTATTTGTAAGTAATGTGCAAGTGACTTGCACTCTCACCTGTCAATCAGGCCCTCTCCCTTGTTCAGTAGTTATTTAATTGCTTCCACTTCTCAAGTGCAAACTGGACGTGAAGCTCACAGTTAGGGAGGGATAGCTGGAGATACTGGGTGCTGTTTCCTAAGTAGCTTCGCTTATATGCTCATAGTTTTAAACAAAGGTGATCAACCACTGCCAAGTCCATTACAGCTTCCAAAGGTGTTCACTGGGAAGAGGAGGGAAGAGTCCTTAGAGAACCACATGGGAGTCTGGAAATAAGTAACATTGACAACGAAATCCTTCAGACACATCTTTAAGTATCAAGAGAGCAGTTAACAGAAAAGAAAGATGTATTTTTAGAAGTTGTTTGGGAGGTGAAAGGATTTTTCATGGGGGAGGAGGGCAGGGAATGGGTAGAGGAGATTGTTTTTTGGCACTGCAATGTCTCAGAGATCTTTGAGTCGAAATAAAGCAAAATCAGTCTTTCGTCTCTCTTAGCTCAAAAAAAAATGAAAAAGCAAGTATGCTAGAAATGTCAGGGTTGGACACTGAACAGACTGCATTTCTAATTCATGGCAAGATGGCTAAAATAAAAATTCTTAAAATATATTTTTTAAATTTAGATTTTTGACCTTCGATAGGGATTATCATGCTATTTTTATTGTGGCAGAAGGAGCTGATTTTTCAGTAGTTGCCTCATCAAAGATATGACTCACATTTCCTTAAGCACTGACACCATATGTTTCCTGAGGTAAAAGAAAAAATTACATATTTTTTTCTATACAATTAGTGAAATATGAACAAATATCGTGGGAAATCATTTAAAATAATACTTTTGGAAGCATTTGGTCTAGAAATTAAACTCATGTTAAATATGTGACTGGAATCACCATTAGGTAATTTCTGAATATAAATAGGAAGCAATCATTTTGATGCTAGTTTCACCATTAAAAATAAAAAGCAGCATTCAAAAAGCATTTAGCAATAAAACACAGATACTACTGAAATGCACTTTAAATTCAGAAATATGAATTTGAGTTTTTTAAAAAATCATTTGTTAAACTAACTGAAAAGAATGGAAACATTTAAAATGGAAAAAATTATGTTAATTGACTTTTAGTGACATTCTTCTATGTGTATAGCTGTGACAGTAAGATAATAAGACACAGTATTTTATGACCAGTGAAAATTAAAATGAATTTGTTTTATAATTATTAGCATTTTTACTCAAATATCCTTACATAATACAATTGCTATTGCAAAATTCCTAGGGAGTATATATTCCATTTAAGTGATGGGAACGCACCTATAAAGAAAATTATTAATATGGTATATGAAAATTCCCAACTAAGGAATTCCATTTTCCACTTGGTACTCAAATTACTTGACATTTTATTGAATTACTATTTTTTTTTTCTTTTAGGGCAGTAGATTTAAGAATAGAAGACAGGTTTTGCACAAGTAATGCATTCTACCTTGGAGAACTGTGATATTGCCCACAATACTTATCTGTCCCAACAGTTCTCTGCTCCAGGCTACCTCCAGGTAGTCTAGGATGAATAGGTATCTTTGTTCTCCTAGTTGGTACAAAAACCTAGCAGTCTCTCCTCTATACTCTCCACCAAATCATCCCCAAGTCCATTTATTCTGCCCTCTTAATATCTTGCACATATCCTCTGATATTCTGCTTCCCATCATCTCTTCCTCTTACCCACCTCCCTGACTTGAAGCACCCATCCTTATCTGACTCAGCTTATCCCTCCCAGCTCCCCTTGTACTACCCCACATCTCTCCACAGTCCATTTTTGCTACATACATGTGAAATTTGTCTTGCTGAACCACAGTCTTTTCTGTCCCAAGACTCCTTCACCTTCATCCCTCTCCATCTGGTTAACTTCTACTCTTTAAGATGTCTTGGCTGTAAGCATACGTCATCTCCTTGGGGAGGCCCTCTCTGTACCATTTCCAAGCTTGGGCTTCTCCAGTATCCTGGAATACATTTATTTTATTTATTGATTCTTATGTGGTGCTGAGGATTGAACTGGAGCAGTCAAATTTATAACCTTTTCTTATAACAGGCTCTGTATATCTTTTAATTCAGGCTACAATTACAGACCTTTTTTGGAAGCCATATTATCTCTCTGGTTCCCACTGTGGTTTCCTATATGCTAGGTGAGCACTTCTACCACCGAGCCACAACCCCAGCCCCAAGAAGTTTATGTTTTTTCAAGAGAACTCTGTCATAAGCATTCTCCCCAGCTAGTGCCTAACAGATTTTCCACCTTGGACCTCATTTGTCCCTCTTTTTTGGCAGTCCTCCAAGGATCTGTGACAATTATTATGGTTTCTCCCAATCTTTTCTTTCCCAGGCTCAAACTCTCTTGCTTCAGTAGTTTTCAGATAAACATTTTCTGTCCCCTCTCCACCCTGACCAGCTGACACCAGACATGCTCTCTTCAATTAGTTATGACTCATTTAGCAGATACCTTCTGAGTTCTTGTCATGTGCCAGCACTTTTCTAGGGACTAGTGATATAGCAGGAAACCAAGCAAATAAGACCCCTCCTGTCAGAGAACTGAAGGGAAGCAGGCAACCACACACACACACACACACACACACACACACACACACACACACACCTGTCATTCTGTCATCCATCCTTAGGTCATTCTCATCTGGGCACTAATTAGACACTATTGAAAATGTGTGTGCGTGTGTGTGTGTGTGTGTGTGTGTGTGCACGTGCACGTGCATGCACCTGGGGGCATATGGAGGTAGAAGTAAAAGCCTTCAGATTCAATCATCAGGGAAGGGCTCTCTAAGAACAGAATGAGAAGTCACAGAACAGAAGACAAAGAGCTTTTGAGGTAGGGACAATTTTAAGTGAAAGAATAAAATGAGCCAGGCCTGAGTTAGGAATAGAAAGATGCCCAGAGGACAGTGTGGGGGATGAACCTGATGAAGCATTTGAAAGGCCATCACACAAGATCACGGCCAACTGAGAATTCAGACTATTCTAAGTGATTGCATTTCAAAATCCATCTTGAGATGTCTGGAGCAAACTCAACACATCACTTTATATATATAGTCTCACTGGAGCAGTCGAATTTATAACCTCTTCTTATAAGAGGCTCTGTATATCTTTTAATTCAGGCTACAATTACAGACCTTTTTTGGAAGCCATATTATCCCTCTGGTTCCCACTGTGATTTCCTATATGCTATTTGATGCAAACCTCTCACATGCCTGAACATTACTTGCACAAATAGAGAGAGTAGGCGGATATGATGCAAGGAGTTATTAAAATGATTCACATCACACTTCCACCATAAGAAAAATAATATAGAGTAGAAAGCAATCCAGCGTCATATAATTCAAGCAGCTTGGGGAAGCCTGAATTACATTTGAAACTCAGTCATTGAAATGAGATAATCTGGACGGTCCTGAAAATGGATTTCTTGAGTGCTTGTCCCCAATACAAAATTGAATGATAAGAACGAGAAGAAGTATAGCAAAAAAGAAAAAATAGCTAAGAAAAATAAATAACAATTGAGGACTACAACCAATCAGGAGTTGGAGGACAGGAATCCAACTGTTGGTCGTTGGAGTGAGTCAATTATGTTGGTTTCTCACTTCCCAAAGGCCCTAATTGCCTTTCCAGCAGCAGCTGGTGGGCCCAGAATTTTCCCCTGGACTGTGGAAGTCAGACATCAATGTTGACAGCTCCAGTGATGACTGGGCTCCATTTGAATGCTGAACTGGGAGCCTAGATGCTCTCCAAGACAGCCGTGTGGGCTGCTCCCCTGTGCTGGCTCAGTGTTCACCCTGCATGCTGCTCCTGCTGTTCAGTCATGCAGGCAGCAGGGATCCTGAGGTCTCTCTTCTCCCATATGGCACTTAGTTTTGATCCATCCTTTCCTTTTTCCCTATCAGTAGGTATTCTAGAAGACAGTTTTATGATGACATTCGCAGCTAGCATTAAAACTAGATAAAAATAAAACAGGATGTCAATAAAGAACTAATGATGTGTGTCTGTGTAAATGTATAATAATAATAAAAAGAACAGACATCCGTTTGCAAAGGTACCATTTTAAAGCCACAGCCTTTAAGTGAAGCCACTTTATAAATGGACCAGCATCTGTGAATGTTTGCCTATGTCTTTCAGCCATGAAAATTGCCCTGTAGACGGTTGACTTTGAGTTGGAAAGCACTCTATAGGCACTAGACAGTTTACTAGAACACCTTCTTAAGTGCTAATCTAACTACCTCCATGACGGAAGCTTTAGGGGAACAGCTGGAAGCAATTTAAGGGTCATGGAAAGAAATTGTTAAACATGTAGGTAATCTGACATTTCCTAAAAAGTAGATTCAGAAACATTGGGAGGTTAGGGAGAATAATCAAAGCAAGTCTTGCAGAAGGGAAGCAGGTACCCCTTCTGGAGGTGCAGAGAGCCTGGAAGAATTTAGGTGAGAATGGCAATGGTCAGTAATGTCCTTGGCTTAGGGGCAGCAAAACATGGTGTAAACACTCCAGGGATGTAGACCAGAGATCGCTCTTGGCTCCACTGCTACCCAGCTGAGTGATATTAGGCAGATCTCTTACCACCTTTTGAGATTCCTTTCTTTGATGTTAAGCCCTGGTCTGGTAATTTAAACCATGTACAGGGTCTTGGAGGCAGTGATGCCTTGGGGAAAGAGAACAGTCTGGGGAAGCAGGCGGGGCTAGGGACTCTTCAAGTTTCTTCCTCCAGGGTCACCAGAACAACGCCATTTCTATCTAATTGTTTGTAAGATCCTTTTAAAAACACTTTCAATGATTAAAAACAAATTGAAGATTCCTCGATGTTAAGTTCTTTCCAGTTCTGAAACATTATAATTCTAACATTCTAATTAAAATATGTAAATGATACATAACTATGTTTAGAGGTTAACAAATTGTCACTATGGCTGAGCAGTTACATAGTAACACCAAGCAATAGAATTAACTAAATCCTAGAAAGCAGAACCCATAAATGAGTATGCATACTACTGTTAAGCTGTAGATACTGTAAAGACCAAATAGTGAATGTGTTTATTTTTTCAAAGATTTAATTTGTAGAAAGCTATGATGTTGTATCTACTTTGGCTACAACTGCACAGAAACTTAGGAATCTGCCTGTATGTTTTTGAGTACAAAAATGGTATTTGAAATTCTTTGAAGGTGGTGTACTTCTGTTGCACATCCTGGAAGAATCTCATGGTTAAAGTTAAATACTAGGTATTGATTATCTAGGAACGAATTTAAAGCACATAATATGTGCCCAGCACCCTGATAGGTGTTAGGCGATTTTATTTCTCCATTTCAAATATTTCTTGGGTATCTAGCATTAATAGATACCCATCTGGCACTTGTCTTCATCTTTGAACAAAATGGACAACCTAGATTCCTGACACAGTGGAGCATACATTCTAGATCACAGGTTGAAGACTTGGACATAGGTGACATAGATCCTACTTGCAAGGAGCTTAGAGTCCAGTTGGGAAAAAAAAAAAAAACTCATTAAATAAAAGCTAAAATGGGCCCTGACTGCTATCACAGAGTTGAATTTGGCAAGATCTTGGGCATGGGGTAGAATTAAACAGATAACCCCTGGCCTAGTGCCTGGCACAGAGTGGTAATTGCTCAGTAAGTATTTATTGAGTAAATAAAAATCTAGGACTGACTGGATAGGAATTCACGTATTTGAGTCACAAGAGAGTAATTGGAAGCAGAATGAGCTCAGGTGAAGAAGGCCTCAAATGAGACGTGGAGCGCTGTAAATACTACAGGTTTTGGAGTTCAGAAGAGATGATGGTGGGGGGTGTGACACAGAGAAGCAAGAGTGTGGATGTTTTCAAGATAGATGGAAGCCATGACAGATGAGTCTTTGAGAGACAGTGTAGGGGAAGACCGATGGGAGACCTCAGGTGTCTAGAGAGGAGCTAGAGAGAAACCAGGTGTGCAATGAGGAGGTTATCAAGGGGCTGCTTTCATTTCCCACACCAATACAAAACTCTTAGCCACGTCCAAGTAGTTAATCCTGTCTGGGTGCCTTCATTTCTCTCTCTTTCCCCCTCTTTCCTTCCCTCTCTTTCTTCCCATTCTAGATAGATAGATAAATAGATAGTCAGATAATCTAGAACTGGTGGGACTGTGACCAAATACTGAGTGTGCCCTCAAGACAGACAGATGCAGGGAGGGGTGAGAGGCCGAGTTGAAACAAAGAATTCTCCTGTTTGTACTCTGCCATTTATCATACACTTATCATACACTTCAACTCCTCACCTGTGATTCACATTCATGGTAGAAGTGATTCGTTCTGATATCTCTTTGTATTTATTTCTCAGCACCAAGATCATTGAAGTCATTGTTTCATAATTATATTTTTTTCTCACTTCAAAGAAGTTGAAATATTCATTGCAAAATATTTAAGAGATGCAGAAAATCCAGGAAAACAATAATACCAGAAATGAAGGCTGTGGCTTGGAAGATGGTCACATGAACAATAATGTGCTGAGTGTGATAATGATGCCCATGGTGGCTATAATAATTGTAATGGTGGTGGTGGTGACTGGGGAGGACATTGATGACAATCACATGCCAGGTACTGTTCTAAGCATTTATGTAAATTAACGCATGAATTCATCACAACAGCCTCAAGATGTTTTGTTCTTCTAGCTTTTTTATTTCTTTTATTTTATGTTACTTTTTTTTCCATATTGGGACTGAACCCAGGGCACTGTGTCACTAAGCCATATCTCTAGTCTTGTGTGTGTATCTTATGTATACGATAAGCTCTTGCTAAAATGCCCGAGGCTAGCCTTGAACTTGCAATTCTCTTGCCTCAGCCTCCTGAGTCACTGGGGATTACAGGCATGCACCATCTATTACTTGATGGATCAGGTGTCTGAAACAGAGGGATAAACTACCTGGCCATGGATATATAGCAGAAAGTGGCAGAAGGAGTATATGGCCCAGCAAATCAGATGCCAGTTTTATAGGCACTCCTGAGTTACATACAGTTCTGTAGTGGTCTAGGACAGTTGGTACTGTTTTCTGTTAAGAAATTCTTTGTAGTATAAGTTCCCCTCAGATTTTGAACCCAGAATTTTCTTCTCTGAGCACGACTCCTAACCTTAATAATTCCATGTCACCAGATGACCAACATGGACCCTTTTATCAGTGATGAGCAACCTCTTCCATACCACCTACCCTGTGGCATTGCTACCCAGTATTCTTGCCCTCCAGGCTGGCTGTCCTGTGCAGCATGTGGCCCCTCATAAGAGGGCAATGGAAAAAGACAGCTCAGAGCAGGGGAGGGAGAAGGGCTTATTTAGTAACATATAAACCCCCTGTGATGACTGCTGCCTTAAAGAACCAGGTGAACTGTGAATATTACAAAGTAGGTAGGCTTTGGAGCTGTTTGCATGACAGAACATGAAGTTTTCCTCTTTTGCAATGAAAAAGAATCTCCTTTAATTTGCATAGTTACGAGGCACCTTGGGACAAATGAAAATTCATAGGTAGGTGGCATGATGTCAGTCAGAAAAAAGGCTGGAAAAACTGTTTTCCACATGTTTTTGACATTATCCAAGTTACTCAAAGACTCAGCATTATTTTCAGATTCTATGGCAAGTGTTAGTGGTGTAGTCTCTGAAGTTTTAGTTAAAAATGAAATGAAACTCTTCGGTTGTTAAGAATAATAAAAGAACTCTTCCTTATGCTCCAGATGAAGCATTTTGTGAGCCAGGTTAACCATTGCCTGCTGAGCTAGCAGACTTATCCAGAGAACTGGCCAGCCCAGAAGGATGAGCTCTAAGGACCAAGTCCTCCTTTCTCTATCACCACCTTGTCTGTCTGTTTATTGCTAGCCAGAGCTGGCTGGACAGAGGGGGATGCATAAGCTAAAAGTCTGCAATATCCTGCATAGGATATGGAGGATATGAACTAGCTCTGGTAAATGAACTGAGACCCCATTTCAGATCCATGACGACCAGAAAAGAAAGAGACATCATCATTCTTGGAAAAGTGAACAGAGTTTGCAATTTAAATGTTACTAATGCATTTGCTAAAGCTTTCAATGAAGGGTCATTCATTATGATTCCAGCATGTGAATTCAGAAAAGCCAATTATCCAAACAAATGACTAGAGGAAACAATGGCACAAATATATTTTAGAGGACCATTTCTCTCCCATAATCCCTTCTTACTTGAAATACAGTGTTTTATTTCCACAAGTGGAGCTGAGGCAAAGGTCTGGTCTCATTGTTACTGCTACAAGGTTAATTTCACCGAGGCTCTCTCCAGACACTGGTGCTCAACTGGTCATTTGGTTGACAGAGAATTGGCAGAACTAACTGAGATAATAATTTCCCATTTATTGTGTGTAAATGGAATCTGAATTTAAATGCTATATTACATCAGTGCCATCATTTCTCAACCTAATATTTTTCTTGTCATCAAAAACACTTTATTTTTACATCTGTTTTAGACAGAATAGGAGATTACATTTTTAAAAATATTAATAGTAGTGTCTAGAAGCTTGCTGGGAAGAACAAAAAATGACATTAAGGTCTTGATTTTCATCCTGTGAAGCCCCAATAGAATTTCTCCATATTATTCATCCAAAGTTCAGTAGGACACAAATTATAGAAATGGATATGACTTTATATTTGTCTTAGAAATATTTTTAGCTGGGGCAAACTTCTGAACTCTTGTGGCACTTTGAGTTTCTTAGCTTGGTGAATTTTAACTTCAATTCCTTGAAGTCTCCATTACAGAAAAATAATCACAGCTGTATATGTGTACACACGCTTATGTTTATATTCCCAGCAGGTAGCTAATTTTTTTATTTTCTCTTTTGTGGTTTACTATAAAATAAGGGTTTTCATATTGCCCTAGGAAGCAGAAATTTTCTCCCTGTGTGAGAATGGGGTACAGAAATGGAAGTGGGTATTATTTATCTTTATAATTTTATCTTCTTTGGAGTTACCACCCTTCACTAAAGAATCTGTACCTCATCCACTGAACAATAGGTTGTAAATAAGGCATGGGCCCTACATTCTGTCTCCATCAGAGCCATTACCCCTCTAGCATACTGCCCACAAGAGGGACTATGTGTTTTACTTTTCTCCATTGAAGATACATGTTTTGGCACATCATGAGCTGAAACTGAATAGGCTTGTTCTTTGAGTGGAAACAATAGTGCCAATTGTCCATAGAAAGATTCATTGTATTTTAAGCAGCAGCAAGGGCACACAGGAATTTCTGGAATAAGAATCTGGTTATTGAATTCAAAATCTCTATTTATTGCTTTTACTTCTATTATAAACACAGTGATAGATAAACCACAGTACTTATATACATGTTCCTTAGAGAATGTTCTGTCAAAATTATTCTGTCACTAACAGGCAGGACTAGGAATGTGTTCTTGGGTTTTATACATATTAAATATATACAAAATTATTCTGATGATTTAAGATGGAAATAACTTTCCCCAAAGAACATTAATTATTTACCAATTAATCATTAATATACATTTATTATTTATTATCCAACTTATTAAGTGAGCATGTGTGCATGCAGTAAATATTGATAAAATACAAGCTGGAAGTACTATAAGAAAATGGCTTTGAACAAGTAATGACTCTGAATCACAGGCCCTATGGTAACTCATCTCCACACCTACCATTTCCTATAATTGTTGTAACAACATAATAAGATAAACTTCATCAGCATTATCATGTACCCTAGTAGAGTTTGTGCATTGAATAAGGGCAGTTAGATTAGGGGAAGATAAGGCTCAAATCCTGGTTGCACTCTTCTATGACAATCTAGGAACTCAAGTTGATGCATCTACCCCAGAGGAGAGGCCTTTTCTAATATACACAAATTCCCCCATAAAGTAAAATATCCTGGGAATGATTATCTTCATTTTCTTGATGAAGAAATTAAATATTAGGAAGATCGTCTCTTTCTTTTATTTAGTTCTCATGACCATGTTTTAAAGAGTGAAGAAAAAAGTACTCTACCTTGGCCAACATGGCTCCAGAACCCTCTTACCAAAACCAACACTTCTTTCCACTAGATCACATTGCTTTATTCCCTGGTATAAATCTGGTTGCACAATTTTAAATGCAAGGACCATCTGGTTGTGTGTTATATTTTTAGATCCTTTCCTGAAAAGAGATTTTAATGGGAAGGTGTAAAGGGGCAAGTGAGGGAGAATTTTGACATCATAAATGGTAAAAGTGTAAAATAAAATATCCCTAAACAACTGAGGAAACACATTTCACCATTTTAAGAGTATTTTGAGAGGGAAACCCTAGTGTCAAGCTTCTGCTGAAATTTCAAAGTGGCCTGTTTATCTAATAGGCTGTTGGTTGATTACAAGCTATTAGTGACTATTAACCTATGAAATTGTATTTACAGTTCACAAACGTATTTGATTTTCACAAGCTTTACTGGGAAACAACACTCAGTCAACACTTTTGTTGCCTAAAGGGTGTGATCAAAGAGCATGAAGCATGACAAATGAATATTGAGCCTTTGAATTTGGAGTTGACAACGCATAATAATTCACAGGTTGGTGCATTCATTGCCCTTACTTCTCCACACAGGCTCTGACTTCCATTTACAGCTTGGTAGGATCAGATGTCAAATTAAAATATAATCATTCCTTTTCAAATGTTTCCCTATACAATTATTTCATTTTTAAACTTTCACTAATATGGTTATTGAGGGAAGCTGTGATCATTATTTTATCTATGTAAAAATGTCATGCTGTCCAGCTGATCCTATTGGCTCATAATAAGTAACAAAATATGCTCCCTCTGCACAGAGCCTTGTGCTTGTAGTGGATAAGATGGGAGGTGGAAGTTGGGAGAACATAGCTTCAGCTATTGATTATAAAATAGAGTACAATAGGTATTTGATTAAGTCATTGGCTTTTTGGTATTTATGGTGTAGTTTTGTTGTTCTTTTAGATCCTTTTGCAGTGGGTGGATTTTCTTATGCAGAGAAGGATGCAGAGGCAGCTAGAATATGTATTTGCTAATTTCAGAGCAAAGCAATGTGGTATTATGAGCGCTTATTTCTGTAGGGCAGTCTCGAGATCATTTTGATGTGGAACTCTGTCATGAAAAATTATTGCTCCCCCCATTATCAACATTTGCTGATTTCTTGTCAACTAAGAACTGACAAAGTTATTTCAGACTTGCTCCCTTAGAGATCTCTTGTCTGTTTCCCTTGACTGAAATCAGTGAGTTGCTATATTAATTGGCATATGAAGGAAAAAAATTAAGATGATCTATATTCAAGGCAGTACTGAATACCTATGTGTTAGGCTTTTACATAGTATCTTTTGTGATCCTTTAAGTGATTTTTCCAGAAGATTGCTTTTTTTTTTGATGGTTTTTATTTTTTTATTTTTTATTTTTATTTTTTTTATTGGTTGTTCACAACATTACAAAGCTCTTGACATATCATATTTCATACATTAGATTGAAGTGGGTCATGAACTCCCAATTCTACCCCAAATGCAGATTGCTTTTGACCTCTTCTCCCCAACCCACACACCACCACCGAGGATGTATGTATGAGCCAAGAGTCCTGAGCAGTGGAATTGGAGCCAACCATAAATCATAGGCTCACTGATACTAGACGAAGTCTGAAGAAGAAATGCTGCTGCTGTTCAACCACTTCAGAAAGAATTTGTTTTTTTTTAATCATAAATTTCTCTTTATGTCTTCAATGATTTTTCAGAAATTCTCTCTGAGTTTCCTTATTTTGAATTTGAAACTTACTTTAGATTTGACTTAACTAAACTTATCTATTCCCCTCTAGATCTCCTGATCATGGCTGCTTACTCTTTCAAATTTCACTCACCTCAGGGTTGGGGGATTGAGTAACAGCCTACTTTTTCCTCCACCATGATTTCCAAATGATACTTTCCTCTTCTCCCTGAAGAGTGAGGCTAAGTGGATCTGACACTTAGTGGATCTGACTCCTTGTTCTGACACTTCCTGCTTTTCCAGAACATTCCACAGCAAATCAGTCTCCCTTTCCAACTTAATTCATCCCACAGTACAACCAACTGATCACCTGATCCCTGGGCTCTTTTTGTTGTTGTTGTTGTTGTTAAGCAGGGATTGAACCCAGCAGCAGTCTTAAACCACATCCTTGCTCTTTATTATTTTTTGAGACCAGGGTCTCACTAAATTGCTTAGGGCCTTGTTAAGTTGCTGAAGCTGACTTTGAACTTGCCATCCTTCTGCCTCAGCCTCCAAGCTGCTGGGATTACAGGCATGCACCATTCCACCTGGCCTCTGGGCTTCTTGAAGTACCTTCTTTTCTCCAAGGCAGTGGCCAGTGTACCATGGTCCCCTGCCATCCTGCCATAGCTATCATAATGCAGAACCTCTACACTTCCAAAATTGCAAGTTTAGACGGCCTGCTGTCCAGTTGCTGCCTCTTATTTTCTGGTTTAATGCTGCTGTTTCCCACTGATGTGTCTTCTACTTGCCCAGGACTTCACTGATCTCTCCATTTCCCTGATTTATTCATCTAACCTTCACATTCCCTCAGGCTCCTATGTATGCATCAATCCAATGGTCTCATATTTTTCATGTCAGTATTCTAGTCAGATTTCCCTGAAATTAAGGGATCCTTTAAAGTAAATAACTACCTCATTTTAAAAACAAAGAAATAGGCATAGAGAACCAGGTAGTCTTTCTTTAGTAGCAGAAGTTCTTTGATGGCCAATCCATTTTTTTTTACAGTAATACAGACTACCAAATATTAGAAATGAAATAAATAAGATGACATCCTTACATGTATGTTTAGGCTTCTGATATTTCAGGTCTGCTTTTGTAATGCTCTGACATTAGGCATTATCATTATATTTTTAAAATTTTCATTTATCACACACATATTCTACATATTATCTATAAATATTTTGTAGAAGTAATAGGAATTCGTGACTATGAATAGAATGACCACTGATGGGTTAGGCAGTATATAAACCCAGAGGCAGAGGGCTGAAGCTTCTGGCATAGTGAGATACCATCCCAGCATCATAAAATAGCTTCTTTAAAAGAATATTTTAATCAAAACTCCTTTTCCAATTGTCTTCCCCTGTGATATCAACATCTTTGTAAGAAATCGTGCTGTTTTGAGTATTCCAAATGGAACCCAAGAAAACGATGTCAATGAGTTAGAGATCTGGTAGAATCAAGCAAAAGTGATCTTTGCCAAGGCACTAAAATATATTCCTTTGGGCCTACCCAAGTTCATGAAGTCCTGGTTCAGCCATAGCCAGGAGTGGCTCAAGCTGGCTTCAGGCTTTGTTGTTGAACTTAATGCTGTTCAAACTTAGATCCTACACTTTCCCTGCCACAAAGATAGGCCTCTCTGGCAATAAAATCTCTAGAAAAGAGAGGCTGCCATCATTCTTTGGGCTGCTCTAGTATTTGCTTAAGATGAAATTTAGGAATAAGCATCACTCTGTATGAATGGCGGTTGTTGGCACCATTTATCTCTGCCCGTGTTTCTGTTTTTCTTTCATCCCTGGCTTGTCTCTTTCTGTCCTTTTTTTTTTTTTTTTTTTTTTGTGCTGACTTGCTGCAGAATCAAAGCCTTCATCACCAAGCATCTTATTTTCATCCGGATACGTATTGCAGTTTGCTGCACTGCGTCAATTCTTCAGGGATCATTTTTCCCCTGAGACTAACTTGTAGGCAACCTGTGTTTTCTTCTTGCACTGAATTTTGCAAGTGCTTCTTAAGATTTCACTTTCATTTCAAGGCCATGAATAGTTCAGAAAAAGTAGAAGAATATGTAAAACAGATCCAAGAGATTTAGGGTTATGGGTGAGGTTGTAATCAAGGTCAACTTTAGACAACATGACTAAACTTGGGTTTTTCATATTTGAAAGAAAATATTAATGTTTATGATTCTACCACTATATTAAATTGGTCTGGTAATTGCATGAGATATTCATGTAAAATCTTTGGCACTTATGCCTGGTGCAAATGAAATATTATTAGTGTTATAGTTATCATTATTGATAAATCAGTTTTTCAAGGAATCAGGCTTCAGGCCATGAAACCTGGGAGGCAGTGATATTGTACATCTCATTTGCCTAGTTCTGCTGCCCAGTGTAGCACGTGGCAACTGCCCTGGCCTCGTCTTGACTATTCTATGTGTTCATACTAACTTTAAAGTTTTATTGATCATGTGAGTTTTCTTACCACTAAGCCAAAAAGTGCTGTTTTTTTTTTCTATTCCTGTATTTTCTTGGCAGGAAACAATAATTTTTAAATAAAATACCACTTCTAAACCAATCTCTTAAGAAAAGTAGAAAATAGATTGTTTTCATTTCTGGTCTTTTCCCATCCCATTCCAGAAGCAAATTTCTTTCTGATTCTTTAAGCTAGTTAGAAAGCTTCTTTTTATTTATTTCTTTTTACTTCATACTTTTTGGCAGTATTGGAAACTGAACCCAGGAAGGCACAGAGGTATATCCTATTATCCCATTATTAGCCCCCCCCCCCCTTTTTTGGCACAGTGTCTCCCTAAATTGCACAGGCTGGCCTTTAACTTGTGATCCTCCTGCTTCAGAATAGCTAGGATTATTCCAGGTATGCACCATAACAGGTAGCTACCCTGGCTAACTCTTTTCTCCTACTACTAGGGAATAAACCAGGAGTGTTCCACCACTGAGTCACATCCCCAGTCCATTTTTTTTTTAAATTTTTTATTTTGACCATTTATTTTTCTTAAACTTTTATATTGAATAGCACATAGAGTAAAACGTCCAATAGAAGTGTTTCAAGTGAATATCTTTCTCTTACACCAACATGATTTGTACATCCTAAGAAATGTTTAAACAATATATTTCTTTTTAAATTTTTTTTAAATACACAACAACAGTGGAATGCATTACAATACTTATTACACATAAGAGCACAATTTTTCATATCTCTGTATATAAAGTATGTTCACGCCAATTTATGCCATTATACATGTATTTTTTGCATTACAATTCTTAATACACATATATACCACAATTTTTCATATTTCTGTTTGTGTATAAGGTATGTTGCCACCCAATTCAAGACTTCATACATGTACTTTGTATAATGATGACCATCACATTCCACCATCCTTGCTAATCCTCTTCCCCAGTCCTTTTTCTTTTTCATTTTTTAGACAGGGTGACTAAGGCTGACTGAGTGACTAAGGCTGACTTCAAACTTGGAATCCTCCTGATTCAGCTTTACAACTAGTTAGGATTACAGGCATGCACAAGTGTGCCCTGTTAACACTTCCCATTTTTAATATGCTAAAACTTCCAGTAAAATCATTGCTGTCTCAAAAGAAAGGCGCTATTTAAAACCTTTATAGCTTCTTTTTGCTGTATTCCCTAACTAAATTCTGCTACTAGTATGGTTTCTTACACAGGTACACAATTTTATTTTGAAGGGTTATTAGAAGAGTTCTAAACTCTTTTTAGTTAAAAAAACAATGACTTAACTACAATCTGAACCCATTGAAATAAGCCATTCTCACCACCGCTGGTTTTATAATACTTTGCTACCTAAACATGAAATGAAAATGTGCTTTTCACCTTGGAGTCCATGTATTTGACGGCTTTCCATTCTCTTTACGTTCTTTATTTCTCTGTGGAAATATTCCAATTTGTTAGTGATCAAAGAGCAGCAACTGGCTATTAACGGAATGCACAGAGAAGTTATTTGGTGAATGGTTCCTGGAGCTGGTGATGAAATGATAATGACAAAGAGGGTGATCTCTGCCATGTATCAGATGCACATTTTTAAACAGTTGTAGATGTTATTTTATTGGATAAAAACTGGAAGATCAGTTTGCAATGAGTAGATTTATTTTCCTGTTGTTGATTTAGGGATTAGAAATGGCTAATTTTGAAAATTTGAGGCTTCTCTTTGAGCCTTTCATTTTGAGTTGTATGTCTTGATGTTAGCAGCATAGAATTTACAGAGAGCTCCGAAGAAAGATATCAATCCTATCACTGCCTTGGTAGCAGGGACTGAGATAGCTAACAGATGATGTCCTGAAGCACCAGCCAGGAAGCTGCCCTCTCTTATAGTCCTTTTTCAGTCCAATTACAGGTGAAAAGATGCTATCTTCCAGCCCGTCATTTAAATTCAAATATAGAAAGGTCTGTCAGTTCTCTTTCATGTACTTCTTGCCAAGATGAGAAAGTACCATACTGGGGCTCATATTGATGTTTCTACTGAAGCTCTCTGTACTTGTAAACAGCCTACATGTCAGGGAACTGAGTCAGAATGGGCACCCAGTGACAATGTGGCACTGCACACTTCAGATATATCTCCTCTTACCCCAAGATTTTAAGAAGCAGCTCACGCTGAAGGAGACTTTAAGATTAAAAATAAATACATCTTACCAAGGTATTTTAAAGAGAGAAGATGAATTCCAGTTGCAAATGTGCCTATAGGCATGTATGACACCAGGATTATTAGTGGCCTCTTTTGCTCTGTTACTTTTTAATTAATAAGGGAAATGAAAATAGCAAATAAAAATCTCCTTAAATAGACTCTTCAAAAATTGAGCAATTAAGGGATAATTGTATAATTACATTAAGATGTCTTTATGTAGGCATTGACAAAATGTTTGTAGGTATAAATGATGAATTTGGATTCTTTTTCAGTGAAATGTTCATTAGAATAAGGCCATTCGTTTTTGTGGTTAACCAGAACCTCAAGATTTCTTGCAGAGACTTACTTTTCTTTCTTTGTGTGATGCCTGGCAAACTGGAAGATAGCACTGCTGGAATGCAGGAGAAACAGCTGTGGTGGAGCAGGAGCTGCCAGCCCCCAACACAGCTGCCTTCGGAGAGAATTAATTATGAAGGGAGTAAGGAAGTAATCCACATAATTGTATAAATGTTAAGTAATTTGCATAATTGGGCATATATAAAATGAATCTCTTACCTAAGTTATTCTTTTAACACAGAAAAATCTACTCTACCAGCAGTTGACTACTCAATAAAAAACCTGAGTTTTAAATGATCCAAAAGATTGTGTGTTCTAACATGTGCTGTTCTTCAAAATAGCGTTTTCCTGTTACTGGATCCTTCAGCCACTTTTACAATCATTCCGTGTGTGTGTGTGTGTGTGTGTGTGTGTGTGTGTGTGTGTAGATATTGTATAATATAATATGATATAATATAATCTTCACAATTCTTTTTCAGTCTGCTTAAGTTTTGTTTAGAACCTAATACCTAACTTCCTCCTACTTCCTGGAAAATTATTTCCTATAACATGTATCTACAAATTTTAATTTTAGGTTTATTAATTAATAAGGGAAATGAAAACAGCATTTTCAAAACGAAATAGTTTTTTTCTAGTTCCATATTGTTTTATTTCTAGAGTCTTCATTTTCTCCTTCTCTCTGTTTTCCCTTAGATTTTGAAATTGTTTTATATCTTTGAAAAGTCAGCCACTAGGTAATCTTTCTTTATTTGACTTCAGATAATTTTTATGAAATATTTTCTTTAATCTATTTTCTTTTCTCTTTCCTATTTGTTTTGCTACTATCCTTTCTACCAACCATCTCTACCAAGTAAGCATTTATATTTTCTAGTAAGTACATAGTTTCCTCTAATCTCTATAAACACTATGTGAAAGTAGTAAGTTAACAAATACAATAAGACCTCAATTAACTGTCCTTAAAAAAAAAGTGGAAATGGCAGAAATAATTCCATAGCCAGTTTTAATCTAATGTGTCTTTCATATGTACATTTTAACATTTGCTCTTCTGCTGTTATTTCTGAGTTTGAAACAAAACAATGAGGCATTTTGTGAAGGTCAAGTTCAAGTTGAGCTATTTGGACACTCAAATTCCCTAGTCTTTAATCCCCCTCATGAGCACCCAGCAGCATCTCATAATGAGATGTGCACTAGCCCTGACCTGAACTAACCCTCTGTCCTAAACTTGTTTTTCTAAGCCATACTTCCCTGATGAGTATTTTATGTTTCTCAATTAACATACTCCTGCTGGGCAGTAAAATTGAGTGAGGGTCAGATAAAACTGTGAATGTGTAAACAGATATTGGATGGCTTAATTAATCAGCAAGATGCTGTGCAATTAAACTTGAAAGTAAAGTGTATGCCTGATAATCCTGAAGATGACTGAATATGAAATTTGCTATCTTATGACCAGATAAAGACATGATGCTACAATATCTAATACTTCCAAGCCACTGCAAAGGAAAGCTTCTTAGAGGTCCTGAGATCATTCTTGTTTTCTAAAAACTGAGTAACTGGAATGGGTTAAGAAGGTCTGGATCATAAACTACCTGTGTTTGTTGACTCATGCCTTATCCTTTGTGCAGGATAGGTGTCCAGCTTTAATTAAATTGAGCTAATGTTCCAGCAGTCTTAATTACTCACCTTGTTTTATCTTTTTGCCCAGTGTGCATGGGGCCTATCTGGCAGAAACTGATCCTTTAAAAAAAAAAAAAAAAAAAAGTCTACAACTTAACTTGATCACAAGGTAATTTGATCATATGTTCAATGTTTAAGTCAGGCAATTTACCTTAAACCTAGATTGGGAAATAACCTTATCTCCAAAATTTTTAATTTATTATTGTTATTGTTATTATGCAGTGTTAGGGTCAGAACCAAGGGCTTTATGTATGCTAGGCAAGTGCTTTACCACTGAGCTACACCCAAAATCCCAAACGTTTTGGCTTGAATAACATTCTAGATGTTTTTGTGTGTATTTGCTTGTTTAGACTCAACTCCATTAATCATCTTCCTTATTATCTGCAACATTCCTGTAAACTCTTCCGGTTACATGGTTGTTCATCATTATGATGTAGAGAAAGAGCTCCTATAAGTCCTATCAGTAGAATAGTCAAATAATTTCTCCATTGTCTTTTTCTATTTGGCATTAATTTGGTCATAGCTTTTCCTTTTGTGGGTATTTTCTCTCTCTCTCTCTCTCTCTCTCTCTCTCTCTCTCTCTCTCTCTCTTAAATTAAAGAATAAAAAAGCACTCTGTTCTGCTCCCTTCCAGAACTGACTTCCTTGGCAAGTCCTATACAGACTTAAATTGAAATACCCTCTTTGGTATTTGGTGCTTTTTCAAAATGTTCTCAGTTTTCTAAATACTGACTATTTCTGGCTTCAGAGATCAGTAAGTACATGAATGAGATTAATTTTCATGAGTGTTTATCATGTACACAACTTAGAGATCTTCAGAGGAAAGAAGCAATAGAAGTTTCATATTCTGTATGTAAGTTTTGCATGAGTCCCTACTGTAAACTTTAGTAAAGCCTAAAATATTTTAACAAAATTCTTATAGTACCAAAATTAAGTGTTGATGATTGATTGGTCACTCATTTTAAATTCATTTATTCATTGAAATTATTATTCTTTGAATTCTTGGCATTACACCAATAGTTGGGGATACAGAGATATAAAAGTATCTAGATTTCAAGGAGTGAGTAGTCTCCTGGACAGAGGCATGCTTACAAAATGTTAGTAGCCCCATGTTTCTTTTCCTCTTCCTTGTAAATTTAGTATCAGAAAAATACAAATCCTCCCCATCCCTGAGACACTCCTATTCATAGGGAAAGGATTGATTTAACTGATAAGTGGAAAAACATGACATCTGTTGGTTCCAGCCTTCTAGATGGTTAAAGTTGTGCTCCACGAGCATAGATGATCTTGGTCTCTTTTTCTTCATCTTATCAGGGACCTTGAGCAAGCCCTGAGCATAGGAGTGTTCTCTTTGTCCTGAGTCTTGAGGGTCTCAGATGGCTGGGAGGGAAGCCTCAATTTATTGTATAGTAAAAACCAAGTGTCCTCTGGTAGCAGTTTCCTCCTGGCTGCTGTGTCTCAGGACCAGGATTGAGGGGGACATAGAAAGCCTGATACTGTTATATATCTCTGCCCTCATATAGTGGCTTTTATGGGTTTAGTTGTCAAATTCTCAAAAAACAATAAGTTTCAACTTAAAACTACATGTATGCAGTTTTCTAGGACGATGGAGGACAACAGACACAGCAGCTAAATGTCTTCTTGTCATCTTATCATCAGGTGGCCCAGAGCCTACTCAGGTACACAGTTTCTTTTGGCCTCTCAGAGTATGTTTGCCTCCAAGATAAGAGCCAAATACATGGGGGCCACTGGAACAAAGAGAAGCTGTGTCCTTAGATTCCAGCTAAACTTTTAGAACTGTTCAGGTCATAGGAGTCCAGGCCTTTATATCACCCTAGGGCCCCCACACCTTGATGCAGTGGCACTGCCATCAGGCAAGGCAGAAGTGACCTGGCACTTTCATGTTAACTTTGTAGTTTCCAGGACATTAGGAGAAGGCAACTGTGAGGTGATTCCCAGAAGGAAGGCTGGATCAGCCCAGACCTTTACTATGTTAACCCTTTACTTACAGTGTCCAATCTGTATTTCTCAACTCAGATGATATTTTGACCTTATCTGATGCTTTTATTTAATTCACATTTCTCACCAATGCATCACTTGTGGAAGGCTCTGAGGAGCCAGTCATACTCCCTTCTTTTTGAGTTCAGGATGAACTTGGAGTACAGTTTTTGCACCCAATTAAAAAACACTGACCAGTATGTCAACATTTTTCCATCTTGCCAATCAGGTGAATTAATTATCTTCCCATGAAGATGTCTAATACTTACTCTAAGACTGTTTGCAAACCCAAGAGTGAGATTAGAAGTTTCCACATAGAAGTTGAGGCAAAGAAATAGGCCACCTGTGACTTAATGGAGTGGGTTTAATGCTATAATAAAATGCCATTGATTGTGCATTCAAATCCTAGTGCAGGTGTGGCCAAGTCCGCCTGGAGAAGACCTGAGAATTTGAATTGAGATGTGAAAGCTGGGTAGAATTTCTCAGTGAATTAAGAGAGAGGGTACTTCATGTAAATATTTGATTGGTGAGCAATGGTATGCAGACTGGGAACCTTGTTCCCAAGCTCATACTTACTTAAACTTAAATCAGTGTTTCTCCTCAACATTGAATTACTTATATTTTTTTTAAAATGTCTTAACCAGGAGCTGGGGCTGTAGATCAGTGGCAGAGAACTTGCCTTGCATGTGTGAGGCACTGGTTTGATCCTTATCACCACATAAAATTAAACAAATAAAATAAAGCCATTCTGTCCATCTATAACTATAAAAATTTTTTAAGACAATGTCTTAAGCCCTTGAAGTTGTATTTAAATATAGCTTACTTGAGAATTCCACTAAGATCTCAAAATTCTTTGCATTATTCTCTCAATAATCCTTATTCAGTAGCTGCAATATGCCAGACACTGTTCTTTCCATAAACCGGGAAGCAACAGAGAATGACAGGCAATGTTTCTGTTTATATGGAGCTTGCATTCTTGAGCTGCACTGTCCAAAACAGTAACCACCAGTCACAACTGGCCACTGAGCACTTGAAATACAGCCAATCACAATGGAGATGGGCTAAAGGAGGAGAGTTTACAAAGAATTTCCAAGACTCTGTATGCAAATATTTCATTAACAAAAATTTTCTTATTGATTGCATTTAAAATGATGATGTTTTGTTTGTATTGGGTTAAATAAAACCTGTCGGTGAAATGAATTATTTTTGTTTATTTTACTTTTATTTTGTGACTACTAAAACATTTGTAATCATAAAAGTGACTCACACCTTTATGATTACAGTGCTATTGGACAGTGATGCTCTTGAGAAAAGAGTCAAAAAATAAACGGGGCCAATTGTTTTCCCACATGGGAAGTGCCATAAAGAAAATAAAACTCAGTGATACAATAGAGATGGGCAGAGATGACACTGAAGCAATTATCTGAGGAAAGCATCTCTGAATACAGTTTTGTTGACATTTGGATGATGTGCAGGAGTCAGCCAGGTGAAATTCTGTGGGAGGAGCAGCATACCAGATGAGAAATAGCAAAGGTCCAAAGGAATGTGCATTAAAAAAAAATCCAGAATTCCAGTAGGGTTAAGTAATAATGAGCCCCAGAGAGAATGGCATGAAATAAGGTCAAAAGGTGGACAAGCCAGATAGAGACCTGGAAATAAGATGGGTATCAGTGAAAAACAGTGGAGAGCCAAAGAAAGGTTGTTATTAGAAAAACAGCATGGATTGCTTTGTACTTTTAGAAAGACTTCTCTGATCAGTTCATGGAGAATTCAATACAAATGGTCAAGAAAAGCAGGGAGACCAGTAGCCATCTTTTAAAATTTGTTCTAATTAGTTATATGTGACAGTAAAATACATTTTGACACATTGTACACAAATGGAGCACAATTTCTCATTCCTCTGGCTGTACATGGTGCAGAGTCACACTGGTGTAATCATACATGTATACAGGGTAATAATATCCGTCTCATTCCATCACCCTTTCCACCCCACACCCCCCCATCTGCCCAATCCAAAGTTTTCCTTCACTTTTCCCTACACCCTCCCCATTATGGATCAGCATCCCTTTATCAGAGAAAACATGTGGCCTTTAGAGTTTGGAGTTTGACTTATTTTGCTTAGCATGATATTCTCCAGGTCTGTCCATTTACCTGAAAATGCCGTATTTTCAATCTTTAAGGCTGAGTATTATTCCATCGGGTACATATACCACATTTTCTTTATCCATTCATCTGTTGAAGAGAATCTAGGTTCGTTCCATAGTCTAGCTATTATAAATTGAGCTGCTATAAACATTGATGTGACTGTGTCACTGTAGTACGCTGATTTTTAAGTCCTTTGGGTATAGACTGAGGAGTGGGATAACTGGATCTAATGGTGGTTCCATTCCAAGTTTTCTGAGGAATCTCCATACTGCTTTCCATGGTGGTTGCACCAATTTTCAGTTCCACCAGCAATGTGTGTGTGTACTATTTCCCACATCCTCGCCAACACTTATTGTTGCTTGTATTCTTAATAATTGCCATTCTGACTGGAGTGAGATAAAATCTTAGAGTAGTTTTGATTTTTGTTTCTCTAATTGCTAGTGATGCTGAACATTTTTCTATATGTTTGTTGATTGATTATATTTCTTCTGTGAAGTGTCTTTTCAGTTCCAGTAGCCATTTTGATAGTGGTAGTTTAGACCATAAGTAGCAGTGATGGTAGAAAGTGGACAGGCAGGGGGCTGGGGTTGTGTCTCAGGGGTAGAGCACTTGCCTTGCATGTGGGTTTGTTTCCCCGGCATCACATAAAAAAAATTAAATAAACAAAGTAAATGTATTGTGTCCATCTACATCTAAACACACACACACACACACACACACACACACACACATATATATTAAGAATTGTACAGAAGGCATTAATTTATTTAAATATATATATATATATATATATATATATATATATATATATAAAGTGGACAGGCAGATATTTGAAACATACATTCACCCTCCAACTTTCAGAATTTTGCTGATGATTTGAACAGGGGAGGGATGGAAGTGGTTGAGTAGTTTCTCCTGGTTTCTGGCTTGATGTGGAGGGCATAGAGCATTTACCTAGATGGAGAAATTAAGAGCAGCTTGAGGAGGGTAGAGAGATCCTATTTGTCTGTATTAAGATGGAAAGTCCTATGAAGAAGTTAAGTTAGGAGTTGCATTTGGCAGTCTGGAGTTTGGAGGAGAAATCAGAGCAAGAAATATAAATTTGGGAAGCAGCTCATTTACTGAAGTGGAAAAACGTCACACCATCATAAGTTGGTGTCAGAAAGGTGCTTGCAAAGTGCTAGTGTGCAACAGCAGACCAGAATTTGAGAGACTGCTGATGGACTTCAGATGGAGCCTGAGGGGAAGACAAGGAGCCCCCATACTGGTTGTCTCTTGCCTTGGCTAAAGTTTTCCCAGCTTCTGTCATGTACCATTCTTGTTTTCAGCAGGCAGTTGGAGACAAACTAAAAGCATCAGTGTTAATGTTGTTTTTCAAAGAATGGAAGAAAAAAGAAATCATTATAAGCAGGAAATCATAAAATGTGGGGGAAATTGCTTTATCGGCCCTTGGCTGGAGTCTACACATTGGAGAATTATACAGGAAGGCATTAAACAGGGGCGCGAGAGACACAAGTTTGATTTTATTAGCCTTTGCTGAGAGATGAACCTCTTTTTGCAACCTCAGAGAACCTCTGAGCCGGAGTCAAGAAGAGATGTGCCTTGAAAGAGTGCAAATTGACTGAAGCTCAGCCATTCTTGAAGAATAGAAGGCACTGAAGCTCATACTAAAATCAGACATGCTTTGATTCAAGAATGTTGATTCATAAGGATGGTAGTCTATGCCGCAATTAAAAGCACAACTCTAGATTACTAATCCATCAGGAAAAGTGGGCACTAGATAATCCAGGATTTCTGCAGTCAATCTCCATCTGGAGAAAGCATTTTTCATTTTCTTGTTGAATGACCTCTTTTGGAGACCCTGATGATGCCCTGCAAGGACCTGAGCCCAAGGTTGTTGATATACCTTGATTGTGACACTTGTGGCCATATGCAGTTGATTGTCATACATTTATTAGGGAACTGCATCATGCCAGCCTGTCATAGAAGCTGAATAGGACAGGCATGAATGCCTATAGTGATGTCTACTTATAGCAAGCCAGCCATGGCATTGTAGTTTTATTCAAATATCCTCTTTGGAAGAGGACTCTTTGAAATGAAATTATAACAATTCAGTCTATTTAATAACAGCACTTTAAACATCATAATTGATGGGATATTCAGCATTTCATTCACAAAGTAATCTATTCCCCCCTTTTTAATTTTTATTTTTGTTATGTTTGGATTGAATCTAGGGGTACTTTACCTCTGAGCTGAATCTCTAGCTGTTTTTATTTTTTTCCCTTGAGACAGAGTCTTGTAAAGTTGCCGAGTTGACCTTGAGCTGGCCTCAAACTTGCAATCCTCTTGTCTCAACCTCCACACTCCCTGGGATTACAGAGGTATGAACCACCATGACTGGCTACTCTCACTTCATTTTAGCATTCATGACACCACTTTGATTTAAAAGAGGGGTGTGATATAAAATACAAAATGAAATATAACAAATTCTAGTATAATACAAATCATAGTACTTACTAACTCATTACCATTAATACAAAGTGAGATCTATCTACCTACCTCAGGGTCTAATGAATAATTGAAAACAAAATAAGAAAATTTAATAGATCCACACATTCAAGATCATAAATGTATGTTCATTTCCATAAATGTTTGTTTCAATAAACTTGTCTGCATTTACCTAGATGTTCATAAAAATGTGTTTCCCTATCTCTAATTCTTTGAGTATAAAATTTATGAATATGTGTCCTTTCAATAATATATAAATAATAAAAGTGAAGTAAGACTCTATTATATGGTATATGAATGAACCAGTTTCTCCTACTTGGTATCTAGTTTTAAAACACACAGCCACACATGCACAGTCACATGAGCTTATTAATCCAAAACTCGTGGGCACACAAATAACTTTAAACAATTTATTGGAAGTATATTTAAAACTCTTTTACATGGGTTGAACAAAAAAATAGATAAAGCTGTATAAGGCAAATGTGGACCAAAACTATGTAGAAGTAACGATATTAATATTTGACAAGGTGAAATGTAAGCTTTAATTCCAAGGAGGGTAAAGAAAGAACTAACATGATACAAAAGATAAAGTCAGTGTGTTAGGGAGTTGGCTGGTACCAGCTTGTTAGAACCTGTTGTTACAATTGGTGAAGTAGAAATCATCCCAAATATGTATGTCATAACAACATAGCAACTAATGGTATAAAACAAAAACTATTAGTAATGTAAAGAAACTTAATTTAAACTTAATATAAAACAAAAACTATTAGAAATTTTAAAAAACTTAATTTAAAATCACATTGGCATATTTTGGTTTACTTCTTCAGAATTATGCAGATCAAAGAACATTAGGTCACAATGGAATATTACTCAGAATGTCTTCTCTGATATAAAGAGGCTGATTCATAGTGCGATTGGGAGGGGGAGCATGGGAGGAATAGATGAACTCTAGATAAGGCAAAGGGGTGGGAGGGGAAGGGAAGGGGCATGGGGGTAAAAAAAAAATGGTGGAATGAGATGGATATCATTACCCTAAGTACATGTATGAAGACACGAATTGTGTGACTATACTTTATATACCACCCGAGATATGAAAAATGATGCTCTATATGTGTAATATGAATTGTAATGCATTCTGTTGTCATATATAAAAAATTAGAATAAAAAATCAATTAAAAAACATTAGGTAACAATATAAATAGATTAAATGACTTAATTTATAAACTTGATAAATGAAATATGTAATATTTTACCATATAAATGATTGAAGTAAACTGATGCCTCAGTTTAAAAGTGAGAAATTTTAAATAAGTAAATAATGATTGATTCAAAATGGAGTTATCTTTTTTAGCACCACTAAATGATTTAGTGTGATGTGAGAGTAATCATTTTCATCTGAAATTTAGTATTTTTTGTTAAATACTAATTTTCATTTATTTGCTTTTCTAAAAATTGTCTTCCATGCAAAAGAATGGCAGCTTAGATATTTTTGGCATGTTTTATAAATTATTGTATCACCTATACAAATTATGAAAGTAGTTACTCCTCATTGAAACCTACACACCAATTTAAGCTTAATATTTTAATGTTAATTCAATACCCTGAATAAGTTATATAGCTATACATTGAGAGTTGAATACTATGAAGTTAGCAGGAAGAAGCTCATAGGAATTACTATTATTTTTTTTCTTTTTTTTTTTACAAAAGAACTATGACATATGTCCCTTCTGAATATTTCCATCAGAAAGAGGAAAGCATTTTCCACTGACACTCTTGATTGTCAGCTGGTCCCATGATTATTCTTCAGGAAACACAAGAGACCCATCTGAAAGTGGGGTGACAGGATTTCACATAGCTTCCTACTTTGGAACCCAGATTGCTTGTAATAAGTTCTCTCTGATTCCTGTAGCATTTAACAACCAAGCAGTTTTCTTTTCTATACTTCAAGCATGGAGAGAAATGAAAGTAAAACGTGAGAAGAATGGTCTGAAGTTCAGAAACGCTTTCTCTCTGAGGTGACTGGCCTCAATTGGGGGATTTCCTGAGGAGCATGTTCATACTCCTTGCAGAGTTGTCCTTAGTGATAACCACTGAATAGATAAACGAATAAATATGAACAACAGTAATGGGCGGAGGGTTGAAATAGAGGATGCCACATGCTAAGAAATAATAACCTCATCTTGGAGATTTTAGAAAAGAGGAAAAGCAAAGAAAATCAAGGAAAGGAAATAAAGATTTGAATACCAGAAAAGTCATTTAAATGTTGGTTGACTGTTTACAACGTTCCTGACCACATCCGACTTGCCATCCCCTGTAAGATGCAGGCATCATGGTTCTCATTATATTCACAGGGCCATAGCATTTGTGACAGGACAAGGAACTGTTCAAGGTCAAGGACTATGGATGATAAAAACCTATGCGGCAGTAGCAGAGAGTGAAGGCACAGCTTCTGACTATAAATCCTGGTCTTTGTAGAATGCTTCTGTTGTCCCCAGGGAAAGTGCCTCACACAGAAATCCACACATCTTCTCGCGGTCCTAATTTGCACACACTTGCTTAAGACTTTCTAATTCCTACTTCTTTTTACCACATCTACTCCCACCCTTCATTTTCATAGCCACTGAGGGGAAAGCTAGCTACTGTCTAGCTATTCTTGTTAAGAACTTACTTTAAAAAAAAATCTTTTCTCCTTTAGATTCTCATTTGACTCACAGTATAATCACACTAGTGAGAAAGACTTTGTACAGTCATACCTAGTGCCTAACATGAAATTCCACCCCATAAGCCAAACAACATGATGCGTAGAACACCTGCTTTCCACAGAACAGTATAAAAACCAAGAAGCACAACTCTGAGAACACAGGAATGATGTCAGTATTTATGAGTAATAGGCCTATTTGACAGGCAGTGTGTGGTGTGTACGATTCTGATGACAACATGTTAAAAATTAAAATAATTTTCTAGAATAAAAGGAGGAATAAAAGCAAAAGCCTATAGAAATTAGTAGATTTGGAGTCCTTTGGAAGGAAACATGCAAAAACCTGCCAGAGAACTAACTGCCAGATGGCCACTTAGTGACCACACTTGAGCCCATTTTTACCAGGCATTAAGAAGGAGGGAATACTCAAAGGAAGCCACACACGTATGGTTCCTGCCCTCAGGAGGCCTGCAGTCTGGAAGGTCCAAGCCAATTTCACTTTAGTTTATGCCGTTGTAAAAATGTCTCCATAAAAGCAAAACGAAGATGGAAGTGTCTCTCAATATTAGTCACTTCAGTGCATGGAGTCACCATTGCACAAAGGAGCTTCTTTAAATATCTGGCAATGGGAGATGAACATAGACCCAAGTAGACAATGTCTGCCCACACCCTCCCTTTCCCCAGCTCCATCTTGGTTGTTCACAGCAGGAGTGGAGTCCACACTGAATTATGAATGGTCTTTACAATCTTCCCTATAGTTATCACTTTTTGGTTTTCTTTCACCACTCAGACTTCTCTCTTCCTTGCTTTTTTTCTTTTTCATCTTCTTTTCCTTGCTTTTCCCCAGGGACCTCTGGGGGAATGTCATTGTCCTGTTAACAGTGCTTAGTGCTGAGAAGGATGTTTCTCCTGCACCCTGACCTCCCTGCAGTGAGAACCCGGTGACCTTCTGTGAAAGAGCTGGTGCCAATGCCAGGAAGAATTAGCTCCTAGGGAGAAAGTCTCTGTCACTGATGGCTTTGAAATCCTCTGGAGGGCTTCCTAGTTCACAACATGGGAACTTAATCATTGGTTTGGATCTTTCATGGAAATGGGGGGAGACAGATGAGCCAAGTTAGTGTCCCAGAGACAGTAAGGCCCAGATGCTCAGTGATGACTTAACCAAAAGGTGCCAGTGCAGAGTTTTTCAATATTCTATCTATGGTATTCCAAAAATATAATAGTAGCAGGTGCTCTAATAGTAGTTAATTATGCAAGTGTTGGTAGTAATAAAAATAGCTAGCATGTATTGAGGACTGACTATGTTTTCGGCATTGATCCATGTGCTTTCACATGCGTGAACTTATTTAAACCTCCCAGCAACCTGGTGAGGGAAAGATGACTAATATCCTTGCTGCACAGCTGGGGAAACTGGAGTCTGGGGTTTCAGGGAATTGCCTGAGCTCACACAGCTAGGTGATCATTGGTACAGATTTTCTCCTTCTCCTTCTCCTTCTCCTTCTCCTTTTCCTTTTCCTTCTCCTTCTTCTTCTTCTTCAGCATACATACCACTACCAGACTGTATTAGTCAGCTCAGGCTGCCATAAGAAATACCATAGACTGTCTGACTCAAACAGCAGGCATTCATTGGCTCATTTTGGGGTGGGAAGTCCAAAATCAATGCCAGCAGGGCTGGATTCTGGTGAGGCTTTGCTTCCTGGCTGGTGAACAGACTCTTTCTTCTTGTCCTCACTTGACCTTTCCTTGGTGGTAGGCAGGGTGGTATTGGTAGAGTCTCTCTCTCTCTCTCTTTCTCTTTTTATAAGTTCACCATCCCAGACAGATTAGAACTACCATTATGATTTGAACTTTGATGACCTACTAAAAGCCTATCTCAAATGCAGTCACATATTAGAGGACACAGGGATCAGTTTGGGGGGGGACAATTCCATCCATAATACTAACACAGCAGATCATTTATAGCTCATCAATGTGTCTACTGTGTCCCCCACCACCTCCATACACTACTGGTAAGCTCAATTCAAGTAGGATCATTGGACTATTCTTTATCATAGTCCTCATAACTAGGACACTGCTCCACACATGGTAGGTATTCAGTAATTATTACCTGGGTGAATTTTTAAAAATGTAAGATTCCCTCTTCTCTCCTTCATGCCAGAAAAAAAAAAAAACAAACAAACATGTGGCCTAGGGGAGGGGGAGGGGGAGCCCATCTCATGTAACTTTGCAAACTTGCAGAGTCACTCTTAGCTACTGAGTAAAATTTGTGATCCTTTAGCTGGAAATATAGGAGCCCCCTTGTCATCTTTCAGAGCCTCTCCTGGGAGGGGACAGAGGAGGCAGAGCTGCAGCCAGGTCTGCCACCTGCAGAGGACTGTGGAGGAAGGAGGATATGGTTCCTGTTGTTGCCAGAGATGACAGGGTTGAGCAGGGGAGAGAAGCAGTTCACCAATGAGAGATGATTTGGCCTCTGTTCATTGACCTCCTCTGAAAGGATATTTGTGGATCCTTGTTGCTTCCACCTGCAGGGACCAAGCCTCAGTGTGCTTCTTGCTTGGTGTGTTGTGGATCTGGGAATATATTGGGTTTGGAACTTTACTTCAGTGTGTGTGTGTGTGTGTGTGTGTGTGCGTGTGTGTGTGTGTGTGTGTTCGGGTTCCTGTGACACAGAAGGTAGCCTCTTCCACCCACGGTTCCTCTTTATGCAGGCCTCTGTGTAGGAGGTGGGGAGTGTTTGGCAGCAAAGCTGGATCTTTCTTAGGAAGAAAATCCTAGGTTTTAGGGAAATCCGAGGGCTTCTTCCCTACCTCTGTGAGCACGTTCTGGCGGTGGGGCTGGCTATGGTATTGGAATACAGCTTTGGTAACAGCCAAATCTAGCTTGGATATCCCCAAGGAGACTACCAAAGACTCAAAACCCACGTGTGTATTATTGCATAAAATTGTCACAGCTTCTACTGATATCTAAGCATTAATATTAACGTTAACTACTTCATTTTACCTTATGGATGAGATTTAAAGCTCCATGAAGGCTGGAAGCTTTTCTCACTTTTTTCTCAAGGGCCTAGCACAAAGGAAATCCTTGTTGAGTAGTTGAATAACTCTAAGTATGAAGGGGTGATATTTTATCACTACTTTACAGATAAAAATTAGCTTATTGAGTTTTTGCAATTAGTTGCAAATCTTAAAATGAAGCCAAGGTCTCATGATGCACTGGACCTTCTAGCCAGCAAGGATCCCATCTGAATGTAAGTTCTGAAAAATCAGGATATCCATTTTTTTTTACATAAATTCTAGTTTATCTAGGACAGTGCCTAGCATACATTAAGTGCTCAATAAACATTTGTATGAATGAAGAGAATTTGGGGGGTTTATCTCAGCATGTGAAGCTCCAAGATTCTTTCACTGAGGGGCCTTTTAATCTTTATTTGAAATCGCTCATGCTTTAACTATGGCATTTTCATAGTTTGTCAGTTCTAAATGTTGGAAGTTATTTTTGTATGCTTGGAATATTTCACAATGTTTCCAATTGTCACAATGAAGTAAAGTTATTTCAGGTCTTACTGATGAAAAATGTTGCAAAGGACAGGGCTGAGGACAATCTCAAGGCTTGAAATTAGTTTTCTTCAAGCTGTAGCATGGGTACAGTGGTACAAGTAGACTCAGGTCTTTAGGTATGCCATCATTCAGACCACCTGTTCCTAGCCCCCATAACAGCATGTGAGAATTTGTGAAAGACTTTGTCAAAATTCAGATTCGTCTGGGACTGTTGCATTCTCCTGGCCAGGGTTCTGATAGTTGTACCAATAATAACAACTGATCATTGGATAGCATTGATTCCATCAGGTCTAAGTTCCTTATATGTAGTAATACATTTAAGCCTTACAAGTACCTCATTTCATTATTACGCCCTTCAGCAAGTTACAAAAATAGGAAAGAAAGAAAATCTGAAGGAGTGAAATAGTAGCTTGCCCAAGGCCACAGAGCTAGGAAGCAACAGAGCCAACTCAGACTCCAACAGTCTCCCTCTGGGGACTTCACACTTGACCTCCACCCTATATGGTAGAGTCCACATTCAGGAGTCATACTGGCTCCCAGAGAACATCCACTCACCCTTTTGTGTTTAAAAAAAAAAACAACACCCATTTGCTTGTTAGTCCTAAAATGTTTTCAGGAACCAATACCCAAAATCACCTGTGATACAGTTTCAGTGATTGATTTTTCCCATCTTTCCCTGTTTGGGAAAGCATAAGGTTTTTCCCAATGGTGTCCTCCATCAGCTCTCCTATCCCTGCAGCCTGAACCTCCTGTTCACCTTCTCAAGTTCCCTGGAATGAAGCACACAGGAGGACCAGGCAACCTGAACCTGTTACTTCTGGTCTTTTCATTATTCCCCACCCATGGATCTCTTTGCCACACTGCTCCCCTCACACAGAGAATTGACCCACAGATGTCTGCTTCTGGGATGTATACAGCATTGTTGCACCATCTCTTGTTTGTATCATACAGTCTCTCAAATACAACTGTACAAATTGTAATTTGTACAATTACAAATCTCTCATTTGTATTATTAACCAGACTGTCTATGACGATATGCAGATTTCTGAGTCTTATGAAGTGTTCACACGATCTTCCCTCCTTTTGGGTGGAAATTACTAGGGCATTTCCCTTTGACAGGTTTTATTGTCGTTATTCACCCTCCCCCAATTCTGCTATGAAGTCTTCCATCTTATCTATTTATCTGAACATTTTTCTTCTTCTTACCACATTTCCCACTTTGAACTCTTGCAGTCAGATTGAGAATTGACTTTCTGAACAATTGCTGGCATTGCAGCATTGCAAGGCACATCCTGTCCCCAGCAGAGAGCCCTACACACCCTGCCTGAAGCTAAACCCAGGTCTGAAGCCAGAGATCCTGGACTATTTTCTTTCTTTGAAACAACTCCTACTTAGAAAAAGAGATGCATCCACCACGTATGTCCTCCCCAAAGTTCATTTCTAATACCATGTGGTCTCTGGATATGCTTCCTAGGTTTCTTCTCTTGGCATCACTTGCCTGCATGTGACTCACTAGAACTGGCTGGCAGATGGTGGTTTTATCATATTTCTGACATGTGTGTGAGAAAGCTGGTACCTCTCTTGGCCAGCCAGACACATATCCAAGTTCTTTATATCTACTCCATCATCTCCATGTCCATTGTTGGAAAATAACATAGATCTAGAGCACAGGTCAGCAACCATGTCCTGTAATTGGCATGATAGTAGATGTTCCAAGCTTTGTAGGGCAGAGCAGTCTCAACTGCAACCATGGGCTCTGATATAGTGCGGAAACAGCCAAAGATAATATGTAAACAAATGAGTGAGCTTTTACATGTAAAAAAAGATAGTTGGCTAGATTTAGCCCTTGGTACCATACTGTGCCACCCCAAGTGTCAGGAAGAGAGAAGAAGGAAATAAGGAATAAACCAATAGACTCAGGAGAAAAGTGCCCCCAACCACATCTCCAAGGCTTGCATTTTATTTTCTGAGTTTAGTAACTAAATAATCTCTTGTTCTTAAGGAGGACTATTTTACGTTAACTTTATACCAGAACATCTAGCTTTGTGTCATCTTTTGTGAGTTATTTTTCCATTATATTCCACACTTTTAGAGGTAGTTTTCAAATATTTCCACTATGCCTCAGGTACATTTAAGTGACTACACTGCCTCTCTGTGGCCAAGATGATGGTTGCAGTCATAAACCAGGAAGAAGGGACCACTCTGCCCAGTGACGTGTTATGCATTCATAATCTTGGAAAATATGCAGTTTGTTTTTATTGAACAGTTTTGTTGTAAATGCCTGAGGTTTTTACACATTGCTTCTGTGAAGACAGCATTTTTCTCCCAACTAACCCCTTAGACAAATATTCTTGCTGTTGGATGGAAAATTGAAAGACTTGAAAATAATTTTTATTGACTTAGGACATCTGTTCATTTTTGTCTGTTAACGGTAACTAAATACACCTTACTGGGTCATTATTAAAATGTATTCTGATTCCCTGGGCAAAAATAACCAATGATAGGTACATTTGAGCAGGCGTGTGTGTACATGTGTTGTGCAAATAGAACAGCAAAAGGAAATTGGTAGTGGAGGAAAACACTAAACATTGAAACATTAAAGCTGATAATGCAAAATGATTTTTATCATACATAGTCTATACACATGTCCAACTTCTAAATCTTATTGGAATTCAATACATAAAAAAAAATGTGTAAACAAGAGACACCAACGATTGTTGGTGACCTTAAAGTAAGAGAGATCTAATTCAATGAAAAGCTCATCTGCCTAGTGTCTTTGCCAAACCTCTGATGGTTCTGAAACAGGAAAGAGGTTTATTTATCAAGAAGACTAGAAAGATCTAAACAGGTTAACTTTGGACCAAAAGCCAATGTCCAGAAAGTATCATTACTACAGAGATTTAGTGTTTAAAAGTTAATCAGAGCCTGGAGTAGTGGCGCATGCCTGTAATCCTAGTAGCTCAGGAGGCTGAGAGAAGGATCAAGAGTTCAGTGTCAGCCGTAGCAAAATCGAGGTGCTAAGCAATTAATTAAGACCCTGTCCCTAAATAAAATACAAAATAGGGCTGGGGATGTGGCTCAGTGGTCAAATGCCCCTGAGTTCAATCCCCAGTACGTACCTGCCCTCCCAAAGAAGCTAATCAGAGAACATGTTAGCATTAGTCCTCACAGTCATGAAGATAAACAGGCTTCTTTGTATCAGAATTTAGGAAAACTACTTTGTGTCTCAGTTCAAGTGGAACCTAGCAGTCTGATCTGGCAGAAAATTAGGAAATAGTTTTCCTTCCACCAAACCAACCCTTTGGCATCCATCTTATTATGTATACTATTGTCTGACAGAATAATTTAAGCTGCTAATTATAAGATGCAAAATGATATCAGTTTGTGCTTTCCTATGAAGAGATAACTTAAGATTCTATTGTCTGTAGGAATGGCTTTCTTACAAACTAGATTCTAAAATATTCTTTCACTTCTTAAATTTAAGAGTGTTCCAAAGTCTTGAAATTGAGTTTATGGATTTATAAATGGGGCTACAACCATCTTTCTGATATGCCTTCCTGTCACTTGGGAATTGGTGGCACCTGAGGAACATCTCCATGAAGGTGTCTAGGAGATGAGGAGAAATGCCAAGGGGTGCGCTGCATATTCCAAGATCTCTGTATAAGGGAGAAGAGAAGGCCCAAAAAGACCCCAGGGAGTGTTTCAAGTTACGGCTCAGAAGAAGACAGAAGAAAAAGCAATAGTCTTCCAGTAAAAGTGGTCGTAGCTGCATACAGATAAGGCCACAGATCTGTAGGGCCAAGACTTGGGTTTCTCACCTCATCCTAGGCCCAACCAACTCTGGTGATTAGGAAAGTATTGTCCTTTCTAGAATTAAAATTCTTCAAATTCAAAGTCAACAGGTAGGGATGTGAAGGAATTTATTGCTAAGTAGTGTGGAAAGCGTTTTCACAAATCACCCATAGGCAATCCCCAAATCATCAGGGAAGTTGTTTTATTACCATAGTTTTGCAGATGAGAAAACAAAGTATTGGAAAAGTTACACATCTTTCCCAGGGACATATACTTAGGTAGAGGCCACACTGAGATTCAAACCCAAAAGTTCCAAGAATGACGTTCCTACACCCTTTATTCTGATCCTTGTCACCTGCAGTTGGATAGGAGGTTGACTGGAGCCAAACAGGAGATCATCTGTGTGTGGTGGGGGCAAGGACAGAGCATTAACTGGTTCCAGGAAATATAAGCTCACCAAGCATGTTAAGAGTCAGATAGCACATCACAGAATCATCTAATGATGGTGAAGGTCCAGCCAAACCAGAAGACTTAAAAAGAGTGGAAGAGTTTTGAAACATCTATGGTAGTCCAGACTAGGGGAAATTCTTTGGGAATAATTAAAATTATGACTGTGGACACAGTTAAAGTGAAAGAACACATCTGTAGCAGGCTTGTGCATTTTTTGATGTATGGGTCTCTTGCAAAAACCAACTGAAGTGAATTGAAGTGAGGAAAATAGTTTGGCAGCTAACAGGATAGGGTAGAAAATGAACTTAGGAAAATGAACTAGAAAATAGTTTGGCAGCTAACAGGGTAGGGTAGAAAAATGTCTTAAATTCTCCAGGGGAAATCATGTTTCTTTCCATAGATATAGTTCCCATCATAGGTTTGTCTTGCATTACAGAGTTTTCAAGGACACTCTGTGGCAAATTTAAATTTCCCTGAGTGTCTCTTCCCTGGTCTCTGTTTTAGCTCTTTCCTTTTCCTCGGGTCACCTGTCCTAGCCCTATCCCTTCACTCCACCTATGCAGTGGCTCTTTAGCCCTTTTATACCTTCCTCCAACTTGTTCCTAACTTCTAAAAGTAGTTTCTCACATCAACTTTTGTCCTGTTGTCTATTGGGGCGTGACCTACATGAAAGGTGAATTCACTGCTAGGTACGTTTATCTTACAGCATGCTTTCAAGGTCAATATACATAGTCACCCTTCTGATTTTTCTATCACTGCCCAAACCCACAAATTTACACAAATCAAAATGCACTGCTTTTATAAAACTGCAAAGTACAATTAAAGTCCACATTATTTTATTCTTTAAGACAGACAAATGGGGAGAAAGGAAAGGGAAAAAAAATCTCTTAATGACCAGGATTTTTGGTGATTCTGAGGCTGGCAGATGTGGAAGGAGACAAGGTACCCCATGGGGGAATCAACTTGTGGGATCCAAAGCAAGGTCCACAGTTCTGGACCACTGAGGTAGTTACAGCGATGCCACTACAGGTTTTAGTCATTTGAAATCCACCTTTTCCCCATCAATGGTAAAAAAGAATTATTTTAAATTGAGAAAGGTGAACACATTAAGAAAGAATTGATATGTTAATTTAATTGCAAATTTTAAAGAAATAAGTAAAAATGAGCTGGCACAGTTCCATTTCGTAGCCCATTTTATGATTGCCAATAACTGTATATACCTTGTGAATGTCACTACCATGCACCTAATGAATAATTGTGACACTTGAAAGCTGACCTTGCTGAAGTTGATTTTCTAATGTCACGTTTTGATATTTCTAAGTAGCGAGTGCCACCTTCTGGTCACTGTGAGTATTGCCCAACAGCTACATGGAATAGGGTGTTTCTTGATCTTTCTTAACTAGGCTATGAAATTACAATTATCTGTTTCTAAACCATAATAATAACCTAATGATTCATGTGACTTCTGGAAAATCCTTTCTCACACTCTAAGTAGTATAGAATTTTTATTTACTATATTTTTATTTACTATTTGTATTTAGTATAGAATTTTTGTAATAGTAAATAATACTCTTACACAATGACTAAGGTGCCACATGCTTTTTGAGCAGAGACCATTCCATCCCAGGCCCCAAGTGGCCATCATCCTTTGGTATCTGCAGGTTCTGCATCTATAGATTTAATTAATATTGACTATTTAGAATAGCATTTCTACTTAAAATGCACAGACTTTTAAATTATTTTTCCCTAAGCAATATAGATAATAACTATTTACATACCATTGAATTAATGGAATGTAAAGTTATATAGAGATGACTTAAAGAATATGGAAAGATGTGTATAGGTTATATCCAACATTGTGCCATTTTTATGAGGAATTTGAGCATCTGTAATTTAGAGGGAATACTCACTTTAATTTCCTGACTCCCAATCTGAGTCTGGATGCAACAAAGTTGCGCCAAGAAGCCCTCTTCAGTTTTGCACACAAGAACTGAATTGTATCCCTTTCACAATGGGAGGAAAAAGTCTCATTTTCATCAATAGAAATGACTAAAATTAGGCATTGATGCAAAGTCCGACATAGGCTCCCCCTGCACGGTATAGAGGCTCCCCCTGCACGGTATAGAAATGTACCTGCAAGTGACATGCTCAGCCTTTTAGTACAGAATTATAATCCAGGTGCACAATAATTCATCCTAAAAGTTGTCTCCTTGATAAAGTTGAAAAAGTAGCAATTACATAGCATAAAATTTGACAAATGATATGATTGATTATAGTATTCTTTTTCTTGATTTTGTTTTCTTCTTTGCTAGGAAATTTATACTTAAAAGCTGCCTCAACAATTAAAAATTAGATGGTTGGGTTTTAATGAACCTAAAAATAATTTTCTATTTACTGTTTAGAAACAGCTAAGTTTTAAGTCCCAACTCAGATGGATCTGTATTAGTGACTTTGTCTTAATTTAGATATGATCATTTTCCATATTAATTTAGAAAATGATGGTGCTGTATACCAAGTAGCTAGAACAGGATCACCTTGACAAATATCTACCTGCTATAAACATCTCAAAACCCCTTCCTAAATGGGCATAAAGAGTGTCATAAGCAATGGCCAACTTTCTAGCATAGAGATACCCACTAAGTCACTGTACTTGAATTTCAAGCGCAGGTGTTCATCTTCCATTATGCACATGCACACATTACACTTCTAAATCACAGGGTGTGGCCAGGGTGTGTCACGAGAGTGTTTTGTAGTAGTGCCCCTTCAAAACCAATAAAAGGGAGAACATGCCCCTAGCTAAGAAGATGCTGGGAGTTTGGAATAACTTCAGTCTTTCCTTCTCTGTTTAAAGCTCTGAAAATGAAGTCCTTGAGCAGGAGAGTAAGTCCCAGAAGAACTTGTAAGTGCATTTTGGTGGCTGGCTCCCCCTTGTGGCCAGCATGTACAGTCATTAAAGGGACATAGAGTTAGATAAACTGAGATAATCTCCAGAACCAACATTTGTTTTGTGCTGTAAAATAATAATAATCAAAAAAAGCTTAGAGTAAAAAAAAAATAAAGGGTATCTGTAAAATCCATCCTAAAAAAAGAAAATTTAAACTTGATCATGACCTTAAAAAAAAAAGAAAAAGAAAAATGTTTATTAGGACTGCCCACTTCTTTTCGGTTACACAGATTTAAACAAGTCCAAATCCATTATACTCATAATAAAATCTGCCAGTTTCTTTATTAGCACATAGCAAGGAAAAACAAGCATTCTCTCTTATACGCAAGTTAACACCCCACAGAAAGTCTGTTTGTACTTGGCAGCATGAACCTTTCATTTTGGAGTGCTGCTAAATTAAACAAGCCTATCTTGTATTGAACCCAATGAGCTAGACACCCTGGCATGCTCCTAGACTTCATTAGTTCATGCTGAAAAACATTAGAAATAAAGAAGACAGTATGAATGACAGAATAGCTTTATTGTTAGTCTTTTCAACATTCCCCCCCCAAAAAAATAAATAAAATAATAAAGAGATGACCAAAAACTTATGGGGTTGGGGGCGGGGGCGGGTACTCTCTGAAATTTTTGATATGTGAGCAGAATAATGGAAACTCATCTGTTCCTACTGTTTTGATCTCACACACATGTGCATACACATATGTCATTTGTCACAGTTGGAACAAGATTTCATGGCTGACTATAGCCCAGGCTAGGGACATTTTAAAATGCCCAGGTGACCCTAATGTGCTGCCAGAGTAGTAACAGGCTCTGTGGGAACAAGAGCTATTTCTTACCAACCAGGAGCAATCAGAGGTCTCAAGGTTTAATGATTACATATTGAAACAAAAATTCTAGGCATTGAAAGGTAGACATAATTAGAGGAAAAAGGCAAATACTGGGACAAGCAATTAGTTTTAGGAGCCAGTGAGGAAGAACAGTGAAGTTTAAAAAGAATGAGTTCTACTGACGAGGGACATGATCTGAACATGGAGTGACCATTGAGAGGATAATCATAGCCCTCCCACACAATGTCACTGGACTGAGTAAAAATCAGAATGGAAGCCACAAGCTCATGAGGCTCAGAAAAACTGTTTTCTAAACAAGAGTGGAGTTGGATTTGGGGTGAACCAAACGTTCCAGTAAACCTGGCTTCCTATTTCTGCTTTCACTTCTTGCAGGTGAATTATTCCACAATATTTTGTTGACACATGGATTCAGTATTAAAAAATAAGAGAGAAGATAAGGGTCTAGTATAGTGGTTGGCAAGGGAATTGTGGCTATGGGTCATCTGATTTAAAATTCAAATTTATCAGCCCAACCAGAGACATTTTGGTCCAATAGGTCTAGGGTGGGACTTCAAGCATAGCTGGTTCTGAAATTTGTGAGGTAGGAATACAGGTGGGAGACTACAGACCACATGACTAAATATCTAAAAGTTGTAACTCCCTCTCATAGACTGTTAAATTAAAGGAAAAACCTGTACAATGTAATGGAAGGTCACAGATTCAAACATAAAACTGTAATGTTAAGGTTGCATCTGATACCTCAAAGTCAAAGATCTGTTTCCCACCTTGACAAATGTTTTTATAATAGCAAGGAGGGCTGAATTCAAATGTGGCATTTTCAAATCCCAGTGTTGAGAGGAAGGAGCCTGTGCCCACCCACTCTTCTCTTTCCATGTAGCTCCATCTGGAACCACAAGGCACCTCTGTCTAAGTGGGGTCGTGCCAGCCCAAGCACCTAAGAATTGACTGAGTACTTTATGCCCTTATGCTAAAAGGAGTTACCCTCTGAGGTCTACAGTGTGCACACCAGTGACATGTTTGCCCCTAGACAGCAGATGGGAAAGTGGGGCCACACAGCCTGTTAGTGGGTATGGGCCACTTGGGCAGGCAATTCCAAGATTCCAGTTCTAAGGTCAGGGTCTAAAAAAAGAGTTTGGGCCATATTTCAAGGATTGTACAGATGCTTCCTCCTGAGGGAAGAGACAGAGTAGGCCTTCCAGCGTTCCTAGGACAGGGCCTCGTTCTGCCTGGACTAATGGGGTACTGGCTGTAGGTGATTTGGATGGTGAAATCCTAGTCTTAGAACTCAGCATTGTGGAGCATTCACCTTATAATGCTGGCAAGAAATGAGCTTGTTGGTTGCTACTAGGTCATTTCAAGGTCATTTAGGACATCGGAGGACACTGAGCTCCAGAAAGCCTTTATGATGTCTCCTCCCACTGCTGTCACTTACCCATGAAATAAAATCAAATATTACCTTCCCTATTCCAAATGAAATTTAAAAAGAAAGTAGAAATTTTATTAATTTAAAAATTATATATGTGTAATGTGTACAACATGTTGTTTTGAACTATGTTTACATTATGGGATGTCCAAATTAACTAATTAATATATGAATTTCTCACATTTTTTTGTAGTGAGAATATGTGAGATGTAGACTCTTAGCTATTTTCAATAATAAAACACATTGTTACGGACTATTGCTCTGTAACTATTTCCTATTAACTATAGGAAAATTGGAATTATAATAGATTATCATTTTTATACTTAAGAGTTTTGGAAAACAGAAATAATAAGCTTGAATCAAAGTTTAATTTCACACTAATGCAATACTTCTGTAAAACTTTACATCTAATTGGCTGTCAGTTGAACACTTTTCACATCATTAAAAATCCATTAGAACAATGACCATGCCATTAGCTCTTCATCACATGTCTTAAAACCTTCACTTGTTAAAAAAAAAAAAATTTGGAGGGGGGGGCAGGCAGTCCTTGCAGTAAGGGAGAACTTGTTACAGTGTTAGCCACTTCCCAGTGTGTTGGGGGAAGTCTGGGATCATACCTAGGTAGAGCTGATCATCACTAAGCAGACTCTACCCCAGACCAGAGAACTTCTCCAGAGGCCTGAAGATGTGTGTTGAGATTGTCTTTCCCTCGTTAGAATCCTCAGGCCCCTAAATCCAGATGTGGGATAGGGATGCATGCTGTGGCAGTGATACTTCTTCAACTCTATAAGTTCTCGGCTCTGGCCTGCCTGTTAACATGGAGCTTATAAAAGGACTAAGGTGAGGGAGATCTCCAGAGAGTCCTGTGCATTTGGTCTACAGTAGATTCAGACATCAGTATATTTGTAAAATTTCCCAGGGATTGTAATGTGTAACCAGGGATGAGGACCACTGGTTTAATGAGCTGGCTAATAACAAGATTTGGAGATAATGAAACTGAGATTATGTAGGTTTTGATGAGAAGGAAGAGGAGGAAGAGGAGAAGTCAAGAAGCCATGCCAGAAAGACTTCTACCAAGATTTAGAGCAGGGCTGGAAAAGGTAGCAGAGATGCAATGAGAGACTGGGACGACAGAGTGCTTACAGACACAGACCACCTAACAGTCATTTAGGGAACTGCCCATAACTCTTCTGCAGTGTTGCCTTGTCCTAACTTAGATTGCATTGAGACCAGAAGGAATTGCCAAGTACCATTGGAAACTGACTATTCCCATGGTCCTCTTCTGGAGTCCCAAGGTGCAAATACTGCTATCCACTGGGCTTTGTGCTCTGCAGTGGATGACCTGCCTAGATCCCCCAAAGCTCACAGAGGACAGCGCCCAGCATCCGCACATCTTTAAATGCTAAAAGGGAACGAAGGTGTCCTGCCTTCTGAATAGCAATGGCATTCCACTTCTGCATCTTTAGAAACTTTGTATGAAAGTCTAAGTACAAATGTACAAATTACAAGGGTAAATGCCAATGTGTTTTCTCAAAGTGAGCACACAGGGGTAACCAGCACCCAATCAAGAAACACTACTAACACACCAGAAGCCTCTGAGCCCACTAACCCAGGGTAAGCACTATTGGAATTCTAATACTAAATTGTAGTGGGTTTATTGCCTATTTTTAAGCTTTAGGAAAAGGAAGCCATAGTCCATTTACTCTTTGCTAGATGATACTTTTAGGTACATTTTATTTGTGAGATTTATCTAGGGCATTTCCTGTAGTTACAGTTTGTTCATTCTTGTGGTTGTATTCATGTTTGCATTTTTTTTAAAATTAAGGTTCAATGAAGAGTTAGGAATTCAAGAGAAAGGGGAAACAGCCATGCAATTTGTCTAAAGTATTATAAGCTTTATATAAAATATAAGTTTGTCAATTGTTCTTAGTACTTGTATTCAGCAAATTTCATCAATATTAGTTTTTACTCTGTCCTGGTTTTTCGACAAGCAGTTTTCTACTTTCAATTTTAAGAACTCACTTAAGATTACTGTCTTTCTAAATGACTCCCAGCAACAATGCTCCTGTGAGTATTGTAGTATAAGTGAATACCAATCTCCCTTTACAGGTTCAGTATCTCTACTTCAGAAAATGTGGGTGACATAATTTGGGTGGGGGGGTGCGGTAATGTTATTCCAAGGACATCCCAGCCTATAGAGACAGGAGTTTATTCTCAAAGTGTGGTTCTCAACTTCTGGGTGCACTAGAATCCTCTGGGTCCCAGAATCACCTGGGGTGCTGGTAAAAGACATCATCAACTCCATTCACAAAGTTTCTGACTTAGAAGGTCCATGATAGGTCCTACTCTGTGCTGTTCTGATAAAGTCCCAGGTGACCCTGATGCTGTGGATGTGTGGGCCGTATTTGGAGGACCACTGCCTTAGCACTCACAAAGTTATGTTTTATTTCTTTCCTTTTTTTTTTTTTTTTTTTTACCAGTGATGATTCCTATCATGCATTTGCTATTTTTAAATCTTTGGAATCACTCATGTAGAAATTTTAGTATGGCATCAGATTTATCTTCCTTAATCATTGCCATCTACATGCTCTGCCCTTAACTCTGATTTTAACCCTTTTGATGCCCACATTTGACTCGTTTTTAGTTTGTTTGCATATTGGTGGTCCCAACTATTTGCCATCTCATTGAAGGCATGAGGCCACATATTTGTCCATACCCCACAGGTCCCGGCGGAGAGCTCTACTGAACTCCATTGCTGTACCAACTGCTGCCCTTGATCTAATCCCTATAACCCCCTTTCTCACCAGCTTGTGCATTCATCAGCAGGTGAGTTTGGAATTAATCTGGGCTAGCGGTCACAAACAAACAAAAATAGACAATTAACTTTGTTGAATTCTGCATTTACTATCTCAAGTCAGCTACTTCTTGAAGATTTGATGGGTAAGCATTTGTGTTTCTTGTAATGAACAACTAGAACAGGGGTGTTTAGAGTAAATGATTTATTTTGGAACAGTCTTCTTAATTGAAGGGCATTTTTCCATTATAAAATAATTACACATAAAAGCAAAAGTACCAATTTAAGACTATAATTTATAATGACGCCATGTCATTTTGAAAGTAATGACCATGTTTACCATTCCACTTGTTTGAAAAATAAAAAAAAAATTGATTTCAATGACATAAGCTGCTTGAAAATATCTTATCATAAATCAATTAGAGACTAGTTGTTTCTAAGCTAACTGATGTTGTACAAGAATCAATTGATTTCCATCCCTCCAGTTATTACCTGCACACAGATTAAAGTCCCTAAAATGTACCTAGGAAAGAACTCTTTCTAAATAATGATGGTGTCAGTAGGTCTAATCTATTAAGCCCCTTCTATTTTATCCTTTCTTCCATTTTTGCTCTTGAATCTTATAATAATGAAACCGGGAGTTAACTGTAGGTGATATGATCTGTCCATAGCATTTTTTTTATTTTCATTTTTTTATAGTTGTATATGGACAGCCTGCCTTTATTTGTGCAGTTTTTTTTATGTGGTGCTGAGGATTGAACCCAATGCCTCACACATTCTAGGCAAGCACTCTGCCACTGAGCTACAGCACCAGCCCTTTAATAACTCAGATACAGCAGTCTGTGTTACTTACTGAAACTACTGGGGAACAATTGAAACATTAATTAGATTTCTAATAGGACAAACTTTAGCACACAAAATAATGACAGGTGTAACTTTCTGAGTTTTCATTGATTCAATATATAAACTTGAGCAAATAATTAGCTGTTTTTTCCCCCCTGGTTTCAGGGGTTGAACTCAAGGGTGCTTAAGCACTCCAGCAGGCCTTTTTATTTTTTATTTTGGGACAGGGTCTCCATAAGTTGCTCAAGGCCTCACTAAGCTGCTGAGGATAGCTTTGAACTTGCTACTGTCTTAGCCTCCCCAACCACTGGGATTACAGGTGTACACCACCTCACTTGGCAGTTAGTTACTGTCTCTTTTCTGCATTTACAGGTGCATGATAAAGGGCAATTCGATCACTCAACCCACCTCAAGCATACTTGTCTCAGGAAACAATTTTAGAACAAATAACTTGTTTTAAAATTTAAATATAAGTTTAAATGCACCTTCAAATAGATTCACACCAACCTTCTCATCCTCACCTGGAGATTCCAAGACTGCAGTGGCTGATATTTGTGTAGCAAATTAATGTTTATAAAGTAGTTTTGTATACATTTCATTACATTCCCCCCAAGTCCAGGGACATAAGGAAAGCAACACTTTTTATAAAAAGTGACTCTCAGATTAAATGAGTAATTTATGATCAAGGAGAAGTTTGTGTAACTAGGGGAGCTACCCAGATTATCTGGCTCTGAGGGAACTCTGCATCCTATCCACTATTCCAGTCACTTAATGGCATAGCTTATTTAGAGATGTGAACCATAGTGAAGAAAAACAGAATTCTCATACTCATCATGTTTTTTCACTTTTTAAAAGGATTTGTATTTTATACCGATTTGTCATTGGTTGAAATATTCCTGTACTATTGTCATAATTAGGTTATAAAGAGCAAACTGGACAGGCAATTGGGACTACTTGTACCTCATGTAGCATCTTTGATTCATTAAGAACACGAACATTTTAAACATGGAATATTAATTTAACATGTAGGTGGTTAACTATTTTCTCTGATTCTAAAGGAAAATAAATCTTTTCATGGATTATGTAATTTCTTTCAATTTACTTCTTTCCCCACTTTACCAGTTTTTGTAGTTCTTCCAATTGACCACTAGAGGACAGGCTTGGGTTAATATTGTCACATATGCACCACCATGGGAACTTTGATTCTAATTTGGAAACATCTTGTGTATGTTGAATCTGTTTATCCCAAATAGTGAGGCAAGAAAAAGGATTCCATGTGGATTAGCAGTCTTATTTTTGTTGTTTTTGTTTTTTAATGACTATAGTTTCCTCTGTACACAGATCTTGCTTCCAGATACTATTTACTGAACAATTCACCCCAGTATGGCCTTATTTCAGTGATGGAGTATTAAGTCTTCCCTTTCATGAAGGCTTGGTTTACAGTTAGGAGAGGAGAAGATGATCTGGTGGAAATATTATGTGTTCTGGGAAAGTACAAGAACACGGGACTTACAGACCTGTGCTGCTAGGTTGGAGGACAATTGGAAATTTGCATCTAGAATACAATTTCAAAGAACCCTTATCTTTCCTTAGGTATCCAGATCATCCAAAGAATAATATCAGTTGCCCTGATAGTAATACCACATTGCCAAACTTTCACAAAGTCTCTCTAGATAACCTATGCTTTATCTAAGCCCCACAATTTCCCTAGTAAAAACGAAACAAACAAAACTTCATTCACACAGGCTGTTTGTATAATATGGTCCAAGGGTTACTATATTATATTTGCCATTAGTCACCCAAGCATAGAATAGAAAAGTTACTTGTAAACATTTCCTGTTCTTTTTCGCCTCCCTAATGAGCATTGATTCTTTCAATACTATAAATTTCCTTTACTAATTTGCTTTAATAACCAAACCTGCATTTCAAGTTCTCATTCTTTACACACCCAGTAAAGAATGAGATGTCATCCTTTGTTCAGTACGTCAAATCCTCCTACTTTTTTCATTCTCTTAAGATTCTTCCTGTACAATCTTGCTTTGAGTTCCTACTTCTTTCAAGTTTCCTTATTATTTGTATAATATATCCTCATAAAGTCCTTTCTGATAATTCTCTACAATTAACAGATTTCTCAGGTTGAGATCTGATGAACTCAACCAGGTTGAACTGTTCACCTGCCTAACAAGAGGTGGGGGGTAGGGAAAGCAGTTACATGGGTACAAATATGAACTTTTGGTTGCTCGAGGAGTACAGGAAACTGGGTTTCTGGTTGCTACCACATTAAACTTTAGTTAAGGTTTTTATTGTTTGTAGGATATGGAAAAATTTCCTCATAGGGGTCAACTGAGTTCATGCAATTTCCTGATTCTAGAAAAATTTGGCTCACATTCCTATTATACAGTTTATGAAAAGTCCCAAGTTGTCTCCAAAGCATTTTAAGAATGCCAGGGTGGCCCAGAGTCTGTCTCCTGATCACAGCAAGTCCCCAAGTTGGCTTTAACAGAATCAGTTCACCTTCAGCATTCTTTTGCAGCCACTCCCAGGATCTCCATTTCTATACCACAAAGGCCAAAGGTGGAGTCCAGCCCCCTCCTTAATTTTCCCAGCATTCCCTCTCCTGGAACAAAAGAATATTTGTCCACACATGATAGGTAAGAATCTAGCAGACTGTTTTGATGCTTTGAAGAAGTGGAATTTGTAGTCACAAGTAATGTGGAATGGAATAGTATTCAGATATTACTATTCTTAAAAAGTAACTTTGCCTTGTCATTTCCACTTTAAAATTGCTAGTCTTCTGTTTTGTTTGTCCTTCTTCTCTCATTCCTACACAGCTATATTTCTCCTCATCCAGATTTTTCTCACTTCAGGTGCTTAGTACAAAAACAAAACAAAACAACAACAACAAAAATCAGTCTTTTATTTAATAGTGCCCACCCTTGATAGAGGATACTTTGGGAGTTTTAATATGTTCCCTTCCCTTCCTTCCATACCCACCTATGCATTTTCTTTCTTTCTACTTATATGGAGTAGGATGACCAAATTATATTTTTTCATTCAGCTCATATTTAATCTGGAATTTATATATAATCATCTTAAAATTCACCCATGATAATTTTTGATCACCTAATTGTAAAATACATACACACACACATTTCCTGTTCTGTTAATCAGTTTTAATGAAAAATTCTGCCTGTCCATATATAATTCTGGGCTATCATAATATTTTAGAAGGCACAGGGGACTCAATGTCTCCAATATAACAAGATAACTCCCAGGTTATTTTCATTTGCCCAAGGACTCTAACTTCCTGCTCTACCGTGCAGGAGGTTGGCACTCTCCCAAAATTTTCTTGGTACAGAGCTGACTATATTCAGCACATTTTCTTTACTTACATTTAGACATATCTGTGATAATAACACCTGATTTAATTTCTCCACTTTCTCATAATAAATATTATGTTTCCCAAAAGCTGAAGGATCTCCCATTTCCCCTCATAGAGTGTTTGTCTATTTTTCATTGGCTTCACCATGCCTGACTTGGTTGATTTTGTTAGACAATGTCTCCCATACATCCTCTAAGTACTGCCTTTCAGGTTTGGCTCAACAAATCAATATAAAATGCAGATATGTGTGACAAGGAAATTGAATTACCAAGCTTGAAACCAATTCTGAACAATAAAAGTCAAAAGCATAAACTCAATTTATTCCAAAGTGATTTGGCATTGGGATGATATGGCTCAAATCAGACACCCAACAACCTTATTTTGAAATCTCTCAAAGCTTATGAAAAGAATAGCTTCTGTACATGGAATATTTTGTCTTTTTCTGGGTCTGGGTCTGGGCCTAACTAGATAGCTGAGAGAGATATCCATATTCTCAGATATGATGTTTACATTTGATATTGACTGCATCTCTTTCAAAGCAATGAAATGCTCCAGAATAAGACAGATGGAAGGAATTACATAAAAGTAAAACATAAGTGCTATCCAAAAACATAGAAAAGCAAACAAATAAACCCATATTTTTAACTTTTGGGTGCTTGCCTTTAAATTGCTTAGATATTCAAGCCATCATCTGCCAGGATTCATCATCACAATGGCTAAAATTCAATTATTAGTTGCCATTTGTGGACTAGCCTCTCAGTGCATTGCTTCCAAGTGTCTACATAGCAACCATGGAGGAGATTGATGTTCAGTGTGTGCCAGTGGCTTGCTGAAGGTTACACACCTGTCAAATGCCAGACCTGAGTCTCAAACCCATGCAGCCTCATGCCTACCACTGATACCGCCGGTTATCAGTGATGAGTCCTGCTTCCCCACATGTTGAAGTTTGAACGTTAGAGAAGCATGCGGAGGCAAGTCTATGAAGCAGGGTTTATTTAAAAAGGTGTAACATAGACTTCTCCCACGAGGGAGAAGGGGGCCAAGCTGGTATCATGGTATCCCAAGAAATGAGGTAGGTGTTCTGCCCTTTTTATATGTCCTAGGCTTCCTTTGTTCTTCTCCCTTTCCCCCTTATTTTTCTCCTTCCTGCCTACATGACTAGGCCCAGCGACTAGGCCCAGGAGTGCTTGGTGGGAGGGCCAAAAGGTGGGAAACAGTGGGCTGAAGGGGGAAGGGCAGGATGGAGTAGCCAAGGACACAAAACCTTATAGCTCCCTGTAGGAAGGGGAAATTCCTGGGACAGGTTACCTTGGCAACAGGTTGGGGGGGTTGGGGGGGTAGGTTCTTGATAAGATGCTTCAGGGGACAGGCTCCAACTTCCCAGACACACTCAAAATTGGCCTCCTTGACCTGACCTGACTCGATTTACCTATCTACACTGACTGCCTGTCTCATTCTGGCTTCAGCACTCGGCCTGTAACCCTGCATGACAAGATTTCCAGGCCCCTGTTTACTTTCCCAGTCATAAACTCTGCTTAAATTTCTATGAATAATAATTTTTTAAAATATTGTCCCGTTCTCTGGACTGTAAATTTGTATAATTGGATTTCTATGGACTTTCGCATGACTGGTAATACTTGAAATTGATTTATTTTTCAAAGTTGGTGACTCCCATAATCTGAAAATTCCTCTCAAGAAACCAAACCTTCCTTCTCGGTCTCTTGCTTGACTGAAATCCTGATCGACAAGTGTATTAGCTTCTGTGGGCCATGGTAATGAAGGATCACAAACTCAGTGGCTTAGTCCAGAAATGTATGGTGTCATAGTTCTGGCAGTCAGAATTCCAAAATTAAGGTGTTGGCAGGTTGTATCCTCCTGGGGGCTATGGGAGAAGTTGCTGCTCCAGGCCTCTCTCTCTTCTTAGGGATAGCTGGCCTCTTCCTGTCTGTCTTTAGAGCCTTCCCTATATATACATCTGAGTCCAAATTCCCATTTTTATAAGAATACTAGTCCTATTGGATGAGAGACATAGCGAATAGATTTTAACTTGAGTAACTCTGAAAAGACCCTATTTCTAAATAAAGCCACACTATGAACTAGGGATTCATCATCTTCTTTGGAGGGGCTGACAGAATCCATTCCTGACACCAACTTCTGAGCCACCGCAGTGCATGGACATAGATACTGTGTGCTTGACAGGGCCCCGTCCAGAGGCAGGATTTGAAGCAAGTCTCCTTCCTGCTCAAGAGTGGATTGGAGTGATTGACCTCCACTCTATATCATTTTATGTCAAGGGTGGTAATTCTACTTCAATAGCATTGGTGTAATTTATTTAATAAATTTTCCTGCTGAGATAATTTCAAAAGTTTTCAGAAAACGGGCCACATCTTTCCACTTCTACACATTTGCCACAGAGTTGAATGGCCTTGGAGATTTCCTTTAGCAAGAACAGATTTGGGGCAGAACAAGAGGACACACCCAGCATCCCTCCCGTCTCCTCTGCCCTCTGAGAACTGATTTTTCCGTTCCTCTGTACCTACAAAAATGAATCAACGACCCTGTCAGTTGATTTCACATTCAGAGTCCCTCATAGGGCCGGTGTCCAGGAAAACTAAAACCCATTAGACTTTGAAGCAGCTGCTTCTTCCTGACTGTAAGTGCTTCATCAGTATTTTTGGAAAAGAAGGTTGTCCAGTGGCTGTAGCCTCTGTGACTTCACTGGCTCTTGGCAACAGCAAGCCTCCCGAGAGCAGATGAGGCAAAGCCTTATGCTCTCTTTTCACAGTGCCGCTAGGATAGGAGTCCTTGTGTTGCATACAAGGAAACTGAGCCTCACAGATTTACAGACACCACTCCCTCTGGGTGGGCACAGGGAGTCGTAGGAGATGGGCCAAGTGTTAATGTGGGCAGCCTTTCTCCAGAACCCCCTTCAGTCCTTTCTGCTCCAGGTTGTGGAACAGCTGTGCTGCCCGCTGTCCCAGTCCATCCAGCTCTTTCATTCATTCCTGGATTCTCTCTAAAGTCACATGAAGGATTGAAGATGACCTCATGAACACTTTTAGTACAAGTAATCATTCATTCCCATTTTTTTTTAAGTGATTCCTACTAAGAACTGTTTTAAATACCTTCATTAACTATGTTGTGTTTGTTTTTCTCCATTTTATTAGAGGTTTTCTTTACAAAGCTTTCTGTTTTGAAGGCAGCATTTTTAAAAATACATCAGGACAAGAAGAGTGGTAAATATTGCAGAAAGAAAGATGGGCATAATTACAGGGAAGGTTTATAGGTCAGTGGAGCAGCAGCCCTGAGGGAAGACAGGAAACCTGGCTCTGGAACTGGAGGACAGCAGGAGCATGCTCGGAGGCTTACTGGGGCGTGCAGGGAACTTGGAGCCGGGCTGAGACTCTTCCTGGACGGTGTCTGGTGGAAAAGTTTGTTCTATTGTCCCTTCTTGATAATGGCTTGGAGAAGCACATTTATGCACCTTTCACCAATCTTTGCATTAGTGTGACTCATTCTATTTCTTCCATGATACTTATGACTCTTCAAGGAAAGGAAAACCTGTTCTCAAAATGAAGAGGAAGCCAGCTGCAGCACTTGTCGGATTTCCTTAGAAACAGCTAGAGTTGTTCATGTGTATATTGCTGTGTGTCTGCATGTCTGTGTGAGAATCTGTGTGTGTCTGGCTGTCTGTATATGAGTGTGTTTATGCAAGAATGGAGTGTCTTGCATTGGTAGACTCCATGTGGAAATCTGCTGTTTAGACTCCTGTATGCTCACAATGATCTACTAAAATATGGATTAAATCAGGTTATCACCCTTTATGCTAAATATTAACATTTTAAAAAATACATTGTTCTTGCTGGATGTGGTGGCCCATGCCTGTAATCCCAGCAGTTCTGGAGGCTGAGGCAGGAGGATTGCAAGTTCAAAGGCAGGCTTAGCAAAAGCTAGGTGCTAAATGACTCAGTGAGACTCTGTCTCTAAATAAAATATAAAATAGGGCTGGGGATGTAGCTCATTGATCAAATGCTCCTGAGTTCAATCCCGATGCAAAAAAAAAAAAAAAGCATATATATATATCCACAGTGTAATATATTAGCCCCAAAGGAAAAAGAAAAACTCATTTAAACATGCCCTTTTGTCCATTCTAGTTGCTAAATAGGCAGATGTTGATCAGAAGGTGTGAATCCCCATTTATATGACGTGAACAGGTCAAGTGATTTAATCATTTGACTTGAACTTTCCTTGACCATTTCCTTGTCTTATATAATGAGCCATTATGAAGGAATCTTTATTGCTTCAAAGGCTAGATCTTCATGGTCAGCTGTGTTGGCACCTGACCTAAGCCAGTTTGATGAGGAACATTAATGGGTTCTTTCCACTATACGTTGGTAACTGCTAGTGAAGTTTGAGCTGGTAAGAGTTAGCTACTTCCCTGTAATCTCACCACCTGGTTACAGTGAAAACAGGTTTCAGATAAAATTCGAATTTACCTAAGGACACTTATTAACTAAACATTTATTATCAAGCTAGCTTGAAATAAATCATAAGACTGGTTCTGCCCCTTTGGGTGCTTGGCTACCATTTAGAGTTTCACATAAAGCAAAAACCAGAATTCCTGAGCCAACATTTTTGTCATTGTTACAAGTAAAAGTGTTCCGTGTTCACAGGTGGACACTGGACAAAATTTCTCAAGGAGTGATTCCTCAATCATTCTGTGTCTGGGTTCACGGTCCTGTGGAAACCATGCCCACCCATAGCATTAACTAGGAATCCTCAGCGACTTGTGAGTCTGTTTTCAGATCTCTTACTCTCTTCCCACTAACGACCTACTGGACATTTCATTGTACTGTCCTGTTAGTGTGACTTGTTGCTAAAAAATCAGTGCCTCTTGACTTCTGCAGTTCTGTCAAGATGGTCATTATTCTTTCTGCCATGGAACTTGAAGCCTGCAGTTTTTTTTTTTTTTTTTTTTTTGCTGATGCCGTCTCCTGCAACTCCAATTCCAATTTTCACCAGTCACTATATTCTCTCCATTCTTCCTTCATACTGGTTCCTTTCTTTTCATCTCCTCTACCCACATCATCACATGTCAGTAGTTTTTCTGTTCTGTTTCTCCCCCATCCAATTATTTAACTTGGTTTCAAACATATCTTCCTCAAACCACTCCCTAATATCACTCCCCTGTTTAAAGAGTTGCAACGAGACTCCATTTCACCTACAAAATGTATATACTTACTTAGTGCCATCTCTCCTTTATCCTTTGTCCTGCACTGTACAAATCTCTATGCCAGTTTGACTTTCTATTCACAGCCCCCCCCCCCAAGTGTCACACGCATTGGGCATCCCTGGATAGTTCTTTCCCTATCATGTTCCTACTTTCTTCTTTCACTTCCTGCCCACTTCACCAACACTCCCCACCCTCAACAAAGCCTCAAAGCTTTTCCCTAGTGTTTCAAGTGCCTGGGATTATAATTAATAAAAATAAGCAAACTGGTTTGAAATGTAGATGTTGTCACTGATTGGTCCTAGCCTCAGGCCTGTTATGTAGCATTTCTGAGTTTTGCAAGCCAATGCAATAGCAATAAAGCATACCAGCTTACTGCTCGTCCTTAATGAGTCTTCCTTTCTCTGTCCCCAGGGAGGTCCTTCATTACCTCATCACACAGCTTTCTCCCTCCTCTGGGAAGTATCTTATATTTTTATTCATTTTCTTGGGAGTGTGCATTGCATCCTGTCCTAGGCTGCGCAAGCACTTGACTCGATGCTCTATTTCTGTGTAGTCATAGCACCCAGGCAATTTCTCACACATTCTCTCATTTATTCTCACAACAACATGGGAGGTAGATATTATCTGTGGAATTAGTCAATTTTCCATTGCTAGTAACCCAACAGACTGGGTGGGTTTAAGGGAAAGCAGTTCATTTTAGCTCATAGTTCAAAGAGTCCCATCCAGTGAAAGTCTTCTTGCTGGCAGCATCTGGAGGTATTACAGGGTACCACATGGCTATGAAGCCAGAACTAAAGACAGCCAGTCAGTATAGATAAATAATCAGATACTCATTTGGTCTGATAAGAGAATAAATGCCATTTGAATCTGGGAAGTTGGAGACCAAACCTGAGGTATTGAAATGTTAAGGCCTTCAGAGCCCTTCCTCCACCCTTATCAAGATAACATTCCCATGCTCCAACCTGGTGCTAAGGTAACCTGTCCCAGGAAATGTCCTTCTCTACTGGGAGATGTAAAAGTTGTTAATTAATGCACCCTGAGCCCCCTTCCTGCCCATATCACTTCATCTTGGCTCCTCCAACCCCTCTGCTTCTTACCTTTTGGCCATCTCACCTGAGCATCTCCTGGGCCTAGTCACATATGCAGAAGGAAAGAGATAAGGGGGAAAAGAGCAGGAGAACAAAGAAAATCTAGGATGTATAAAAGATACAGAGTACCCTCACTTCTTGGGATACCAAGATATCAGCTATGACCCCCTTCTTCCTCCCAGGAGAAGTGTCATGTTGCCCCTTTTTAAATAAACCCTGTTTTATATGCTTGCCTCCATGTGCTTCTCTAATGTTTTATTTCATCCTGTGAGAAAGCAAAAGTTGTCACCGATAACCGGTGGTGGAGGTATCAGCTTGAGACAGGGGGCTTATATTTGTACCTATGTATCTTGTCTCTCTCCCTCTTTTCTTATATCTACCAGAATCCAGTCTTGGAGGCTCCGCCCTAACAAGTATTTCTATTCCTAATCACTTTCCAGAGGCCCCATTTCTAAACACCGCAGACTGTTTCCACCTGCCTCTTACCTCCCCATGGGGGTGGAAACTTGAGTGAGGGAACACACTCAAGCCACATCCAAACCACAGCATCCTAGATTTGTCAAGAGGGAAAGTGGAGGGGGCTTAAGTGAGTTCCCTAGGGTCATTCAGAGAGCAAGTGGCAGAGGTAGGACATAATGCTAATCACACACACCTGATTCTCAGCCCAGGACTATCTCTTCCCTTCTGAAGCTGTAACCTTGGGAGCGGGAATTTATTTTATTGCTTACACTTGAGGATTTAATTTTATAGCTCTTACAAGGGACCTGCCCTGTGACTGTAATTGCAAAGGTCCTATATAAATATTTTTAAAGGTTATAGAAGGAATACTACAGACCATTTAAATAATGCAAAATAATGGTCTGAGGGATAATTTTGTATCTATTGGTGAAGGTGGGGGAGTGGGGCTTGTGCCTGGCCTCTCCACTCTGTGTGGAGGAGGGTTAGCAGCACAACTTCTTCATTCTGAAACAGATCCCTAAGGTTAAAGGAAGCATTCAATGCCATCTACTGGGAAAAACCAGAATTCATATGGCAGGTTCTGTAAGGTTGCTTTGTGTTGCTCTGAATGCTGTGAACTCCCACCATTATATTCAGAGCCTTTTAGCCTTTGGCTAAGATCAAGTAGAATGTTTGTTCTTGTGGCTTTTAATAACTGATGTGTTCTCCACCCAAGGACAGCATATCTAGACTGTATGTGCATTATGAGGTACTCAGCTCCTTTTAACTGCAAATTTTTAAACAGGATATTTACTTGTACTCTCTGAGGTGTCATTCTATTGACATTGCTCCCATAAAGTACCATAGGGCATCTTTCTGCTGCTGCATGGTTGGTCTTAGCTCTGAACCTACATTTTAAAAGTATTCCTCAGACAGGGACTGAGGGACGCTTTCCTTGCACAGACAGCATTGACAGTGTACTCTTGCCCTCCCTGACTCATCACACCCACACATTCCAGAAGGGCAGGTAGCTTAGAAGTATCCTGCTGCATGATGAAAATACAATTATTATTGGAGGAAGTAACAGATCATAGCAACCTGGCTTAGCATGGAGCAGAGTAGTAGATAGTCTTTCATGATACACAAAAATTTTCATACTAACTTCATTAGTTTCATAATATGAGTTTTATATTAGGTTCAATGAAAGATAAGATAAAAGAGGCAGATAAGAGGACAGAGAGCAAAGGAGGAAGCAGAATTGAGGCAGAGGGTGAAATACAAAATAAGGACAAAGAGAGGAAGAGGAAAGAGAAAGAAAAAGAAAAGTAACGTCAGCGGCTCCGTAGGTTCTGAGGTGAGTGAGCCGGTCGTAGGTCAATAGCTTTAGTCACACATCCTGTTATTCATTTTGGGCATCAGAACACATATTCACTACCCTTTGAAATTTCCATACACTCTGTAATACTCTGATTTTAAAGCAATCTTTCTTTACTAGGAAATCACTTGTCTGCTTTTCTTTTCAACCCTTGAAGTTAATTTTTTCAGACTTTATTTTCACAGAAAGCCCTGAACATTTTGAAATGTGTAAAATAATGCATGTGGAATAAGATATTTCCAATGTAATCTTAATTTGGGGTTGATCATTGTAAAATGAAATTGAACGGCCTCTTTTCTCCAAAATGTGAAATAAAAAACATATTTATATGTTCACATCATCATTCCCTTGTGCTTCACCGTTTGAAAAGGAGAAAGCTAACATTTGCCAAGTTGTGTTTTAATCTGGGTTCCACATTTGACTAAAGTACCATCCCCCATAAGCCACCATCCCTCTGTCTGTAGAATACAGATATTTTTGTTCCTCTCCAGTTCTCCTAAGCCCACCGAGGCTGTGTGTGTCTGTGTCACATGTCTGGCCTGGAGGAGACAGGAACGGAGTCAGTTCCTTCTCCCTACCCTCTTTCCAGTGGCACTCCCACCAAGTGGAAAAATAGACAAAATAATCTCTTCCGGCCTTTTAATTTCCACCGATCACTGAACAGGGAATCACATTAGCTCATAGGCATAAAAATATTTATTAGAGCTGCAGTTATGTGTATTCTGAGCTCAGAGCAACATAAATTTGGTTTTGGATGAAATTGAAGCTGGGTCTGATGGGTTTCTTGAAGAATGAACCTGTTTTGAAGAGCCCTGAAGGACCAGAAGGATTGGAGGGAGCTGTGGAAGATGAGGACCTCCAAAGATCCAGAAGTAATGTACTAAATTAAGGATTTCAATTGTATCCTAGATTAAAATACCACTTATATGTACTTAGGGTATATTTTTTACTCACATTGAGAATGGATTCATACCTGTATAGATTTTAAAATATAATGACTAATTACATGACCACTATGACTCAAGGTAATTAAATAATTAAGTTAATTATAATAATTCTAAGGAATACTCTATTCATTGGACAAAAGCCAGACTTGTGTCTTCACATAGAAGTGTAGCCTCCATGTGTCCTAAAATCATTTATCCAGCACAGAATCTACCCAACCATATATATTTTTTTTAAATGATGGACACACCACATTTATTTATTTATTTATTTAGTGCTGAGAATCAAACCCAGGGCCTCATACATGCTAGGCAAGTGCTCTACCACTGAGCCACAACTCCAATCCCCTAGCCAATTTTTGATGGCTTCTTCTTGAGGTCATAGAAACACATGACATCTATGCCTTCCAAGGCAGTGAGATCAGCCACAGGACAGCTCAGATTGTGTAGAAACAAGCTTTCATAAAGAGTCATCTGCCTGCCCCTCTGAATTGCCCACCCCTTGCTCTTAATTCTGAGTATAAGATTTCTGCAAATTTTCTTCCTGGAATGGGTTTCCACTACCTGGAACAACTGTCATTATCACCCTAAGTGCACAATTCTTTAGGTGAGGATTCCCAGGTTTGAGGTTTTTTTCTCTTATGAAATATTGCTAGGCCCATTAACACCCCTGTTGTTATTATGAGTGAGGTTTTCTGTGCCAGGCAAATTGTAGCTTTTGCCCACAGTTGCTGAAGTGGTTCTCCTAAATGATCCGTCTCATTATTTCTGATAGTTCCCAAAGGTAGTTTCTTTGAGGGACCACTATTCTTTTGTTTTTGTTTTTGTTTTAATTAGTTACACATGACAGTACAATGATCTTGACATATCATACATTTGAATCAGATAGGATATAATTTCTCATTTTTCTGAGTGTACAGGTTGCAGAATTATGTTGGTCATGCAGTCACGTATATACCCACAGCAAGAATAATGTCTATTTTATTCTGCTGTCCTTCCATTCCCTCCGTCCCTTCCCCTCCCCTCCCCTCCCATTACTTCTCTCTACCCAATCTAATGTGACCCACTTCTTTTTTTTCCCCTCACATCATCATACCTGTAATCTGTATAATGAAGGGGGTCTCCTTGAGGGACTACTATTCTTCCCCAGACTCAGAAGTTCCTTAGGTTCTCCAAATGTTGGCATGTGACAGGCACCCCAAGGCCCTGATTTTACTTTGTATCTATTCCAACTGGACATAAAAATTTCTCCCTTTGTTCCTCATATTGTACAGAATTCTATGTAATATCTCTTTAATTAAAGCTATTTGTTCTTTCCAGGTTCCAAAGATTCATTCCTAAGGAGACATTCCAGTCATAGCTGCAATGTTCCATTCAGGATGGCCCTTGTCCAGAGACAGCCAAAACTTTGTCACCAACCTAAGCCCCCTGCACTCACCTCCTCCCCTGTGCAAGGCACTCTCCACAAAAATACTAAACCCTCTGCAAATAGTTTTTCATTTTTTTCAAACCCTGTCTTCTTTCTTCTCAAAATGAAGATTATACCACAAACATTTTTCTAAATCATTAAATGTTCTTCAGAGCCATCATTTTTCCCCACACGTTTTATTGGTGCATTATAGTTGTGTGTATTAATGGGCTTTGTTGTTTCTTATTTATACATGCACACAATAAACAATATAATTTGGCCAATACCACTGTCTAGCACTTTTCCTCCCTCCTCACCTCCCCCATCCCTGGTTTCTTTCCTTTGCTGATCTTCCTTTGATTTTTTTTTGAGACACAACCCCCTCTTTCTTTTCCTTTTTCCTCTGTAGCTTCCATGTAGTAGGAAAAAACATAAAACCCTTCACCTTCTGAATTTGACTTATTTTGCTTAATATGATGGTCTCTAGCTCCATCCATTTGCTTTCCAATGCCATAATTTCATTTTTCTTTATGGCTGAATAAAACTCCATTGTGCATGTATGTCACATTTTCATTATCCATTCATCTGTTGATGAATACCTAGGCTAGTTCCATAGTTTGGCTATTGTGAATTGTGTTGCTATAAACATGGGTATGCATACATCACTGCAGTATGATGACCTTCATTCTTCTGAATAAATTCCAAAGACTGGCATATCTGGGTCATATGGTGGTTCCATGCCTAGTTTTTTGAGGAAACTCCATAATGATTTCCATAGTGATTCTACTAATTTATAGTTCCACCAACAGTGTAAAAGTGTTCCATTTCCTCCATATCCTCTCCAGCATTTATTATTTGTATTCTGACTGGTGTGAAATGAAATCTCCGCATGGTTTTGATTTGCATTTCTCAAATTGCTAATTATATTGAACATTTTTTTCATGTGTCTATTGGCTATTTATATTTCTTGTTATGAAAAGTACCTGTTTAATTTATTTGCCCATTTATTAAATGGGCTGTCTGATTTTTTTGATGTAAAAATTTTTAAGCTCTTTACATATTCTAGATATTAATCCTCTGTCAGAAGAGTATCTAGCAAAGATTTTCTCCCATTGTATAGGCTCTCTCTTCACATTCCTACATGTATCTTTAATGAAGAAGCTTTTAAATTTGATGCCATGCCATTTATTAACTCTTGGCATTATTTCCTGAGTTTCCCTTGTCTTACTGAAAAAGTTGTTGCATGTTCCTAGAGGCTGCAGTGTTGACCCTAGTTTTGTTCTAGGAGTTGCATAGTTTCTGGTCTAATTCCTAGGTCTTTGATTGATTTATTTTGAGTTAATTTTGTGCAGTATGAGAGATAAAGGACTAGTTTTATTATTCTACATCTGGATAACCAGTTGCCCCAGGGCCATATGTTAAAAAGGCTGTGTTTTCTTCAATGTATGCTTTTGGCTTCTTTGTCTTTGTCCAAGGATCTTATGATTATAAATTTGCCTTTGTGTCTCCATTCTGTACCATTGCTCTATGTATATGTTTCTATGCCAGTACCATGCAATTTTTGTTACTGTAACTCTGTAGCATAATTTGAAATCAGATATTGTGATGTCCAATATTGCAAAGCCATCATTTTAAAGTCCTCTACTATATCCTCCTACAAATATATCCTTTGCCTTCTTTTTTGCTGCAAGTGCTGGTTTTTTTACATAGCTTATTATTGTTATTATTTTCTACATATCTTGTTATTATTTTTGTTAGAAGCAAATGTGGTGCTTTACTTTGTTTCTATTCTACTTTTAATTCAGCCCACCTTTTAGCATGTTTGAGTAGTTTCATATACGACTTTAGTATATTAGTATCATTTCTAGCTTTTTTGTCTTTATTTATCCATTTTAAAAGATGAATTCCTAATTTTAGGAATTCATCTTTTAAATAGACTTAGCTTTTTATTTTGATATGTGATGCTTCTGTTGTCTTTATAAGAAGCATTGAGTTAAGGAATAAATGAATGCAAGGGGTAAGTTAAAATCCCATTTTGCATTTCATATATCACTGAATATTAATTTTAGCTGCTAACTGGTTTTTTCCTGGTTATCACTTTAAATCTTCCTCCTTAAAATAAATCAGGGTAGAAGCTGGGCATGGTGGTGCATGCCAGTGACCTTGACCTGAGGATTGTAAATTCAATTCCAGCCTCAGTAACTTAGAGCCTGTTTCAAAATTAAAAAGGACTGGGGATATAGCTCAGAAGTGAGGTGCCCCTGGGTTCAGTTCCTAGTACTCCCTCCCAAAAAATTAAACAAAAATTGAACAAATAAGTTAATCTTACAAAATGAATTACAGAATTCAAAGAACCTTTATGAGTGATCTAGTTCAGTGACACAGTTGCATCCATTTATCCATCTATTTATTCCTATATTCAGTCATTTATTACCTTCTTTCCATTTATTATGGGCAATAAAAATATCAGGGACAAAAAGATAACTCACAAACCTATCCTTGTGGTATCATGACAGAGGGTTAGAGGGGGTGAGTGCTTTGGCCTGAGAGGTGAAGAAACCGTTCCCAAAGCAAGGGACATTTGAGCAGCACCTTAAGAAAGAACAAAGAATCCAATAGAAAGACAAGTAATTGGGTAGATACTTCAATAGGCTTGAAGGGGCCAGAAATGTTGGAAACTAAATTTCTGCAGCTATAGAATTAGAACACCCAATATTCTACCTGGTACACTGTATTCCACCTGGTACATCATTATACAGATGTGAATCTCGTAGTGATAGCTTTAGTATAAATAGCATAAGAAATGTGCATGTTATTTATCATGAAACCAAAAAATAAAAAGTCAAGTTTATTCATAAGGAGTGACACATTTTAGAAAGCCATTTTAGATAACATTATGGAAGATGAATTATAAGCTGGAGGCAAGAGATAAGGCATTTTCGTCAGTGTGACAGATGATTTTATTAGCGAAGCACATAACTTACACACAAATCTACAAGATGAGGCCCGTTCATCTCAACTTGTCCGATGTTTTTGAAAAAAACTGATAAGTTTTTTTTTTCAATCACTTGTGTTTATTTACATGGTGAAATCTTTAGATAGGTAGAAAAAGTTGGGAAAGGACATCAGAAACCTCATTTATCTTGGTTTTAGCTGCCTTTTGGAAGATGGCTGATCTAAAGCTATGAAACCCAATGTCTCACTAATCCTGTATGTCCCTTGGTTGGACATTGTGTCAAGAGAATGCCTCAGGCTTTCATCCTCGAACAGGCCAGCTGTGAGTCATAGTCTGAACATGAGGAAATGTTCATTTACTTTTTCATGGTCATGCAATGAGACTTTTTCTTTTTAATGCTGGAAGGACTACCCTTGCCTAAAGTGCCTGTTAAGAAGGTTATTTTCTGCCACAGGCAGGGAGCAGAATGTCAAAATACAATTCTATGTGCTTCAACATCATTGCAATAGCCTCAGGAAGATGAGGTTTTATAGCTACTGGAGCACACATGCTTCATATGATGTAGATCAGCACTCTTAATTAGCTGCTTCAGGATTCCTAATGCCCCATGGCTTTGGAAACACTTGTTAACCCAGAGAGGGAGGGGAAAAGCTGGAAGCAATTGGACTCCAGCCTGAATTTATTTTAATTCAATTCAATAACACCTTATCTTTCCAAATCCATGTTCGGAATCTCTTGAAAATTATAGTTGACTTAAAGTTGTTCTCAGTAATGCATGCTAAGAGTAGAGGGAGATTGCGGTTCAAGGTTTCTTGAAGCCACAGGAATGTGGAAGGCAACAGAAGAGAATGGATCAATGGAACTTTCTGTACACACATAAGCAATTTTCTAGAGGCTGGAAAATAGATGCCAGGTGGGAAAAAGGAGAAGCCAGATGACGTGCAAAACTCACGTAGGGTACCCCAGAGTCTGTACTTCTGTTTTCCCGACAAAAGCAACCCTGACAGCTACCACCCCTCACCCCACAAAGTACTCACTGCACAAAGCTGGCACTCAACACATCCATAATTCTTCTCAGTACAATTCTCATGACATAACCTGACCAACCACATGAAACCTAATGAAGGAAACAGCCGTTGTCATTGGCAACAAACGCAGGAGTTGCATCACAAGCAAACCACATACTTGATTCCGCAGAGCAGAAGGCTGGAGCAGAGCCTGCAGAAACGTAGCACTGTCCTTCACTACGCATGTGATATGAAAAAATGATAAGAAGAGCCATATTAATTTTTAAAGCATGCATAAGCTAATTATGTTTTCATTCTTATAAGAGCTATTACAGATTGTTTTGCCTAAAAGTGACTTAAAATTGCCACCTGTCTGCCCACTAAGTATGAACAATAGCATCCCCTTCCTCATCTTCCTCATCTGAAATACTGTCAAGAAGGGGAGGAGTTTTTCATAGCTCACCACCCTTGGCTGCTTTACAGTGGTTCACATTCTCTTCTGAGAGAGGACAGCAATCCAGACCTATGTATCTTTGTGTCATTTTTACATAAATGCATTCCTGGAACAGAGAGGGTGCTCAGTGTATGTGGGTTGAATGTATAAATCAAACAATAGAGTGCTAATATTTAGGAATATTCTTCTATTGATAATTTTATCATGAGAAATTTGCTAGTAGTTGCAAATGAAAGCTACAAATACATAAATTCGGGAATAGGAGTCATACTCTTTTCTATTTCATACCCTTGTATTTTTCCTATTCTGCCTATGCAATGAAAAAAAAAATGTGGATTTAGTTATAAACTAATATATTTGTACCCAGTATTAAAAATGTAAATATCATGCCAATTCCAAGAGAAGAATAACTTTGTAGTAAATAAATAAAACTTTTCAAAATATTGTGTCCATTTTAAAGTAAGATTAATTTAAGACAGCAATTATGGGTAAGCAAAATAAATCTGTATATTGTTTTAAGTTTTAGTGACTGAAATGGTACAATGTTTACTCCTTTCAAATAGGCTCCCTAAAATCCTGCTGAATTCCAAACATATTTTGAAATATTAAAAATTATGCTAATTTGCTTACCCAATGTCAAGAGTGACACCTGGTTTATTGCATGTTTCAACCTGTTCCATGCCCGGCCCTTCATTACATCCCTCAGTCACAGACTGTAAGATTTTACTGTTTACCTTTTCCTTTTCATTTGAGTCAGAAAGAACTGAGTGGAGTTTGAGTCTCCTCTATATTTAACATATCATCTGCATTAATTTTGATCCTGGTTGTTCATCCACAAAGGCCTAAGAACTTTGGTTTACAACTGTCAATGTTAAAAAGCACGATTCTTTTGAATTTTGTGGTTTTGTTTTTAATTTGGAAATTGCATTTGGAATCACAGGCATGCACTTCCTGGTTCTCCTGGAGAGCTGTGGGTTTTGGGAGGGAACTCCTTATTCCCTTGCTTGATTGGCAGTTACTTCTCATGCAGATGAGTCCTAAAGTTCTTCTGAGCTCAGACAAGTTGCCTGGCATTTTTTTGTTTTTTTTTACTTCTAACACAGAACATCAATGACAACTCTCTGAGTGGTTCCAGGGTTGATAAAATGCAGCCAAATATCAAATTATGTTTTGTAAATAAACATGTATGAATTATATCTGGTTCTAAAGTAGTTAGAAATGGTTAATACCATTTCATGTAAAATGAATATTTTAGACTAGAAAAGCACAAATGGATTGAAGATTGGTACAGGGGCCTGAGGAAGGAAGGTAGTCCTAAGAGAGTAGAGCAAGACCATGTAGCCCAGAGAAGAAAAAGATTGTCTTACAGGTCTTAATGGACTCTGATTCCTCTCTGGAAAACAGATGGCCATTTCTATCAGGACTGTGCAGAATGAATGACCTTAACGTATAGATGTGGGTGCTCATTTTTCTCAAGCTGCATTACTGTCAAACTTGGCTACACATTAAAATCATCTGAGGAGCGTTACAAGGAATTGAACTTCAGAGTACTCTACCACTTTTACAAAAGGACTGATGACCCTTAGAGATTCTTCCTGATTTTCTTTGGGGCATGGCCTGGACACTGAACTTTAGAAACCTTTTCAGGTGATTTTAATAATATAGCCAAGATTGAAAAAGTAGCTATAGATTGAAGGATTTCAGGACCTCTGATGGTGCCTGAAATCTTCCCATTATAGTTTCTCTGGTATGTTCAGACATAGTTTCTAGAAGCTCCTGGCTGATATGAACTATGTTCCTTTGGATGGGATAATGTATCAGTACATCTGTATTAACATCCAGGTGTTACTTAGAAAAACAGAGACAAGTTATGGAAGAAAGAGAAGAAAGGGCTGGGAAAGTCCCAATGCTTGGACAAAGAGGGCCGAGATCATCCCATGGAGCAAAAAGGAGATTTTATATCATCACATTCTATTATAGAGATTACATTTGTTGCTGGATGTGATAGTGCACACCTGTAATCCCAGCTTCTCAGGAGGCTGAGGTGGGAGTATCACAAGTAGAAGGCCAGTCTCCTCAATTTAGCAAGACCATGTATCCACAAAATAAAAAAGGACTTGGGATGTAGCTCAGTGGTAAAGCACTCCCAGGTTCAATTCTTAGTGTACACACTCACACACACACACACACACACACACACACACACACACATATCAGATGTGTTTCATATTGTCTTTCATGCCTGGTTTTAACTCCTATAGGTCTCCCAACATATTATTTATAAAATTCTCAAAAATTGTTAGAGCACAATTGCTTACAATCCTCAACTTCTTAAATGAATTCATAAATTGTATTACTTTGGTGGAAAGGAAACAGCCTAGGACTACATATAAAACAGACTTTCATAGATGGGTAAAGTGGATAAAACCAATAGATCTTTAAATTCCTTTACAATCTCCAAATTGTATGATTCTTAACTTCAAGGTCTTGTATTTCAAAAATAAGTTGGTTATCACTAACGTAGGTGACTTGTGGCCCTGTAAGAGAGTAAAACATGATATAAAGGTAAAAGGAAGGACCTCCTTTTCTGAAATGTTTCCATATAAAGGCAGCATGTGACTTAAGAATCCAGGGCTCACTATAATCTCCATATGTCAGTATGCCTTTTGACCAACCAATTATTGAGCACTTATTACGTACTATATGATAATCCTATATTTGTCAGGCCTCCTCTTAAAAAGTGGGACCTATGCCAAGAAAGGCATTAGCAATATATATATTTGATAAAGGTGTCTTATCTAGAAACTATAAAGAACTTCTAAAAGTAGTCAGGTGTGTTGGCACACACCTGTAATCCCAGCTGATTGGGCGACTGAGGCAGGAGGATTTCTAGTTCAAAACCAGCCTCAGCAAAAGCGAGGTGCTAAGCAACTCAGTGAGACCCTGTCTTTGAATAAAATACAAAATAGGACTGGGGATGTGACTCAGTGGTAGAGTGCTCTGAAGTTCAATTCCTTGTACGCTCCCTCCCCCCCAAAAAAAGAACTTCTAAAAGTTAATACAAAAAACAGTGGTTTTAAGAAAATCACAAAAGAGGCTCTTCACTTAGAAGAAACTCAAATAACTACTAAACAGCAGTGTTTGGGAGCTGATCTATCTAACTTAACAACAAACTGTGTTTAATCATCTGGGCATTTGGTAAGAAGACTGTTAAACTCATCAACTATTTAAAAATATACGAACTTTCAGCTAATATTAATATTAAAAACAAAGGCAATACAAATTACTCTAAACTTTTCCCTTCCTGATAATTTCATGACATTATCTATGTTCTTGATGCATTTTCTTCATGCATCTGTTTGATGGAAACACTGTACAATGATACAATCCAGTGAATCTCTTCCCAACTTCCCGCCTCTATATTCACTGATGCCAGTTTGGTTTCTTGAAATCAGCAAAGAAATTTCCCTCATCAATGACAAATGAGTGAAATTAAACATACTTTTTGGTTGTTTTACTTTTGTCCTACTTGTTAACATAAACCAAAAGATCAACCAATAGTTGTATAGATACTACACTCCCTTGTCCATTGCAACTTTGATTTGGCTACCTCTGTGGTTATCTATTCTGTCACCATCATTTTAGATAAGAAAACATAGAACTCGAGTATGGTTGGCTTGATTCAGCTAAAAGGACAAGTATAGTACAGTCAGGACTAGAATTCTAGCCAAGCATCCATTTAATCACACAGAAATTGTTTACTTAAAGATGCTGCAGTGACGTTACTATCAGACCAGGACCCAATAAGTCTGTGAGTTTATTCTTTCTCTGTAGACTGTTGATTTTGCTCAGGGGAAAAATTCCACAAAAGAGTCAGAGTCCTGGCCAGCCATTTCAGCTTCCATGCTGACGTGTAAATGAGGGAGCAGGCAGGAAGGATAAATGCCCAGCACAATCCATCTCTATTATAGGAAAAGCAATTTAAAAGATAGTTTACTGAGCAGCGACAGAACATTACTGAAAAAAGAAAGTTAATGCCTTTTTCTTCTCAAAAGCCTTCTACAACATGTAGATATTGTCATATTAGAGACACTTCTGGGAAAAGCTTTGTCAATGAAAACTGCTACAGAGCTAAAATTGAACACTGACTGGGAAGCAGAGCGAAAAATACCTTCCCCCTTCTGTGAATTTTAATGGTAGCCACTGATGCTCTTCTTAATATCTTCTACACTAGAAACATAAAAATTAGAAGATATTCTTGAGGGAGGAAGGGATTTGACAACTAGTGCAGGGAAATTGATGGTGACATGAGGCTGTTTGAGGGGGAAAATGTGGGAACTCAAGCACTGTTGGTGGGAGTATAAATTGAATCATCCACTTTGGAGAACAATTTGGCAATTTTAATGAAAATTTTAAGAATGTAGATACCTTACCACTTAGAATCCTATTTCTAACTATCCATTGTTTAAGACAAATATGTTACCAATGAAAGGTATGACCAATGATTTGCAAAGTTGTTCTTTGTACATAATAGTAGGAAAAAATGGAAATCTGAATTCTCTTCCATAGGCAACTGGCTAATGAACTATGAAATAGCCATAGTACAGACTAATACATATTAGCTAAAAATGACAGAGGAGATTTTGTTGAAGAAAATAAGCAAGTTACTATATGATTATTAAATAGGATACTTTTCCAAAACATGTCAGGAAACAGAAATATACCTTTCTATGGGCACATAAAATTACATGAAATCTCATGAATGAAGGTCTACAATTTATTGTCCATTATATCCGCCACTAGTCACATAAGGCTATTTAAATAAATAAAATGGAATAAAAATTAAAATTCAGGATCTCAGTTGTACTTGCTTCATTTCAAGAGCGAATAGCTGCATTTGACTGGTGATCTCTATAATGGAAAACAGAACTCCAGGAAGAGAGGCACATGCCAGGTTACCTGTGGGGAGGGCTGAGTTTGGGGATGTGTCTATAGAATCTTCAGATTTCTACAGAACTTTTAAAATGTTTACAATGAAAATATATATTATCTAGATAATTTAAAGTAAATACATTGGTAAAATGAAAAGCATGCCTAACAAGATTTCCCAACATTTTAGATGTTTAATAAAAAGATTAGTGTAAATTGACTTGGTCACGCTGTATTTTTAAGCTGTAAACTGTCTAAAAGCACACATACAAAATGCTAAAACAAACTATACCAAACCCTTTTCTCCCCACTTCTTCACCTTTGATAAGTGTCTAAACACTTACCATGTTCTGGGCCTTTAAAGCACAAGGATCATGAGCATCTCAGACTGAGGGGTTTCACTATGGGTGCAATAAGAGCATGTCTTTGTCATACATTTTTTTCTCTTTGTAATTGATTAAATGATTACTGGTTGGCTCTGTGTAATGTTTATATAATTTTAGAATATAAATGGTAGTTATTAGGCTCACTGGATTATTTAACTTTGTAATAATAGTGTAATAGGTATTCCTATTTATTTTTTTAGGGCTTACAATAATAATTTCAGAAAGGAGCTGGGAGTGAAGCTCAGTAGTAGAGTGTTTTCCTAGCACTAGGGTTCCGTCCTTAGCACCACCATCACAACACACACACTCACTCACACACTAATAATAATACTTTTAGGATAAAAAATCAGAATTTATTAACCATCTGAACATATTCAGGTCAGAATAACTTCTTGGAAAGCACTAGAATGAAAAGCATATGTCTGCCTTTGCAGTTTTCCATGAACTATAGGACATAGATTTCCTAGACACACACTTTCCTGATTAAGTAGTTGTGAAACTTCTAATGGTAGCCATCCTTGGCAATAATTCATTTGGCACTGCAGGCTAGAGCTGAAGTCTCAGCTGACTGTGAGGACAAATATTGTCTTCAGATACACAAGCATCAGCCTTCCTACTGTGCCAAGGGAACCAAGTACATACTATTTGTCCCATTAAATGCTTTAGAATAATTAAGTATATTACACTTAGGAAGCAGTCTACCAGTTTTAAAATTTGCCTTATGATTTCAATTAGTAATAAATAAATAGGTAGAGAATTTTATCACACTTGCAAAATAAATTGTTTCAATTTCTATTAAATCATTCTTGCCTCATCTTGAAAGTCTAGATGTAACATAGCAAAGTCTTCTTATGTAATTGAAACTTTTAGAGTGTATTTACTCTTATGAAAAAATTGTTTTTGATTTGTTATGTATTTGTTATGTAATATTAGGTAATACAAATTATTTTAAAATGTATTATTTATTAAAATATCAGCAGCCGATTTAACACTACACAAATGGCCGCATATAAAGGAGTAGCATCACCTGGGTCCAAGTTATCTTCCCTCATCTGCAAGATTTTATTAGCTGTCCATCCCTACTTTAGTGCATGGATACTGGATACACTTGCTGGTCCATGAGTGACACACACACCTCCCAGAAGACCAGGAAAGTTCATATTATTTATCAGCAATGTTCACGGAGATGCTTGTAGTAAGTCCAGTTGAGTTCCTGGAAGCATTCATCTCTGGAAATGCTGGAGCATGCAGGTGGGCTCAGAGCCAAGCAAGTCTTCATGCATAAATCCCATTAACATATTAAATGGCATAGAGCTCTTATTGTGAGGGAATTTTTTATTGTATTCAACACAGTCCAATTATTTTTCAAATCATAAAATGCTTTTTAAAAAAAATTTTATACAACACTTATTAAAATTAGCCCAATCGAGTCTTTGATGGGGTATACTTTGGAAACTGTTCGTTCAGAGGTTCCTCTTATCGCCTAAAAGGTTAATTAAACCCCGAAGTTTTGAAAATCTGACTTCTTATGTAACAATGAATATACCTCTCTCTGCAGTTTCATTATTTTAGAACCAAAACAATGCTTTGATTCCAAATATTAAATTAACTTAGGCATTGCTCTCCCACTCTGTCTCCCTAGCTGTGACTCAGATGTCAGAAAAATTTTTTCACCCAGTTAGGGAAGGAATTTTCACAAGTTTCAGGGCCATAAATACATCAAGAAGGCAACTCTTTAGTGTGGCACTGTCTTGTTTCCCATTCCCATTTTCCTTCGATTTTGAATATATCCTTTCCTTGACACTTCTTAAGCATGGTCTATAGTACTCATCAACCTCCTATGCAAGTGAAAGAGATCATCTGGCACTTGATAATGGGTTTTCTTAAATTGCATACAAGTGAAACTTGCAGTCAAAGTCTAGGATCTGATGTATATTTCATTGTTCTCTTTTTTTTATTTCAATGCAACTTTTTTCTGTAAATGTGTTTCGTCTTAAAGACAACTTTATTGAGATATAATCCACATGTCATATCATTCACTCTTTTAAAGTCTATGCTCTGAACATGCTAAAAACCACTGGACCACACATTTTTTGAGTTTTAAAACCTCAGTAACCTGGCACTTCTCACTGGAAAACACTTCCAGAGAGGTGAAATGAACTTGTTCAAGGTGACTTAGGTTGGTAATCGTAGAATAAAACTCTGATTCAAATAATGCCCTTCGTGAAAGTGCCCCACATAAACATCTAGGTTTCAGAATGTTCCTCCTAGGTAGGTATGAAAAAGTAATGTTATCCCTGGAAATAGGATTTGCTTGTGAGAAATCATTTAGAAAAGACCTTAAATATGAAAAATTCCAACTACAGTTATAAACCCCTGAATTACAGACACTCTCAGTGAAATACACTGTCTCATAAAAACCACATCAAAAAAACAGAATGACTGAGAAGGGGATTCTAGGTGAGGGTCTGAGGGAAGTTTTCCAGTTATATTTTGCTAATTTGAGAAAGAATCTAAAAGTCCTCTCCTGGGACCCGTGGGGTGATGAGGAAGTGGGTTCCTTGGTGCAGGTTTTGAATAAGTCACTGCTGTGTTATATTCCTCAGAGCTTAGGACATAGGTTGGATTCTGTTCATTTTCATGTCTATTGTGTAGACCAGGAAATCAAACATTTGTTTTTTTCTTGTTAACTTTCATTATGAGCAAAGACTCTGAAGGAGGACTCCAAATCTTTTTTCCACTACCTATGTCTGTTATTTGTGACACAATGAACAATTTGGGGGAGTTTGGAGATCTCTTGGTTTTGACTTTGAGAAGATATGGATCTTTCTGGGTGTGCATGACCTTGAGGAAGTCATTTAACTTTGTTTTGAAATCTAATTTTTCTCAACTTTAAGATGTGGGAAAGAATGCCAACCTCCTTAGAATGATCGTGAAACTCAAAGTAAGTAATAAATCAAAGTGTTTATGCTGACTGCACTTGTGGGCTACACTTCAATCTGGAGACTTTTTCAGTAATTCAGCAGGCTGAGGTATAGCCTAAAGACAGAGTGGGATGTAGGATTCTCTTTTATTTACTTATTTGTTTTTGGTTTGCAAGTTAAAAGGCAAAATGCATGGTTATCCTTCCCACTGAAAGATGGTTTGGAAATAGTTGGGTATGATAATATATTAAAATTTTTAGTGGCTATTGAACTTACTGTATAATATTTAGAGAGGGCATTTTGAGTTTCATTTTAGGAAAGTAATTAGCAATGGCTCTTCTATTACTGGACTTCAAAAAGTCAATGTTTTGGGAGAAAAGTAGAAGCTCTTGCCTTGTTTATATTGCAGTTTTTTTTCACAAATAAAATAAACATGCTGTGTTAATATTGCTGATATGAGTTGGTACTTAGAAAATTTTAACTTTTCTCTCAATCAAAATGTTGACTTACTATTTCAGTAGATATCTAACATTTAATTGTAATCTAGAAAAATTTAACTAGATTTTTATTAAAATGAATTGAGCTTGGAAGAATATGATTGTATGTTCAAAATGTAACTGTCATGTAAATCAAGACATTCATTTGTTTTGTTCAGTAAATTTTAGAAAAGTTTAAAATACTACAAGGCTTTGATGATTAATTAGGTAATCCCAAGTAGCTGGGATTACTATATTTGATAAGATGGAATGTATAATTAATTATGCTAAGAAATGTCCAAGTTTTGACTTTTTGTATTGATTTTTGCACTCCTAGAGAGCCAGTAAATAAATTCTTGTGATTTTTACTTCCCTAGCTTCTTTACATTTCTACACAAATTTATATTGAATAGGAGCTATTGAAATAGCCTTCAAAATAATTTGATTTCAAATTATAGTACATATTGCCAGCACATTAATCTTATTTAAATTCCCTCTCTATTCTTTATCGACATACCAAATACATTTTTTTTACTGATTTTTCCATAGTAAAGAGTCTAAAAATGCAACATCCCTTACCTCCCCAAAATATCCACCTTCCTTAAACTTTGTTACCATTATCCTTCCAAAAAATCATCTTTCAAGATTTAATTCAAGCCCTGCTTCTTTATTGAATTCTATGTTTAGATATTTATCCATCACTTCTTTGGGGAGGTAAGTATTGAACCCAGAGACTCACACATGGTAGATAAACACTGTACTGAGTTATATCCCAAGTCCGTTGAAAACATTTTAAAAATTTGGAGACAGGGTCTCACTATGTTGCTGAGGCTGGTCTTGAACTTGAGATTTTCCTGCCTCAGTCACTCAAGCAGCTGGGATTAGAGATGGGTGCCACCTTGGACACTTCTTTTGACCCTTGAAGCATCAATAACTTCCATTGTTAATTTGACTTTTATCGTATATTCTCTTTGTTGGGAGGGTTGTATATATCTTTTATTATTCATGTAGATATTTTATCTTGCAATTCTTGCTTGGTTAGCCCCTCTCCATTTTACTCTTCCAATTAGCCTAGAACCTAATTAAAGTTCAGTGATGATGAGAAAGACTGAAAAAACTATGTCCTACAATGTTCAGATGAACTTTTAGATAAAGAGATAAATTTTCTAAATGGAAATAAATCATGATGAAAATTGAGGTCAAATAATTTTAGAAGATTTTATTTGGCAAAGTGGAAAACTACCATGGAGTTTAAAACTTATTCCCATCAAAGGAGTCAAGGCATATAGATGGGGCTGGGGGGAAAGCTCTCAGGAATTCCACCTCCAGCTGCCCTTACTTAAATCCCATGCCTCTATACAAACTCCATGACTTGGCAGCCTTCACGGGTTGTCACGGTGTGTGTTCTGAGTGCAGTCAAGGGCAGAATTTAGTGCTAACTGGACCAAGAATTCAAAGCCCTCAAGTGTCTATTATTTTCCCAAGAAATAGCTATAATTGATTTTAAATTTTAGAGCAGCTTTTCTATCTGGGGTGTTGTGGTATAGCATCAAAACCAAAGGCCTGTCACCTCAGACTTCAAATCCCACATCTACTGATGTTTGAATTATGATGCCCTTTGGCAAGTTCTGTAACTTCCTATGCTCTCATCTATGAAATAGCATAAAACAAAACAAAAGAAAAACCACCCTTAGGTTGATTGCAATAATTAAATCAAATAAAATGTAAAATTCCAGGCACATAATTTGTATCTAGAAAGTGTACATTTCTGGTATCATTTATTGGATGCTTATTGTGTATCAAGTACTTCAAATTTTTTTTTTCTATTTAGTAGTACATGACAGTAGAATGCATTTTGACACATCATACATAAAAGGAGTATAACTTCTCATTCTTCTGGTTGTACATGATGTAGAGTTACAATGGTCATGTGATCATATATGCACATAGGGTAATAATGTCTGATTCATTCTACTAATCTTCTTGCCCCCTCCCTTCCTTTCACTCTCTTCTGTATAATCTAAAGTACATTTTATTTCATGAGTATTAACATATTTGATCCTTGCATCATTTTTACATAATAGTTATCCTCCTCCCCATCCTCCTTTTCCTCCTCAAAATTATCCTCATTCTAATTCACAGATGAAGAGCCACAAAGTAATACGAATAGTAAAGAGCACAGTTGGGGTTCGAGACAAGCTTTTCAGCTCCAAACACATGCCACACCCTCTTAACCATTAGACAACAACCTCTCATGCACTCTGTGGTCATTCCTACGGACCACATCCTATGGGCAATTTGAAAACAATCTCATAGTAATACATATTTACCTAATTAAAACAAAGTCAGGAGAAGCCAACAATGCTTTCTTTAGTCAAGTATAAATCATTTTAATTTATCCATTCTTTTGAATGAACCACACAATTGTTTCTTTTCAATTGTGGGAAATCCCGCACTTGCAGTTACCTGGACAAGGGTATATTTTTCCAATCTTTGTCCTGCTTAAATCGTGTGTTCTTTGTTTTACTGTCAATGAATAATTAATAAAACAAAATGTTGTGAAGTTCTGAATAATCTAAAAAAACATTTGAAAACCCACCAAGAGGTATTTAGGAAAACTTTATGAAGTTGAGATGTTATCTGCTGTTCTAGGCTTAGGTGATTTTATCAAAACACTTCGCCTACTTGCAAATTTCCACTTGTAAAAACCTACAGCCTTATTTGGCTGTCACTTACAGTATAGTGTTTTCCAGACGAGTTTCTGGTAGCTAATTTTAAAGAGACTTTGTGCAAAAGGCAGGTTCTAGAGTGCTCCTTTTGGAAAAGCTCCTCTTGACCCTCTGCGTTACTATGAAGGACATGGCCAGTCTATCCAAGACTCACCCACCTTTTTAACATCAGACCTTGACAAATTTATATTTCCTAAGGCAGTGATTTTCAAGTCTGACTTTGCAACACAGCTGGGTTTTTCAAGTTGTTTCAAGGGGTCTTAGCAAAGAATTTGTAAAACAAAATTAAATTTTTATTTTTAAAAAGCAGCATGCATCATTTGAGGGAATAGCGGTTGTTAGGAATAATCTAATGATGATGATAGGATATTGAGACCTGTGAAGAGGCTCTCAATCCTGCTCTATTGTGATAGAGCCCTTCAACACCCACCAAAACAATGGGAGACTTGCAGAATGCCCTCCTTTAGGTTTAGTCCATGTCTCACCACCGGCCCAATGGAATTTTAACAGAATATTGTTTTATCTTCTATTTAAGCTTAATTGTGCTCATCAACAAAGTGCCAAGTCTCTATGAGCATCCTATATAAATACCATTTATGAGAAGACCAGCATGTAAACAGTTTGTTCTTCATAAGTGCCTTATACGAGGCCACTGAAAGCAAGAAGAAGAATCTGGGATCTCTTGAACTTAATGAATTTCTAAATAAAAAGCCCATATTATTCTAAGTAGTATATTTTTCTATACTAGTCATTAAGAGTCACTTTGGTCTCTTTAAAAGCAGACGTTTAAACATCTCCAGCACACAGGCTCTTGTGTGGGTCCTTGGGCTGTATTTCTGAATGTCTGTGGTTTTGTACTCGTCACCTGTGGCTAGACTACAAGCTCTCTGCTGGCAAGGGCATCATCAAGCTCCTCTTTGAAAGGCATTAAGCACTCAGTATGGTGCTTAGTACAAAGTAAATGCCCCCAAATATATGTTGAATTTAAATGAATCTTGAAAAAGTGAGAAATTTTTTGAAGATTTTATTTTTTTCCATGTCAGTTTGTTGTATACTGGCTTTTTATTGACATTATTCTAAAATGTGAATTGTTTTCTTTGAACCTGAACAATTTTTCTATCTACTTTTTCCTTTCTTTTGCATTTTTATTTTTTTAGTTATACATAACACTAGGATTTATTTTGCAAAATTATAAAAGCATGGAATATAATTTTCCTTGAGTTCCCAGCACTTCCCTTTCCCTCCCCTCCTATCTCCCCCTGTTCCCTTCTCTCTACTGATTCTTCTGCTAAATATTTAGTTACAGTTTTTTAAAATTGGTGTCTTGTGGACATACATGATGGTGAGATTCACTGTGGTTTATTTATATACATACATAGAAAAGTTAGATCAAACTCATTTTACTGTCTTTCCCTATCCCATATCTTCTCCCTCCCCTTCAATCCTCTTGGATCTTTTTGATCTTTTTTCTTTTCTTTTCTTTTCTTTTCTTTTTTGACTGTGTGACTGCAGAGTTTCTTTTCCTTCTTATTTCATTCCTTTTTATTATTTTTTTTTGCCCATTTTGCTTCTTTATTATATTTGCACTTTCTAGTTTTTTCATTTCTGGTGGGTACAAATCTTTCTTATCTTCCTTTCCATTAATGTTTGAACCTCCCAATCTTCAATCTGTATAACAAAGTTCTTTTATCACATATACATACCATTTTCAAAACTTGATTATGTCACTTCCCAGTTGTTCTGGTGTGTTTTCCTATGCATTTTCTAGCCTTTTAATTATGTTAAAATAAGCCCTTTGAGAGGAAGCATTGTACTCCTATTGTGCACAACTACTAAGGCATCTGGGAGCTCCTTTGCCCACTTTTGAAAATATATGTGTATGTAGAAATGTACTTTATACTTACACACATATAATAATAAGCATATAGCATAAATATGTGTACAGGATATATATTATATATGGGTGTATGTTTATATAGATATATACATTCACTAAGGAATCTGGCCACTTAATTTTGCACATTGATGAAAGCATATTTATAAAAACTGTTAAGGAATAATTATTATTTCTCTCTGGTTTTTCAATTTTAAATATTGGCATAGTGTACTCTGATTAAATCATGACACATAGATCCCTATGAATTGTTATAGGTACCCCAACAGGAGAGATGGACCAATGGGTTGATCCTATGTTTGTGTGAACAGAAACTAAATATCCCTCCTTATCTGTAACACTCTAAAGAATTGAAGCTTAAAGTGAAGCAGTGTGTGGAGGTGGAGGAGAAACAGGAAAAACTTACAATTGGCCTAATAGTAATCATAGAATCCCTCCCTCCAGAAAAGTCACTGACTCTATTTCAGTCTCCATTCTGTATAGTTGCATTCTGTAGCTCCTTCTTAAGTTTTTATGTCTTTAAACAAATGTAAAGTAGTATTAGACCCTGAAAATACAATTTGATTTCAACCCTAAACTGTCTGTAACATCACCAGTCTGCTGGGGATGGGATATAATTTTTTCTCAGTCCCCAGCACTTCCCCATTCTCTCCCCTCTTATCTTCCCCTATTCCCCTCTCTCTTCTGATTCTTCTGCTAAAGGTTTGGGTTTCCCCTGGAGCTGTTCTAATGTCTGCACTTCTAGTATGCATATAATGAGTCTTAGGCTTTATCACTTACTCAATTTTTAAAAGATTTTTACTTTTTTCCATACAGAAAGTAATTTCTTCTCATTTATTTTGAACCTCTTCTGAATAAGTCTGTAGAAGCTAAATTCATCACAAATTAAAATCATACATTAAAATGCAAAACTAAAATTATGAAAAGCTAGATTTATTTTCCCTTTAATGGTTGAATACATAAAATTATATATTTAACATATGTACTAACTGAAACTTTAAAATCATTTTTTTTATTACTTTTATGAAAACCACCTGACCCTCTGGTGGGGTGTGAGCTTTAATGCAAAAGATTACAAACACCATTCATGGTCTGAATCCTGTCCTTTGGTGCTTTGAAAGGGCCATCATTAAAAAGGTTGTGGAACACAACGGCAACCTGTAATATGTTTCACGTGTAATATTTTGAAACTTTGTGTGTGTGTGTGTGTGTGTGTGTGTGTGTGTGTGTGTTGTTTTTAACTAGAGGACGACGGAGTCCATTTGATGAAATGGACTCTTGGGATTTGTCTTATAATAAGGTGCATGAGACTGAGTTTAGTAGGCAGGGAAATATTTCTCCTGCTTAGCTAGTGCCTGTTTATTCTTCCCTTATAAAAAAAACCAAAGGGCTAGCAATTTTCTTTTATGAACGCAAACTGTAGGGAGATAAGTAGCCCTTGCAGGAGAGGAAGGTCAAGTTCAAAGTTTTTCTTTCCTTTGGATTCAGGAATAAGCAAATGGAAAGCCTGGCCAAACAACTGAGCAGCAGGCATCTGATGGTTAAGCCCTCCCCCCCAGGACTTTTTATGTACATAAGCAGAAGTCACTCGAGCAGCTGCGGCGCATTAGTTCCAATAGTTTAACAGGCTGCTTTGTAGCGCTGACAAAAGCCGCCAGCGCTGTGGCTTCCCTCCATGTTCCTCTGCCTTGTGAGCTCGTCAGTGATCTTTGGCAGGGGCTCGGGAGAGGACGGTGACGTTGAACAGGCTTCCGCAGGGGGTGCGCTCGCCTGGTCCACACGCAGCCCCGTCTCCACCGAGAGATTGAGGCCGAATGAACTAACAGCAGCTGGATCCGACCTGCTTTCCCGGACATTTCCCAGACTCGGAGCAAGCGAGGGAATCACTGGAAAGAGGCCAGGCAACCACGTTGCCCTGGATTTTTGCCAACTGTACAAAGTTGACCAGGAAAATGGCTCAGCAGACCACAAGCCCGGACACCTTAACAGTACCTGAAGTGGATAATCCGCATGGTCCCAACCCTTGGCTGAATGAGGATCTTGTGAAATCCTTGCGGGAAAACCTGTTGCAGCATGAGAAGTCCAAGACAGCGAGGAAATCCGTTTCTCCCAAGCTCTCCCCAGTGATTTCTCCGAGAAATTCCCCCAGGCTCCTGCGCAGGATGCTTCTCAGTAGCAACATCCCCAAACAGCGTCGTTTCACCGTGGCACATACATGGTAAGGTTTGCACGGATTACACGGAAATGGTAACCTCCCCCCCCACCCTCGGTTATTTTGCACCTCCCGTGGTTAATTTCGGGAGTGGGAAGGGAGGATCATCGTCATTCCTCACCTGTGGTGTATGGGTAGTAATGTACATTAACAACCACAAATGTCCAAGTCGGGGGAAGATTCCTTGAGACAGGAAACTAGAGAGGTTGAGGGGAATGGTTCTCAAAGTTCAATTCCTTGTGCAAGTTCCTACAAGAAAATTGGATTACAGATGTCAAATAAGAATGTAGTTTACTCCCATACCTATGTGGTGGCATTTCTTTGGTTTCTTAAGCTAAGATCACTGCCAGGTTCTCCAACAGCTTAGGAAAGAATCAGAAAGGAGGGAATGAAAATCTATTTACCTCCCTTTTCTGCACTATCTCAGCTTGAACAGAGATGCTCATAGTACACATATGTGTGTGTCATATGTGTCCCCATAAAACTCTTCCTTACTATTGGCTTCATTGTATTTATAATCTCAAACCAGCTTTTCCAAAGGAGAGAAAAAAGGAATTAGGAAGTCTGCAGAAAGTTGCTAGTATTTAGTAATATTGTGTTTTTTAAATTTGGATTGTTTGAATATTTTGTCAGTATTTTAATTTGCTTCATGAGTATTTCTATCTTCTTTATAATGGTTGAAATTGTTTTATGCATATTCCTCCATGTGTTTTTCTGGAGGAGGATTCTAGATGTTTTCCTACTTAAAACAAACAAACAAACAAAATGCCTAATTAAAATGATTGTGAAGCTTTTTTGGAGTTTTTGGACTGAGAAGAGGCTCTGGGATACATGCTTGTTTAATTTTAGGTAGTGATAGGTGATATATGAGTATAAATTATGATGAAACAGTATAGCAAACTGAAAATAATAAATGCATTAGAAGAGAAACTATCTGAAAGATATTTATACAGTTTTTTTTTATAGCAAATGAAAGTATATGCCTGGAATGGAAAAAACCAGAAACAGGTCTTTAAGGGAGGAAGCAGTAGAATGTAGAATCAAAATTTAACCTAGTGGCATGGCTGTACCCAGGAATGCATTCATATCACAGATAAAAGTAGATGACAAAGGAAGCAAAGGGCATGTCACTTGGCAAAACCATGTCCAATTTCAACATTTTAATTTTAAATAGCTAAGTGTCTAGTTGGGGAAAATGTTCTTACTGCTTCCAAGATTTTAAAAACTAGATGGTGTGGGGGTTTAGCTGTATATAATGGTCACAAAAAAAAAAAATTAAAACATTGGATTTTTCAGTTTTAAAAATTATTGGAAAATGATGATTTATCTATAAGGAAGATATCGTTGAAAAATTTGCCAGTGATAAGCAGTGAATGAAACAAACACAGGGAAATACTCCATGGGAGGGCGTTGGCTCAAGACCAGGCATCTTCCGGTGCCAAAGCAGGAAAGTTGGCTTCAGCTCATAGTCAGCCAGGACCAGAAGTTTGGTATCCTCTGTCCCTTTTGGTTGAGTTGCTTTATTGTTATAGTTCCTAAATTGTACCCATGGTTGAGTGGATGAGTCTGAACTCTGCTGCTTGATTCTAGTCTGAGTGAAGCAACCTAGAGTTCAACAGAAGGTTATCTGAACTATTTGGACATGTTGAGATGTAAGGAAGGCAGGAAATCTCATGAAAACAGGCTTTCTTCTGAAATTTCTGGCACTTCCTTTTCTGGTGCTGTTTGGAAAAACTCCAAGAGCATGATTTCAACCAATATTTCATTTTGGTCTATCAGGTCTCAGCCAGATCAGAGAGTCACAAAGAGAGCAATGGGTATTGATAATAAAAAAAATATCATATTGATTCCCAATTAACTCAAGAGGAAACAGTATATATCTCATGGACTAAAACCATCCAGCAAAGGAGACAGAAAGAGTCTCTCAAAATTTCCATATTGTTTCAATGAGTCTCAAGATTTTCATAATATGCAGAGGCATCCTTTGAAAAATATCATCCAATTTTTGCTTTCAAAATTTTACAAAGCATTACACAGAATTTAAAAAAATGTATTTCAAATTGTACACACACACATACAAACACATAAACACACACGCACACACACACTTGCTAACTTATTGTTTGTTATTAACTCCATATTCACATCTTCTGCTTTCCCCTAAGTTATCAACTATTTCAATATATGCCTTATATGATCCTGCCTCACAATACTAGTTCTTACCACTGGTATTTCCTTTCATTTGATATGCGTATATTTGAAGTGTTTGTTTTGTGCCTATTTTGTGCTCAGAGAGGAATAAGAGTCATTTCTTGGTTTAAAATAATTTACATTCCAGTAGAAAAAATAAATCATGTCACAAGGCAGATATCTGTTTTAGTTAAGGTGATGTTGCTGTTCTACAAAAACAAATCTCCAAATCTCATCGATTGCCTTAGTGATTATTTACTTCTTGCTTCTGCTATTTGTGAGGAAGCAGCTTGATTTAGGTGCTTGAGGGACCAAGGATCCTTCCGTCTTGTACTTCTGCTGTTTGCTAACATGGTTCCCAAGGTTCCCAGGCTCAGCTGAGTTCAGGGAGAAGGAGCAAGGAGGGTGTCATATATGTTTGTGAGGCAGTCCTACAAGCACACATAATGGTATTCTCATTAGAATCAGCTGTGTGCCACATTAGTTTGCAAAGGAATTTGAGAAACATATCTCAACATTATTCCAAGGAATAAGATAAAACAGATATGATGTATAGTTAGCCCATCTCCATTCTAGTATGTTAATTGCAACCTGGTTCATCCTCTATCATCATGGAATTCCTAGAATAACATCCCTGATAACAAGTTCTTGGCCCTCTCCTCATGCATTTTGGAGGGGAGTTGTTTAATAGACCTATTGATTGAAAAGAGTTTGATTATGAAGAATTGAATTCTTCTTTCCTACAACTGTTATCTATGGGTCCAGGATTTGCTCTGGTAACCCCTCAGCTTGAATCTTTGCTCATTTGCATTAAGTAACCCCTAAGGCAAGAGGCTTGGAGTAACCCACCAGAGAGCCAGAACACTGTTCTATTCATCTTAGTACACCCATGCTCAGCATGGTGTTGGCCAGTGGTGGATACCTAATAGATATCTACTGAACAAACCCATTGATCAACATTTTAGTGTCCTTGAGCTTTGTAAAAAGTCTTCGCTTTCCTTAAGTAAGCCCCCGTTATTTCACCTGTTTATACACTGTATTTACTGAGTTAATCATGCTTGTTCTTATTTAGGCTTTATTTGGGTTTTCATGACCCACTTACAGAGCAGCAAACTGAGTTGGGCCCAATACTCCAAGCGCCATGTGACTCCAGCAGAGAGTGTGTAACCTCAATTTCTCTGTTTACTCAAATTCCTGGAAGTGGTATCTATTTGAGGCTTTGATTTTATTAAGTACAGTTGTGTACAAATTAAAATGTGTCACACAGGACTGGTACTTCATGAGTGTCATAAGCTAATATTTCCTTCTTATGTGTTATATGTACATTACTCCAGCTTCAGTCTGTATAAACCATTAGGATCATATTTAAATTTCCAGGTTACCCTGTCAGTTGTTTGTGAATGGATTGGCATGAATATATGTGGTGAGACCAAGAATTCAAAGAATGGGTTTCTGTCTTACGACTGTGAGAATGGGGAAGGTAGAGAGGAGCGGTGTTAGGCAGGATCATAGGGCAGGTGTCCCTTCTCTGCCTGCTGCCTTCCACAGTCTCTCAAGTGCCTTTGATTTCCTCATTTTCTCCCATCTGGAAATAATCTCTTCTTCAAATTTCTGAAGTACTTCTTACCTGGGCTATTCTCTCAATGCTTATTGGTAGTGTTTATATTACTGGCCCATACTTATAGTACACTAGTATTTGGCCCAGTACTGTGTGTTAGGATTAGAACTCTTTTTCATCCATGCTTGCTCTCACTCTGACCATTTTTACTTAATATATGAAACATTGTTGTCTAGTGATTGTACACAGGACTCTGATTTCATTTGACTAGGGGATTCCCTCTGACATCAGCAGGAATTCCAAGGTCACTGGAATCTTTGTTAAAGAAAACTGACTTCCAATACAGGTTTATTCCAGAAAAATCAAACAGGAAATTCTATATATCTTTTCGGGTTTTCACTTCACTGAATTTTTAATACAGTTCCTTTGGGTTAGGTCTAATTAAAGTCATAGTTGTAGAGTTACAACTGATTGTTTTTAGTCTTTGATAATTATTGTGTAGTCATATTTATATCACCACACTTTTGTACTTTTATTCCACATTATTTTACAAAGTAATTTATTATTATAGACATTTTAAATCACTATATTTTTCACATTTATATGATACAAGGTCAAATAAATTTTAAATCACTATATTTTTCACATTTATATGATACAAGGTCACTTTTAAAAATGTTCAGTATTTTATCACTGTTTGTATCAATTTGTGTGTGTATGTGTGTGTATGTGTTAGTTATTGGGGAGTTAAACCAAAGGCTTCTAGCATGCTAGACAAATGTTCTAATGCTGAGTTGTATCCCCAGTCCCTGCTTTGGTAAAGAATCAAGTGTAATGGATTCTGCTAAAGCCATCACTCATCCTTTACATACTGTTCTACCTTCCCAGAGGATACTGAAGTCAGTGTGTTCTTCTTTACATGTCTTTATTTTTATGTGCATGCAAATGTGCCACTGTTTGTGTGTTTACAAATAATTCACAATGCCATGTTATGGAGTAAAAAAGAACAACTATCATATATACCCTTTAGCAACTTGCTTTTTTTCATTCTATAGTATGGCAATTTAGCTGTATTGATACACATAGATCTGAATCATTCATTTAAACTATGGAACAGTATACATTCATTTAGCTCTAAAAAGTCAACTGTTTATTGAATCTTAGAATATTGTTAACTATGACATTCAGTATCATACTTCAATGTAAGAAAACATATAGTCACAACAGAATACATTGAATCATTTTGTCATAGTGGAGATGAAGATGCAATTTCCTGAATTTAATAGTCCATTTAGGCTACAATGTATTGTCAAGCTATTTTAGAAACATTAACCATCAATAACTAATATTTATAGCTAGCACTCATCAAGGTCCCTCAAGTTTGGTTATTTGTGTATTATCTCTCAAAAACATTTTAAAATTATAAATTTGATAAAAGCTGAATATTATATCTGATATAATGTGATGGGGATTATATTCCTGATTAAGAATTAGATGAGAAAATTCTCATATCAAATATTTTATTTCATACTGTGCTTAATATATTGAATGGAGGGAGAGTCTTATAGTATACATAAATGCTATTAGGCAATATGATTTCTTTGAGGAACATGGTGTCCTGGTAATACTCAAATATATTTATAATTTCTGTATATGCATGTGTGATTTTACTTACAGCATACCTAAATGTAGAAGTACTTAATAACATTCTTAAACAACAGAATAAATCCTTTAAAATTAAAATTTGTATTTTGAAAAGTCTCTTTCAAGAGACTTTGAGGAGATCCTGAAGATTTTGAAGGAGCTTGATAAGTGTTTTTAATCAGTTTTGTACATTATAAATTTCTTTTTATCAAGCATCGGCATTAGGTATAAAGTTTAAAAGTAAATATTTGGGGCTGGGGTGTAGCTCAGTGGTAGGCCATTTGATAAGCATGCATGAGACCTTAGGTTTCATCCCTAGATTGCTAAAATATAAATAAATAAATAATAATAATAATAAATTTTTAAAATAAAATAACAAAATAAACGTTTGTTTTCTTGAGTCATCATTTCTTTAGCAACTGTGGTTGCTTTTATTGCTGCTTAAGAAAGAACTATTCTATAAATTTTCTTGAAGTCATAGAAAGGGGAAGAAATCATTTGTTACCTATAAAGGAGAAATCCTACCGTTTAGAGTTTGAGGTTAAAAATACACACAACACAAACATACGCATACATACACAAACTGAGTAGGTTTTTCAAGGCCTTATTTAGTGATTTTGTTTGAGGACCCTTTCTCCTTTGTTCCACATCTACATTTGTCCTACTTATCTTTAAACCTTTTATTTTTTATGTCTTTTGTGGTAAAAATACCCAGAGAAAAGCATTTCTGGTGTTCATCGGGAAGACAGGAACCTAGGTGAGGGCTGTATGCAGTATGACACCAGGAGGTGGAGAGAAAGTTCCAGGGAAATCATTTGGGGAACACACCAGGAAGTAACTTCCCCATGTTTCAGAGGGGTCATTCAGTCAGACTTAAGTTGTATTGATGTTATAATTTGCTGTTAGTTTCATGGGAATCATGGTACATGAAGGCACTGCAAGTTGAGGGTGTCTTTAGCTTTTTGAAGGCATTTGGAAGGCATTATTAACCTTACCTGAAATCAGAAGACCCTAGATAGGCTTTTGTAAAGAACATGCCAATTGATTTGTAATGTTTATAACATTACAGTGATTATAATGTGACAACTAACTATTGATTAAAAAATGAAACATTGAATACCCTAACAGCTTATTACTCCTGTGTACTTCTGGTGATTATTGACATTTATCTTAAAGAAAGAAAAAAATATTAAGCCAATCTGTACCAAATGAAGCCTTGCTAATAGTAGTGAGAATATTTTCAAACAAAAGAATATTCTTCCTTGAAAACAGTAGAAATTTTGAGATGAAAATAAAAACTTGAATATCAAAGTTCACTTAAGTAATTTAAATTTTGACTTTAATTTTTAAAATTATTCTTTGTAAATAAAATGTTCTTGTGAGTTTAGATAACTAAGAAGAAACTTCATTATTACCAGGAAAGCAATTACTTAACAACAACAACAACAAAAATCATGTTTTTAAACCTGTGATTGATTTAGTATAGTTGAAACCATGTATTTTCAGTTCTGCTGCCCACTTGATATTTGACTTTAGTTATTCAACCTTTTTGAAGTCTAGGCTCTGTATTCAAAAGTCATATGGTTATAAAGACATTTGACATTTACAAGTAAAAAAAATATTATTTAAATTTACAAACTGATAACAAACTAGAGTACATTTAAGATAAGTAAAAACAAGTTCCAGCTTGCTGCTCTAAGAGAATGAAGTAGATGTTGCCTGGTAAAAATGACAAACACAAATCTATAACAATTTTGTGACTCATGCATAGCCTTCTAGCCTATCACTTGCCTTGCCTAGCATGTGCGCAGTCCTGGGTTCAATCCCCACCACTGCAAAAAAAAAAAAAAAAAAAAAAAGAGAGAGAGAGAGAGAAAGAAAGAAAGAATTAATAGTTTTTATTCTAGGACATCAACTGGAAGCCATGATTTTAGGTAGAAAATATGGACATTTATAAATATTATACTAATTCTTAATTTTTTAATTTTATGTCATCTTAACAAATCTATCTTTACTATTGTGTATGAGAATGGAAAGATCGTCTCATGAGATTTCAAGGGCACAAATTTCTCTAACTATATCAGCTGAAGTACTTATCCTCAAAATGAAATCTTAAAAAGTTGAAACCTCACTTTCATAGTAACATGTTTTATAACCTTATATTTATTATACCATAGTGATGAATAATTTAGCTCCTGCATGTATCAAGTACTTTATGTACTTTAGTCCTTCAAAACAATCAGGATTGAATTTAAATATTATCCGTTATACTTTACATATGCAGACTTTATGGTCCAGAAAAATACATAACCAAGATCATTCATTTATATCATAATGAAACCGGTAGAGTCAAAACTTGAACCCACACCTGGCTAACTCTCTATCCTATTTTCTTTCTGTCACTATCACCTCTGTTTAGGCTAAAAGTCACATTCACATTTATTTTCCTACCCTACCTGTATATTGAAACTATAATGATGAATATTCAAAGATCTTTTAAAATGGTACTTAACAGAAAGGTAGAACAGAACGCTTGGTATGGAGTCTCAGTTTGTTTATACATGTGGCTTTGAAAGTAGACATCCTTCTTTTTGGTAAATATATGTGTATGCATAGGAGAAATATATGTCCTTGATGAAGAAGGGCTTTAGGGTCAAGGACATTCTGATACAGAATGATTCTTAAATACTACAGGAGTGATTTTTAGATAAAGCAAAACCAATCAGAGAATAATTTTATTATCAGAGATTCCATAAAAAGCATGACAGACTTCAGGTCTCAGAAGAAAGTTCAAGTCAGAAATCTATGAAGGTTTGGTTCCAGAAAAGCCAGCTGGGAATGATGGTCCACAAGCTCAAGTTACTAAGCAACAGAGCAGCAAACTGCTTGGTAACCAGATCTGGGCTGACTCACAGGCTGACTCTGAGTGACCAGGTGGCCAGACAGGAGGAGCAAGGCCAATCTTACCTTGAACAATTCTCCTTCCTGTCATCTCCAACCTTCATGCCAAATCCCACCATGACTGAATAGTCCTTTTGGCTTAGTAGATATCTGCTTTTAGGATGGAACTGGATGTGGGACCAGAGGCAAATGCTATTGTCTTTTCTCTTTAAAATAGCATTTCTAAGATTGTTTTCTTTGGTTCAATATACCATAAGTAAAATGTAAGCTTAAATGAGAGGAAAGAAAATAAAAACAATGGGATTGGAGGTGTGACTTTCAGTTTTCATGAGAAAATATGCATTGGCCCCAAATTGCCTTCCTTCATTCAGTGATATCTTTCCTTGAATTTCCCAAGCACAATTTGTTACCATTTATTTGGCCGTTTTATCTTATGATATCTTATATTTCATATATCTGTTATATGTGTTGACTATGTCCATGGACTGTGCCTAAATGTCAGAACCTCATTTTCCATCAATCTTTACATCCATTGTGAAGTTCCAGGTATAAACTGTATGAGTCCAGCAAGTATTTGTTGTTTGAATAACTGAAGAACTTGTCTTCTCTTCCATTGCTAGACTCCTTGTGCAGAACACTCTAGGGAATCCATAAATGTGATTTCCATAGTGGAAAGAAGTTTCAAACCCAGTGATTCTGTGTGTGTGTGTGTGTGTGTGTGTGTGTGTATTCTGGGTTTATGCACACCTAATTGATATAGTTTGACTTTAGTATGTATATAGAGTTACAACAATTTGTCCTATATATGCATTTTAATAATATTTAGCGTATACTTTGGAAATGATATCCTTTTTGTATTTCTGAAAAAAATCCTACATAAATATATTTTGAATTCTTGGGAAATTACTGAATAACTAGCTGGTTAAACTCTGATGACTAATCATTATCTCTTAGAATTCCTGCTGATTAAATTATATACCAATTCCTAAGCTCATAAGAAATGCCAAGATTTTCAGGAGACATTTGAAATAACGACCTCCACAGTTCCTTTTTTAGTATGACAATTTGGAGAAATTTTAATCAGCAGAAACTAAACACCACTTTTCTAAAGTAGATCTTTAGAATAACTAAAATTAAATAATAGAATATCTCTTTGAAGAGGTTTTCATAGAAATATTATTTTAAAATAAATATTTTGTCCACTGTTCAATACATATTAATTTTTGCATTGCAATAATTTCAAACCAACATATTTCCTTTCCATTACCTTTATGAGACAGCCCTCTGATCAAATTGGTTATATTAAAATACAGTGACTTCCTCTTTGTATTATTAGTTGAGTACCTGTTCTTTTTCTTACATAGCTAATTTTACATTTATAGTTATAATGGTGAATACATGTAGTTGACCTTTTGAAGTAAGCAATTTTCTGAATAATAAGGTTACTTGGATTATAATTTTTGCTTGTTTACCTTCTTTAGGTTTACAGTATTTGTTTTACTTTGCTTTATTCTGTGCAGTGTATTTTTTTTACGACCTTCTATTGAGTGAGTGCCAAATAGAACAGCATATGATTTATGGGTAGTAATAACTAAAACATATATGAATTGCAGGCTCATGACGCACAAGGCTGCAATTTGTATGGCTCTCCTATGAGTAGAACCAGGCTTACTTTAATAAAGTCTCCATACTAATAACAATAGCGGTGTCATTAACGCCATGATCTCTCTGGTTTCACCTTCACAGCTTCAGGTCCATCTGTAAACCATTCATACTGCTTTGCATTTAATATTTTTAGTAGATTTACATTTTACTTAAAGGTCCATAGGTGTAAAATTGAAGTTTTACATCATTACTGGAATAAATTGGAAACCAGCATCATTCACCATGCATAGAAGATAAGTGAAAAAAAAATACAATATAAAAGGCAAAGTAGATTCAAGTTTATCTAATTACTGTAATCAGTGAAAGACTCTAAGTCTGAGGTCTGCTTTCTGTTTAAAATGGCATTTAGTTAGAAACATAGACATGTAAAAAACCAAGTAAGTCTTCTTCCTTAAAGCAATAAGAATAACTGAAAGGAACTTGGAAAGGAAATTATCATCTTAGTATTTAATTCCACCTTTGAAAATTCAATAAGGAACATCACCTATGTCTGAAACTAACTTGGTAGAAGTGAAACCAAATAATGTAACAAATCAGTGGCCCCTGAATCATTTGTACTTCTGAAAGGAAGAGGGACATTGGTTTTTGCAGAGGTTCTTCTCACCTGATGAACTTGGTTTGGGTGATTCCAGTTCCTAAGCTGCATGTACAGTGTTAGTACCCTGCCTTTACACCCTATAATTATTAATTTCCAATCTGGTAGCTGTACAGATGCACACTATCTCATTCAATATCATACTTGCTAATGGCATATTCAAAGTTCTACTTCTAAGGGGCACTATTTTAAAGTAGGGGACCTCCAAGCAAATAAGTGAAAGCTGAGATTAGCAAGGAATCAATTTTTTTTTACACCAGTATAATATTATGGAGAACTTATTTCTAGGCTGGAATATTCACTCAGTACTCACTCCATGGTTAGCAGGGCTAGGTAAAATGAAAATCCAGGGCCCTTTGTTTTTTTTTAAAAAATTACAAATTTCATGATGGAATACAGACATTCAATCCCACACAGAACCCTTTTGAGAGTGGAATCCTGTGTTACTGTGTAGTCACACTCCTGAAGGCAGCCCTGTACCTGCAGTAGGTCTTTGGCAAGGTCCCAGATGCCAAGATTATAAGCAAGTGATGCCAAAGCCATCCTTTGAAAACAACTTGACTTTCAAAGGAACATCTTGACTCATCACCTCCTTCTCTTTTGTACTACTATAGGGACTCCAGGGGACTAGGATTTGCCCTGGAGTAAAATTAATAAATGTTTCAAGGAAAGTCAGGAGTGTACCAGCTGGGAATGATTAAGGAGAAGCATTATCTAACATTCACTTACAGGGTTTTCTTGACCAATGAGCAATTGCACACTTCAGCCAACTAAAGGCAGTATTATCTTTACATGGGAGATCACTAGTCAATATGTTCAGTGTCAGCCATAGCTATATATTATTAGCATTTGATATGAAGGCTCACCCCTACATGAAACTGTTTCATTCAATATGTTAACAGTTTCTGTGAGATCTCTCTCTTCCACCTCCATTGTCTTCATTTCCCAGTTATATACTTAGCTCTTTGACCTTATTTTAATATGTTCCCTATCCATGTGTGTCTGACCTGTACCCCAACTCTGCTCTCAGCTCATTTAACAAAATCTGATTCTTAACCCTCATATCACTGGCTTCATATGCCTCCTCTAGACATTTCCACTTGAAAGATCCTCTCTTACCTTAAATTTGACATGCTCACAAGCAAGCATACTGTTCTTGCTTTCTATTTTTTTTGTTTTTTTAAAATATTTCTGTTCATTGGGCCACTGTTTTTTTAGTGAACCACTCCTAATCATCCTTGACTTCTGCTTTGCCCTCCTTTTGCCTGGGTCTATGAATTCTTTTTTTTGTATTCATTTGAGTTATACATGGCAATAGAATATACTTTGACATATGTACAAAGAATACAACTTCTTGTTCTTCTTCTGGTTGAACATGATATAGAATTATATCGGTTATATGTTTGTATGTGAATGTAGGAAATTTATGCCCAAATCATACTACTATCTTTTCTATTCCCATCTCCCTCCCTTCACTTCATTCCCCTTTGTCTAATCTAATCTTTCTATTCTTCTCTACACCCCTGCCACTCCTTATTGTGAGTTAGCATCCACATATCAGAGCAAATATTTAGCCTTTGTTTTTTTGGGATTGGCTTATTTCACTTGGCATGATATTCTCCAGTTCCATCCATTTACTGGCAAATGCCATAATTTCTTTTTTTAAAAATATTTCACTATGTATATATCCATTCATCTGTTGAAGCATACCTAGGCTGGTTCCATATTTAGCTGTTATGAATTGAGCTGCTATAAATATTGATGTGGCAGCATCACTATACAATGGATTATTTCTTTTAATAACTCTTGATGTTTTGTTCTTTCCAAACACTCCCATTTACTTTAGTACTTAGTGTTGTGTTTTGATCTGGTTCAATAATCTCTTAACTTATTTTATGCCATCAGTCCCTTCCCCTTAAGGATGTCCTCCTTACGCAATCTCACTAATTATCCTCAAGTTCTGCTACTGTCTATGGTTAGAAGTGAGCAAATTTTTGTCTTCAAAGAGCTAGAAAGAAAATACTTTGTGCTTTTGAGCCATATAGCCTCTGTGGCAAATATTCAACTCTGCCATTTCAGTTCAAAAGCAGCCACATCTATGCAAGTGAGCTTGAGTATGTTCCAATAAAACCTTCTTTTTTTAAAAGATAAGCTGGATTTGGTCCACCAGCCATAGTTAATCAATTGGATCTATAGGCTCAAGTTCATACTCCTCAGCTTGGCATTTCCAGTTCAGTCTGTCATTCCAAAGTCTCTCCTTGACCATCTCTGATAAGGTTTTCTGTGGATACTTCACAGCCTTTAATTGTGGAGCCAGATCTGGAGCAGGGTTTCTCAACCTCCACACTAGTAACAATCAGGCCAGGATAATACTTGGTCCTGAGACTATCCTATGCATTGTAGGAGGTTAGGAACAGCCGTGGCCACTAAACACTGTGTGACAGTAATTCCTGCCCTATTGTGAAAACCTAAAATATCTGCAAACAGCCAAGTGTCCACTGGGAAGCAAAATTAGCCCCAGATGAGAAAAGCCTGCCTAGAGAACAAGCTTTGTGAAGGGAGGAACTGATTCACCTCATTCTATCTTGTGGTACAACAGGAGCTCTAGATATCTAAAGCCTAGCCTGATTCTGCTGCTCACTCACTATGGGAGTCCTAGGGGCTCATTTAAACTCCATGGACCATAATTAAGTTCATCTATGAATAGAACTATTTCTAAAGCATATGTGCCTTATAATATTATTTAATGTTTAAATGATATATTTAACACAAAGATCTTTTGAAAAGAATGAAGTACTATTAAGTTATAATGTAAAAATTGTATGCATGGAGCATAGAGTGTGATTGGAGCCTATGAAGTTTGGATGCTTATTTCAAGTAATTTGCTGTGTCTACTCTGTGTACATTGTATATGGGATACTATTTGGTCATTGTATTTGTTCTCAAGGATTATGATCTAGTGAGGAATCAACTATCACTACTCAAATAATTATAAAACAGTAGTTATCATTATTAAGAACCAAGACCATCTGGTTATGGGAATCACTTAGACTTCATGCCTAAGTTGCAGTTTTCATGAAAAGTCCCAAGCAACTTCCTTAGCATCATTTTAGATTATATTGTTTAATATTCATGGCAACCTAATTAGGTTTATGTTTCATTTTGACATGATACAAAAAGTAGAATGTGGTCTAGGAAGGAATCTGACATGGACAAAAAGCATAGAGGGTTTTGGCAGGGAGAGAACTAGAGAGAAGTATATAGAGAAAATGGCCTGAAGGAGATGAGTCCCTCTCACTGTGGGAACAGTGTGGGAAGATATGAGGTATGCACGGGTTTGGTGAGTTTTAATATCTCTGGGGAAGGGGATCATGGAGGTAGACTGGAATCAGATTTTGAAGAGTATCTCACTTTGTCTGTCTGTCTGTCTGTCTCTCTCCTCTCTCTCTCTCTCTCTCTCTCTCTCTCTCTCTCTCTCTCTCTCTCTCTCTCTCTCCTCCTCTCTCTCTCTCTCCCTTTCTCTCCTCCCCCAGCCAGGGATTTATATACTTAAATGAAACATGATCAATTTTATCTTCTTAACAGCTTCACTTTACCTAAAAGGAAGAGATACTTTTGAGTTATTACCTCATACTAAGCTTGATAAGCCACAAGTGTATGCCTTAAATACTGAATAATTGGAAAGTGAGGCCTCAGTGTGATTAGACAAATCTAAGACATCTTTCAGCAAGCTAATGCCTGCTACTTCTTCCAAGATAATCCTTCTGAAATAGCAGAATACAAAATTGTATTTTTGTTCACATCGGGAATATTAATTCCACTAGTGGCACTTGTCTTCTGAGGCATAGAAGAGAGACATTATTTATGTGAGAACTGTGCCTACCTTTTTACTAAATTGTAAGAGTATAATCTCAGAACACATCTAGCATTTCTGATGGACTATGCAGACAAAACCATGTTGCTCTGAAGATAGTTTTCTCTATTTCAAGACTAACTCTCCAGAGTGAAATTCAGGAGATAAATATCCTAGTATCCTCTCAAAAAGAATTATTGATTTAAAAAAATTAGTTCTGTGTATCTGATACATACATGTCACTTTTCTGGGGATAGAGCACTGAACATAATAGACAAAATTCTGCCCCCAAAGAGCACATATTTTAATAGAAGAAAAGACAGTGTACAAACAAATGTTCCAAGGGTTAGAGAATAATAAACACAGTAAAGATAAAAAAACAGAATAAAGGGATATAGAGTTTTATGTAAGATTTTTTTGGGGAAGACTCTCTAAGGTGACCTTTGAACAGAGGTCTGAAGATGACTGAGTGACCTATATGATTATCTAGGGAAAGAACATTTCAGGCAGAAGAATAACAAATGAAAAGGCCCTGAGAGAGGATGTGATTGGCATGTTTGAGGGAGGAGGGGTTATATAAATGAGGTCAGAACCATATACATGAGTCAGATCACATAGTATTTTAAAACTGTATTAAGGTTTTGGGATTTCCACGGTGAAAACTGTGATGTATCAAGGTGAAAAGGTTAGTAGTTGGAGTGTCTGCCTTAGGAAGAGACCATCTGTCTTAAGCTTTGGAAGAATCATTCCTGATTCTGTATAGAAAACAGAAATGCAGAGGAAAAGTAGAGACAGGAAAACCAATTAAAAAAACAGTTAAAAGAATATTTCAGGTGAGATTATGATCTAGAATACTGAGGTATATGTGATTAAAGAAAAATTAATGAGGTATAAGTGATTAAAGAAAAAAAAAAGGTCACAATTCTATCTATAATTTGAAAAGCAGAGCCAGGAGAATTTGAGTATGAAGGGTAAGAAAGAAGAATCAAGAATGACCCCAAATTTGGCACCTCAGAAACAGATAGAATGGACCTGCCATTTGCTAAGCTGGTGGAGAAGATTGTGGAAGGAGTATATTTGGGAGAGGTGAATCAGGAGTTTAGTTTTAAACTAACATTTAAAGTTTTACATTTGAGATGCCTCCTAAATTTCTGAATAAATATAATTTCTTAGCTAACTGGATATATGAGTGTGAAGCTTGGAGAAGATATTGGCACTAGAGAGCAATATCTAAGTCATTAAAATATAGAAGGTATTAAAAACTGTGAGGCTAGAATGCCATTGCCTGGGGATCAGGTGTACATACAGGAAAGATTTTTGACAGTTGGGGCTCTTCAAAATTAAGAAGCAGGGAGATGAGGAAAACCAGCAGAGGAATCCATGAAAGAGTTACCAGTGGGGTAAAAAGGAAAATCGAAAGTCATATCTGGAAGTTCAATGAACTATTTCAAGGAGAAAGTGGTAAATTGCATTAAATGTTGCCCATAGGTCTACTAAAACTAGGACTGAGGACTGATCACTGCATTGGCATATGGAGGACATTTAGTGGCCCACAGCACATGTGGCTTTTGTTAGAGTCATGATGATACAAGACTGAATTGAGAGATTTATGACTCAGTGCCCCAGAACTTAGCAGCTTAAAACCAAGCACTTATTATCTCATATAGTTTTTGAAATTAAGAATCAGGAGCAGCTTAACATGGTGATTCTGGCACAATTTCCTGCAAAAGTTTGCAGTCAACTATCAGTGAAGGCTTATCTGGGGGCATGAGATCGGGTTTTCAAAATAGCACTGTCTGTGGACAGCTTTGTTTTTTTCTGACTATTGGCAGAAGTCTTTGGTTCCTCTCTGCATGGGCTTTTTCAGAGGGCTGAGTGTCCTTATGATATGAACCAGAGTAAGTGGTCCAAAAGAGGTTGTTTTAGTTGACTTTTTCATTGCTGTGGCCAATATACCTGACAAGAACAAATTAGAAGAGTAAAAGTTTATTTTGGCTGCTGGTTTCAGAGATTTAGTCCAGGGTTGGCCAACACCATTGCTCTGACCCCAAGGTGAGGCAGCAGATCATGGATGAAAGGCATGGCAGAGGAAATCAGCTCAGGATATGGCAACCCGGAAGCAGAGAGAGCTGTATTCACCAGGGACAAAAATACAAACCCCAAAGACATACATCTAGTGACCTACTTCCTCTAGCTACATTCTACCTGCCTGTAAGTTACCACCCAGTTAATCCATATCAGTGGATTAATCCACTAATTAATTTATGCTTTTATGAACATTTCAAATCTGAACATTTTTGCCATATCTCACACATGAGATTTTGGAGGACCCCTCCTATCTAAAACATAACAGAAGTCAAGGCATAATGACTTTTATGACACAGACCTGGAAGTGACACACCATCACTGTGCCATATTCTATGGGTCACACAACCTATCTTGATACAGTGGGGGAGAGGATTACTCAGAGGTTTGACTTTGGAGGTAAAAGTCTTCTTGTACAGTGAATACATCATATAGGCTGAAGAGATGATGGAATGGGCTGTTAAGAAAAAGAGGACACAGGATTAATGAGGGTAACTAAAGAACTGTAAAGTAAATGCATTGTAGGGCTCTAAGAATTTGAAAAATTGGGAGAGTCACAGTGCTAGAGAGAAGGAGCTAGAAGAAAGAAAGTATCCAGAGATGCTTAATGGTAATTATTGGGTAAGTTACTCATAATGGAAAGGACTTGCTTATGGTTATGAAAATTAGGTAGCTGAAGTGGAATTATGTATATGATCATCTGAAATGAAACCAAGGAACTGGGAGACCAGGGGAGGCTATTATAATCATTATGCATTATGTCAGAGTTTATGTTGAGTGAGATGGTACTGGAATCATTAGGCACTGAGAGGGATGGACCTGGAGTTCTATGGAAGACTCCTACCTGGAGGGATACAGACTAATAGTATGAGTTTCAACGATGCGGAAGGGAAAACAGCCACCATGTTAGAACCCTGGAAGCACTCTAAATGGGCAGCAGGAGTGTTAGAGCAAGAAGGTACAACAGTGAGTCATGGAAGGCACTGAGGATACAGGAGATTGAAGAATGACTGCTAAAAGCCACATTGAAGGGTATGTGGGATTGGGAGGGGGCTGGGTACTTAAGCCAGACTAGGGGATTTATAGAACCATCTGGTGACAAGAAACAACCCAGAAGTCTTGGGCTTCTTGTGATGACTGATGTGCATTAAAGGAAAGGATTTGGGTGAGACCTTGTAGTCAATCAAACACAAACTCTTCTGCATTGGTCAGTTTCTTGGGTCTGTTTGTTTCATTTAATTCCAGGTATTGCAGAGCATTTGTGATACATTTGTAGAAATGGAGGGGAGGAGCAATAGGAATTGGGCTATTCAAGTACGCCCAGAAGACTATATGTCAACCTTTTTGTCTGACAAAAGCCACCTCTGTACCATATACCTCTTATACTGCAGAGATGAAATATATGACAGAAGATGCAGAAAGGAGACTGGGAAAATTGCTAGTTTCCAAATGAGTAGCCCTGGGACACATTTTTAAACATGAATTACATATTTTTCCTCTGAGTCAGGCACAAAATCCTGTTCTTAAACATGTAAGGCTAGATATTGGGGAAGTAAGTGGAAAAAATATTTTGAAACAAAAATATATCTTTTGCTTTCCACACTAGTTTATCCACATTATTATAACAATGTTATTACTTTAATTAAATAAGTAGGTTTTAATGTGTTGGCATAAAATATTTTAAAAATTAGGATGGCAAGACTGCCATATCTTAACATTTATACTGGAATTTTTCATTATCACAATTGTAAATTAAAAACATATGAAATTGATAGATCATAGATTTCTGTCTGGAATGTGAATTGTGGGTTTGTATTGTCTGTTTGTAAATTTATGTTATGAGAGCTGGCTGGCTGTTATTCGGAAATATGATCTCTTGTATCTTAGAAAAGAAGTGTGCCTGCAAAGCAACATGTACAAACTCTTCCCCCACCCTCAAGGAAAAAGGCGAGCCCTGGCACCTTTTAACCTGTAAGGATTATGTTGTTCTTGCTTGATTGATTGGTTGGCTTCCCTTCAAGAAATGCTCCTGGTACGTGTTTTATGTTCTAACAGAGCCAGGGCTTTGCTGAACTGCACGTCATCCCTGTGAAGATGTGGGCATGCTTCTGTGCATTTGCTCTTGTAGCCTTGGAGGCAGATTTCAACACTTTGTCCAGAATTGGCTGGAACATGCCTTTCACTCCCAGCTGACTCTGATGACGCTCTTGCCAACGTAGATTTACATCAACATGGTTCTTTACTGGAAAAAAGCTCATTCAAAATATACAGGGTGGCCCATTTAAAAGAGTCATAGCATCAATTTGAAGAGGAATGCATTTTAAGGGAAGTATTCTAAGAAAAACACTGTCAGTGGAAGGCTTTACAGAGCGTACAAATACAATTAGCCTCACCCAAGGAGACGGTTCACCCAGAAATTATCCTAAGCATTAACTTCTGCTTTTTCTTTTCTGGCACTAGGAGTTGAATCCAGGGCCCCTCTACTACTGAGCTACATCCCCAGCCCTTTTGATTTTTTACTTTAAGACTGAGTCTCACTTATTTTCAATTCTCCTGCCTCAGCCTCCAGAGTAGCTAGAATTACAGGCCTGTGCATGATGCCTAGCCCTAAGCTGAAACTTCTAAAAAAGAAAACCTATCTATTCCAGACATTCCCTTTCAGCATGCTGAACGTGTAGGTATTTCTAAACTCTCATTTCCATATCTATGTAATTACAACACTCTATTCATGAAGGAAAGTATGAGATATGAGAGCGGATGAGATTCACTATGATATGACAGTGTTGCTTTTAACCTGTTCAAAATTTGATTTGATTATTCAGTGAATATATATATTTTCTTCTTAGCATTAAATCTTTTGGCTTATGTCCATCTTATTTTTTGACTAATCCTTGATGTCCTAATGAATGTTTGGGATAGGTGTATTACTCAGATGTCTGCAGACAGGAAACCAGGCACTCAGAAATAAAACCTGTTACCATAGCTATCCAAAAAAAAAAAAAAAAGAAAGAAAGGAAGAAAAGAAAGAAAGAAAAAAGCTGTCTTTGCTGCACAAAAGAAGGATTCAATACCAGTGGCATATGACCTGTGATTAATATTATTATGCCCCATACTACTCACCTTTCATTTTTGTCATCTAGCCTATTCCAAGTCATTACAGTAATGGATACAACTGAATGGGTTTACAATTTTACCCCTTCTTTCATGACAACCAGCAGGATTTTTAATGACACATGCTTTGATCTGTCTGCTTTTAAATCTCTTAAGCAGGGCAGCTCTAGAAGCTTCCTCTCAGATTTTACAGTCCTTGTAGACCTCGTCATGAGTTTTATATTTATGCTTGTTTGAACACATCAAAGTCAGGCTTTATACTAGGGGCCACCTGAAATGTTAAGGTCACCAGCTTTTTGTTATAGTCATTTTCATTGTGTTATTGTCTTACCTAGCAATAATGAAGGGTGACCTTGTTAACTGATCAAGAGTTGTAGGCTACATTATTACAATATTAATTTTTTTCCTTGGTTGTATTTTGTCTACAATTAATAGTGTTGTCACAACTAACTCCAAAGGTTAAGGTGAGGGATAAGAGAAATAAGATTCTTGCCCTTTGAGTTGACATATGACATCTATGCTTGATGCATCAGAGAGGAGATGTGAACCTCGAAAGAGGTAAGTTTATAGGCAAATGTGATGTAGGATTGTTCAGAGTCTGAGCTGGCATCAAAGAGATTTATAGAAGAAACACCTGAAGCACATATCCTAACATTGTCCATGAATGAGGAACTGTTGGTTAAGCAGTTATTAAACGTTCAAATTATCTTACTTATTCAGCTGACAGCATCCTGTCTGAATGTCTGTCTGTCTTGTGTTCTGGTTTCATGTGCACAAAACAATCTCCCGTTTGTAGCTTTCATTGATATATAGCATTCTCTACAAATTCCTATATAGCAAAGTACTAAGTCAGGCTTCTGGAAGCATAATGATCTAAGCATTGATTGTGGTGCTCAGTGAAAAGAAATAAATTGGAATTTGGATTCTGCTCAAGAGTCCCATGGGCTTGTCCAATATGAGTCTGCTCCTGAGAGAAGAGACTAGTTTCATGGGCCGAGATATTCCAGTTTTTGAGTGTACAAAAGATTAGTGCCATATTCTGACCCTTCTAATTCCTCCAGGACATTGGTAACTTTAAAGACCTTTTGGGAAATAAATCTGTCAGTCTTCTTAGGTCAATCTCTTTTCCACTGCCATGCTCTAAACACTTTTTAGCAGAATCTGTAAGAGCACTAAATACATATTTTGGAACTCTAATTACAGCACAAATGAGGAAAATTTATGTCATTCCATTTCCTTAATAAAAGGCATCTGGTGAAACAACCATGATTTGTGTATTGAAGGTCATTTTCTGATATTTCTAACATTTTCAGAATATAATTAGTTGCTTTGTTTTTCTGATTGTTTGATATCATAGAGGAGTTGATCTGTTATTCTAAGAAATATGCTCAGTACTTAGAAGTGGTGTTTGGAATTTTCTGGACCTTGCATTTCCCCTTCTCACCCTTTCTCAGATCCTGTAGCATAGAGGGCACCCCACAATAGTACTGTAATCATAAAGGTCATAAAGTTATTTCTTTATGTAGTTTTGCATTTTGATAGAAGCTTAATAAGATAGAAATGTCTTCCCATCCCAAGTTCATGAGTCTCAGCTGTAGATTACAAAGTGTGGAAAATGACTGAGATCAACCACATTGGCAGTACCAACAGAAGGGCTTCCTCCCTACAAACACTGTAAAGGAAAGTGGGGTCTTTTCAGCAATCTGTAAGGTTCCATGAAGACACATTGACTGTTAAAACTGACAAAAATAAAAGGAGGCAATATAAGAGAGGATCATTTTTACAGTTTGGGATACCAGGAGCTCAAAATCAAGGCATGAGCAGGGCACCACTTGCTTGGAAGGTTTTAGGGGAACATCTCTTCCATGCCTTCTGCAGCTCCTGGTAATTACCAGCTTCCTCATTTTGTGGCAACATGGCTCCAATCTCTGCCTCCATCTTCACATACTTTCTGCTCTGCGTGTTTCTCCTCCACATATCCCTTACAGTACATTTGGATAAGAGTCCCATCTGCATAAGGGAAGATGACCACCTCATCTCAAGATTCTGCCAAGCATCTGCCAAGATGCTTTTTCAAATAAGGTGAAAATGCAGTTTCCAGGAATGAAGATATGTGCATGTCTTAGGAGGTCACAGTTTAGCCCACTAACATGTCTAAATGTGTGTCTTGTTTTAAGAGTCTCTGAGAAAGTCACCCAGATAGTGGGAAATTTAGACTCCTATCTGGACAGTATTTTCTGATGTCTCTGAAAGCTCTTGAGGATTCCAGCTCGAATTAAGGGGATGAGGTTCCTAAGGGTGGAGAGACAAGAACATCAGGCTTCCTTTAAGTTGGCAACAGTCAGGGTTCAGTCGTGAATGTCAAAGCCGTCTCAGCAACTTAGTGAGGCCCCAAGCAACTTAGTGAGACTCCAAATAAAAAAAAAATTAACCAAAAGCGCGGGGGTTGTGGCTCAGTGGTCATTGAATGTCCAGTCATACAGTGTTGATGGTTCTTTACAAAGGCTCTGGAAATGTATGAGATGGATGAGAGAGAAATAGAGAAATTCTATTATCTTTTATTGAATTCTCTTAAGAGGAAGGAGGGGAAACTGTCTGCACAGTAAGCTCATAAAGGAGAATTGTGGATTTTTTTTCCTAATGTTTGTGAAGGTTTGGTCTGAGTCTCACTAACTAAAATTGAAATTAGCATCTTTAAACCATGAGTCTGGTAGATGTTTATGGTTAAAAAAAATCTACAAAACATAACCATGAGTAAGTCCTCTAATGCCTTGTCTCTGTCCTGGATTTTTATCTGCTCTCACCAGAGTAACTATTCTTAATTTAGTGTGGTATAGCCTTCCAAGATTTTTGTGTGTATTTTATAAATATAATAAGAATATTAATAATTTGTATAGATTTAACACAATGCTAGGTAATTCCATTATTTTATTTAATTATCACTATGAAACTTAAAAAAGTTTTATCTGTAAAATATATTTCTTATAGTGAAATAATTGGTTAACTTTTATTCATTTTATTTATTTTTTTTCTTTACCGAGGGATGGAACCCAGGGATGCTCAACCACTGAGCCACAACCCCAGCCCCTTTTATTTATTTATTTATTTATTTAATTTTATTTTGGGACAAGATCTCATTGAGTTACTTAGGGCCTTGCTAATTTGCTGAGGCTAGCTCTGAACTTGCAATACTCCTGCCCCAGCCTCTAGGTATGTGCCACTGCACCTGGCCCGAAGTTTTTTTCATTTTAAACATTTAAGGTATAAGCAAATTGGCCTCCAAAATTATTTCACTGTAAATAGTGTTCTGTAAGGTCCACTGATTTCTCATAAAGATTTTCAGCATCTCTGAGTATGATCTACTTGTATGTTTCATCATTAGTATAGGTGAATAATAATATGTATTATTATTTTACTATTTTCTGTTTCGCTTTTGTTTGTTTTGTTTTTTAATAAAAGGAGTGCTTAATCACTGAGGCATATCAACAGCTCATTTTTTAAAAAATGTTTTATTTGGAGACAGGGTCTTGCTAGTGCCTCATTAAGTTGCTGAGGCTGGCTTTGAACTTGTGATCCTCCTCCTGTCTCAGCCTCCCAAGTCACTGGAATTACAGGCATATGCTATTTCGCCTGGCCAGTTTGACTATTTTAAAGACTTTGTATAAGAGGAATCTTGCGGTATTTGTCTTTTTGTCAGTGACTTATTTCACTTGGCATAAAGTTGCACCCATATTGTAGCATATGATAGGATGTTCTTCTTTATAAGACTAGATAATATTCTACTCTGTTAGTCAGCATTTCATTGCCTTGACCAAAATACCTGATAAGAGCAACTTAATAATATGTTAGATACAATTTAATCTTCCTTTTAGGGCTTAAGAGTTTCAGGCCTGAGGTAAGGAAGAACACCATGCCAGAAGGCCATGGGAGAGGAGAGCTGCTCAGTTCATGACAATCGGGAAGTCAAGGGATCAAGGTGCCAAAGTATAAACACCAAAGGCACATCGCCAGTGACCTACTTCCTCCAGCCATGCCCTACCTGCCTACAGTTCCTACCAAATTTGATGGATTAAGTTGTTAACCCATTGAATAGATTCTTCTACTGATTAGTTGCAGATTTCACAATATAATCATTTCATCTCCTGCATTAACACAGGAGTTTTTAGTGTGATACCTCATATCTAAACCATAGCATACTCTATGTATAAATCACATTTTTTAAATCCATTTATCTGTCAATGGATATTTGGATTCTTCTACCACTTGGCTGTTGCAAATAGTGCTGAAATAGTGAGGCCCCAAGCAACTTAGTGAGACTCCAATGTAGACATGGATGTACAAATATTTATTTGAGATCCTGCTTTCAATTCTTTTGGATTTATTTCTTAAAGTGCTTTATCACATGTTACTTCTTTCCTAAACATCTTGAGGAAATTTAGTAGTATTTTTCATAGCAGTTTTGTCATTTTATAATTCCACCAAGAATGCACAAGAGTTCTAATTTATCTACATCTCCACCAACATTTTCTTTTTTTTGTGTGTGTGTGGGGGTAGCTATCCTAATGGGTAGAAAAGGATATATCCTTGTGGTTTTGATTTGCATTTCTCTGGTAACTGGTTCTAATGATCAGCTTTCCATTTCTAGTTGACACTTGAAATTTCTCTGCAAGTCCCCTAGCCATTTTTATTTGTTTCTAAAAATTTTTAAATATCGTAATATTTATCCACGTTTTCTTTATCTACCAATTTTATGTCGTGACTTGGAAGTGTGATTCCATTTTAAGATCATCTGATGTTATTTTTGGATACATCTATAATTGTTTAGATTAGGAATAAAGAGGCCTGAGGATGTAGGTCAATGGTAGAGCATATGTTTAGCATGCCTGACACCCTGCATTTGATCTCCAGCACAATACAAGATAGGAAGAAAAGAGAAGAGGCATCAGAATTGATTCTGAATTTTGACTAGGTACAAAAAGAAAAGGGTTCAGCTTATTTTGTGCCATTGTTTCAGTCCCCATTTGTAGAACAGTCATTGATCATGTATTAACTTGTACTGGTTGGACATTTCTGAGGTTTTGATATCAAGAGCCACTTTGCCACACCCACCAATTCAGGGGTTTTTCTCATGCTACTGCAGTGGTCTCCTATAAGATTTGTTTGCACTGTCCTAAGCGGTAGGCTTCAGCTATGGGTATAGCTTTTAGTATTTGTAATATTGGCTTGAAATACTGAATTGTTCCATTTGTTAAGCACTATCTCCTTTAAAAATAAATATTAACTATGTTTCCCACTATGATTTCTTTTGTGGGGAGTAATAAAGACAAGTGTTTTCAGTGACATTGAGAGCAGAGTGAAAGAATAGTTCTGTGTAGAATGATTCTTTTTTCAAAATGAAATGATGAGGAGAGTTTCTAAATAAAGAATAGAGCTGTCAACTTTAGGACATTACCTAAGTGAAATTCCTGCACTAAATTTAGAAACCCCGATAACCATGTACCTGGTACAGAGAAATGAAAACCTTATCCCTAGATGGATGATGCTTACTGTCTTGAAGGACAGATAAAATCATAGAAATTTGGGAATTGAGGTTGCTTGAGGCAAGGCTTTGCTTTATTTTAGCCACGAGTTGAATAAGTCTAATCCTTCTTAACACTGATTTTCTCATTTGTTAAATGGAGATAAATAACCAAAATGACAAAATTGAGAAGATTGTCTTGGGGAGTAAATACGATAATTCTTAGGGATATGTTCTTTATACAGACTACATACTAAAAAGATGGTCATCATCATTGTCATCATTAACAATAATAGTGAGATGCTAGGCATGGTGGTACATGCCTGAAATCTCAATGACTTAGGAGTCTGAGGGAGGAGGATGACAAGTTTGAGAGCACTAAGTTTAGCAAGATCCTGTCTCAAAATTAAAATATATATAAATTAAAAGAACTGGGAATGTGTCTCAGTGGTAAAGTACTTTTGTGTTCAATCTCCAGAAACAATCGATCAATCAATGTGAGACACATTATTTCTATGTATTCCTTAAACATCAAGGTTGGATTCTAGTCTCTCTGTTGTATAAAACCCCATTAAGATTATGAATTCATTTGAAGCATTCAAACCCAAAGAATACTAGAATGTACAATTAAATTTAGATGACATGCTATTAAAAATTTTTTTCCTAGCCAAGTTTTTCTTTTCCTAGTCTCTATTTCACCAACTGTGAAAGTTTTATTAACTATTTGAAGAATATAATTTCAGGTTGCTTGAAAGGAAAGAACCTGGATATGTAAAGATGCGACTTGAAAGATGTGGTTAGTAACTTTCAGGTTACTAATTCAAATTTCATTTTCTCCAATGACTTAAAAGGGGAAAATGAAGTTCTTTGAAAGACAATGTAAAACTAACATCCAACTAATATTCAATTTTTCTTCATGAACTATATTATTCTGAAACACTGAAATGTTCATAATACAAATATAATCATATTAAGAGCTCTTAGTGCATCAGTTGGATGTTTTTTCTGCTTTTAAATACCAATTTCAGGAGCTTCTCTAATGTGAATTTATTGCCTAGACAAACAATTAAAATATGGAAAGGAAAGGAAAATGAAAAGAAAGGTGTATGTTAGCTACTTAGTGACATAGAGGCCGAGAGGCCTTGAAGAATTGATTCTGAATTTTGACTAGGTACAAAATATGGCCAGAGTGGTACAGAAAAGTACACATTTTGGGACAAGTGGGACCTAGACACAGATTATATGATATAGACTAGCGCGGGCTCTTGAGTGTGACCCAGAGCATCTGAGAGTGGGGCTGGAAGGAGAATAGAGAAAATTTGTCATCCATTCAATATTTCTGCTCAGTGGCCACTTGTTATATTTTTATCTTGTGCTGACCCTGCATTCGGAGCAGGAAGAGAACATGCCATTTTCAACCTTGCATACCTGACTTTGACTTATACCAGGTGCCTTAAATTCAAGAAGCAGTTGTGTAGAAATGAATGAACAGAGTCATTAAATGTGTATCTAGATTTTCTTTATTGATCCTCTGTCACTAGCTATTGGAGATCACTCAGGTCAATTGCTTAAATCCTTATGGGCTCAATTTTCCTAAATATCAAATGAGGATATTTTTATATTTAGAGAACATGCCATTTTCAACCTTGCACACCTGACTTTATGGTACAAAATGCTGTGTTCATCTACCTGAATAATTACATAAAGCCACTAAAGCAGCAGTATAACTTGTTCTTAGCTATTGATTGCATGTTCCCGCAAAATTTCCTTTTGAGAGAAAAGGAATCTCAAATTTATTTGCACTCATGCACTGGTCTCTGTTTTCATCTGGATGACTCTGTCTCACACTTTCCATAGGCTTGTGTGAAATCTTTCATTCAAAGCATTGAACATGGTAAAAGGAAGGAAAACATCTTAAATCTGAATTCTCAGAAATGGTCCACTATTAACAAGCTATAAATTGGTCAGTAATTTGAATGGTTGGGAGATTTGTGTATTGTTGCAGAGTATACAGAAGATAATGCTGTAAAAGAATCCATTATCTTTTCTCTACCATTTTGGAATAAAATATGAGTGACTATGACTTTATAAAACAAAGCATAAATGATAGAAGTTTATCTATAGGGAAATAAGGCTCAGATGGCAAATAATTCTCTTAGCAAAAAATGAGCCAATACTTGTTAAGATACTAAATGATTTATGGATGAATTCCTTATTCAGTTTTAGTACACCAATAGTAATATAATATTTCCTCCTTTCATAAATTGCTCATGTAGATTTTTCTCTAGTGATCCACTGATTCTTATTCTAGAAAGTGTATGAAGAAAAAAAATCATATAATTGAGTTGTACATTGTCAGAATAATTCAGATTCAAAATTCAACTTCCAATGAAATCTTTTTAGGCTCAGTTAAATTAACAGTAGTTAAAAAAATGTCAAGTTAGGATTATATTTCCATTATTTCAGACTGCTATATTCTTTCAAAAATTTCCATAACACCATTTTATATTCCTTTATACAACGATTCTCTTTAATATTAGATGTTTGATTTTTTAAGGATCCTAAAAGAAACATCCTTGAAAATTAATGTTGAATTATTGCTTCAGGATGAAGCATATGAATTGTAGAGTCAAAGAATATCTTCTTTTAAGTTAATGTTAACCAACAGTGCTTGTTGTATATTATGCTGCTACAAGTTTGTTAGAGTTAACAAATATTTGACAAAGTAGTATGTTGTTGAATAATATCTTTTTTAGATGATTAGTATTGTGGTCACACATTTTTTTCACATTCGTATAGGAGTCTTCTATTTCTTCTTTTGTATATTATATGTTGGTACCTTATTTACCCATTAGCACATGAACGATTCTCTTCTCTCTGCAAAACTACTTTGAGCAATTTGCTATTTGTTGTCTAATTCTTTTATATTGATTTTTGACATAAAAACACAGTCAAAAAGTTCCTTTTGGAAAATTTTATGTGCCACATCTATTTATAAGAAAGCTTTCACTAACCCAAAATTAGATTAACTTTATTTTCGTCAAGTTTAAAAAATATATTTTGATACAAGTTTAAAAGGATGAAAGATAAATGAGTAAGAAGTGAGCAAAGGGTTTGGAGTGGACATAAATGATCATAATATGTATTATTTTAAATATTATAATAATATTTGAGATACATATTAAATATGCTCATGTACAAAATACATTTTTGTACTTTTATTTAAAATTTATTAAATATTTCAGTAATATAAAAAGCAGAGATAATAGTATAGCCATGTAAGCATCACTGAGATCAAGCAAGGAAACACTAAAGATAAAAATGGGACCACTAGAATACCTCTGCCCAATTCTATCAGTTTTTCTTCCTGCCCACAGGTAATCACTGGTAAGGGTTTATTTTTACTGAGGATATTCTTTCCACATAGTTGTGTGCTGCAAATCAATGTTTCCTTTTCTAGTTCAGAAAACAAGTAATTATGCATTTTTGTCTGTGATTATGTTTTGTATATTTTACTAATATATTTAATTAGAATGAGCAAATAATATTATGCCACATTTTAAAATTTTCTCTTCAGTTTATGGAGAATGGAATCCCCCTCCTTTTTTTCCATTCCAGATTTGTCCTTCTAATTTTGTTTCCCTGTAACCTATAAATCTAAAAACAAAATATGGTATACAATGAATATTTTAGATAAAAAGGTCAGCATATGTCCCACACGTTGCTCATTGTGTCTGTCTGTAAAAAATTGAGACATTCTTTTAAATAGCACTGTTTCTATAACATATACATGTTATATCGGATAGCCAGAACATAATGAATCTTGAATTCATTATGTAGAAAATTAAGACACTGCATATTTTCTGAATAAATGTGTTTCAAGTAATATAGAAAAATGTGTATTGAGAAATATAACACTAATTATGCCTTTGAAAAACTGGGATTTGAGAGATAAGTAATATTTGAATATACATAAAGCTGTTATAATTTTTGTCTCCCTATAAACATTTGAAATTTTTATTGTATTATAAAAATTTGTTAAATTCAGTGAAAATATTATGTTATTAAATAAGTATAAAGTGGTTTTTTTACACTTAATGTAGCCTGTTAGAGTGTCAAGGACATATGTATGTCATCTCTTTCATGTTGACAATGACAGAAGGGGTAGGTAACTTGCCTCAGTCACAATTTTTATTTTCTTTTATAAATTTCAGATATTACTCTAGGCAAAATTGCAGGATTCTCTATCCAACATTCACTTATCACCTTATTAAAAACAAAATCAGGGGCAGGGATTGTGGCTCAGTGATAGAGTGCTTGCCTACCATTTGTGAGCACTGAGTTCTATTCTCAGCACTGCATAAAAATAAATAAAATAAAGTCCATTGACAACTAAAAAATATAAAAAAATAAAACAAAGGGACTTCAACACATGCCTAAGCAATTTTGTAAAACACCAAACTATACAAAGGCACGAATATTCATAAAAATGACATTTTAACATTTTTAAAAGCAGATTCTCTCATATGCCCTCTCCTCCAAGGCTATATTTTTAAAAACTTTTTTTTTTGTTTTTAGATATACATTATAGTAAGATGGATTTTGACATATTATACATACATGGAGTGCAACCCATTCCAATTTTTATCCCATTCTTGTGGTTGTACATGATGTTGAGTTACATTGGATCCTTTTAAGACATAAGCTTTATGTTATGCCATCAAAGTCATTGGAGTGGATGGCAATACAATCCTATAATTAACTAGCTGTTATTGCATAAATGCAGAGTTAGTTTATAAAGTAGAGTTTAAAAGAGAATAACAATATTAAATTGTTTTCTTAACAATTTCTACTTTCTGTGAAAAAGTCCACAAGATAACACATTTGTATTTGTTTTTCATGTCATATTATTCATGTATTTATCAACAGATATTTTTTAATTGCCAAAGTAATACAATTAATATAAAAACATGAAGACTATAAAAATAAAAATAAGAACACTTTAAAACAATTATAATCCTGCTTTTGAAATAAGTGTTCTCCAGATGGTAAATATTTGTAATATTTTAAATTTTTTGCTGGTGCAGTTAATACTATTATAAATATATTTTCTGCACACACACATATATGCACTATATATAATATATGATTTACATATATAATTAAAACATGTTTTTTACACTATGTATTTATTTAACTTATGTCAAACAGATTGTTTCCTTCATAATTTCTGACACATTTTATCACATTGCTTTTAAAGGACTTTACATTAAGTTGCAATGCCCCAATAATATTGTATCATTTTAGCCACATTAAACATAATAATTTCTCAAAATATTCTTCTCTTTGGAAAACATTAAGTATTATATCGATAGTATTTTCAATATGGAGGAGTGTTAGTCAAGTTGTTTATCTTTTGTAATTACATTTATTGGAACTCTCTACTCAAGTCCTTTCAAGATCTACCTGATAGATCTTAATGTTTACCTGTAGGTTTGTTTCCATGTGTATTATTTTTTTTCATCACATAAATTTGATTCTTGGCTTTATTTTAAACAACTATATTCATGTCCTTTTATTTTGTTCTTAAAATGTATTGTAAAGGCATTTCATTCCTAAGACATGTAATCTCATTTCTGTAATGTTTGCTTCTTATATTTAAAAAAATTAAATATCTGGAATATACTTTGGTAAACAATGCAAAACATATGTCAGTATTATTTATATAATACAATCATGTACCATGTAAGGTTTTAGTCAATGAAAGACTATACAATTGTGATCCTATAACAGTATAACAGAACTGTAAAATTCCTATCATCTAGTTTTTTTACTCTATTTTTGCTATGTTTAGATATGTACAGATATACAAATAGTTACCATTGTGCTACAGATGCCTAGAGTGTTCATTAGAGGAACATGCTGTACAGGTTTGTAGCCTTGAAACAAGAGGCTTTACCACAATAGCCTATGTGTGTAGGAAGCTCTGCTTATTATATTATATAGTGCTTCCTAAGTGTACTATGTGAAGTTTGCACAGTGATGAAATCAACTGATGACACATCTCCATCATTAAGTGGTATGTGACTCTGCACTGTTTTCACCTTTTGTGTGTGTGTGTGTTTGTGTGTTTGTTGCAAAAGCTTTTTAATTTCTTAATTTAATATTTTAAAAAATCCTATTACCGCTTATTTAAAAAAAATAGAGATACTGAGATACCCTTCAAGTGTTTCAACTTAGAATGTGTTGATGGTATTTCAAGTCAGTTAGCTGAATAATTTAAAATCAAACTCTGGGGTGCAGATTTCCTGAGTACAATTAATAGAAAACAAAATATTTTCTTTGCTTATATTTCTTTACATTCCTGTTCAGTCTAGTCTCATAGTTTGTTTATGAAAGTGATTCACATATTTATGGTTTATATTTTATCATTGCAACATCATTCTATGATGCATAGATGGGATTTAACTATTTCATTGACATTCAAGTGAATAACTTTTTCACAAAACTTCTTCAGGAAACAGGGACTGTTGAAAGTATCACTTTTAAGCAGATATCCTATGGGCAATGAATAAATCTGGTTTTCTGAGTAGACAGAGCTTAAAACCTCAATATAAGATTTATGGAGTTTGAGGTATTTCATGAGCACAGTACTTATAAAAATTCACAATTCCTATTAAGGCTTTCCTCCATAACATTTTATGTGGTGTGCTCTCTATAGACCTCTGTAAAGCCAGTTTGAGAATTAATCAGACATTGCAGTCTGGACCTCATAAGCCTAAGTATGTGACTGAACTGATTCAAGTTGGTCTGGTCAATTGCTGAACGTCTTCTTCATCTATTCCTTGCATATTTTCAACTTCTTTTTCCCCTTGTTTTTTAAAATTTATTTTTATTGCAACAATATAATTATATGTAATAGTGTAATTTTATGCCACATTAGAAAATGTGTATAACTTAGTTAGGTCTCCTTATGTTTGTTAACTGTGACTCTTCTCTGCAAAAGGAAAAGAGGGCATGGAGGGGTGAAATGGGAGAGAGAAAAATAAGTCTAAGGAATATACTGTGGAATGGCAATGAGTGAATATGTAGAATTATCTCAACATGCTTCACTTCCTCCTGACAGTTCTCTCATATCTACCTAGAAAATGGTTAGAACATCAAACCTTTCTTTATGAGATAATTTGTACATTTTCATATTCCAGAGCTACAAGGACATCACAGTAGATAAGTCAAACATCTTTTTCTTTATGAGCCCACCTCAACAATATAGCACTTTAAATTAATGCATCTTTACTTGAAGGAATTTAATTCAATTGAGAATTCTTAAGACAACTAGATATAAGAGAGTAAACCAGTTTTATAATTTGCAGTTTGAATGTCATTTCCTATACGTATTTAAAAATATTCCATTGAGTCCATTGCTATGAATAGAAGATACTATATTTTATCCTACTGGTTCTTTTTTTAAAACCATGAACATGAATTAAGTATAGTTTAAGAAAAAGGAATGCTTATTTTAAACAAAATCAGTACCTGGGTGGGTGAAAGAATATATGTATCCACATATACACAAATACACATATGTATAAATGTATAGGTGTACATATAATATGTAGAACACATCATGCATGTGCTTGCACATGTGCACACACATATGTCTACGTGTATATACATTATATATCTACATGTATATATATATATATATATATATATATATATATATATATATTATCATGACAGCTCTGCCTCTGTCTCTGTGATAATTGTCTATTTCCGTAAGGCCATGAAATTAAGAGGCAGTTCAGATTATTTGTTTCATTTGAAGAAAGAGGGGCTGAATTTTATCTGTCTATGAGAGTCCATAAGAATTTCCTATTTAGTACAGATTTATTCCTGATCCTTTGACTTGAAACTCAGTGCTATTCTGTCATAGTCAAGAAGTGGTTGTCAATAATAGCTTCATTTAAAATCATTATTTCATTATTTAAAAATAAATAAAATTGATATTTTCTCTTTTTACTTATTATTTTCTTCTTAATACTTACCCACAATCGTCAAATGATTAAAAAAGTGGAGACTGAAAAGGAAGAAGTAGAACAGTAATGAGAGAGAGAGAGAGAGAGAGAGAGAGAGAGAGAGAGAGAGAGAGAGAGAGAGAGAGGGGCAGGCATTAAAGATGCCATTTACAAAGGTAAAATTGATGATTGGGTGAGCTGACATTTCAATATTGGGTTCTCATAAAAATAGTAGATTTAATCGCACACTTAGCAGGTTAGCTGAGTTAAAGTCAGATTTTGGCTTAGTTTTAATGTTAACAGATAGCATCCTAATCCACGTAATCATAAGCAGAAGAAGAAGAAATGAATCTAATCCTAGAAAATTTATACCATTTTTTTTGTTTTCTTTTTTCTTTTTTTTTGGTACAGTTAATTATACATTGTTTTCTTTTGAAAAAATTTTTATGTGTTCTTTTTAGATATACATGACAGTAGAATGTATTTTTAGCATATTATACATACATGGAGTATAACTTATTCTAATTAGGATTCTTTTCTTGTGGTTGTACATGATGCAGCGTTACCCTGTTCACGTATTCAATACAAGAATAGGGAAGTTATATCTGATTGATTCTTTTGTAGAATAGTTTTATTCTTTGGGAGCTGGGGAAGGAACTCAGACTGATTATACTACATCTGGCCCATTTGTTCTCTTCTTTCTCAGGACCTCTCAAAAAATCTAACCTCCTCAATGAGCCCTTCAAGTTCCTGGTCCCATCTTAACCTGTGGAGGCTATTGTCTCACCCTTTGCAGGCATCTCATCTTGAAAGAATTACCTTCCTGAACTTTCACTGTCCTTTAACTTTATTTACCCTTCCACACACTTGAAACACTCTCCTTTTAATATCATCACCTACCAAAATCCATCCCTTAGGGACTTGCCCAATTCATATCTCTAGCTCAAGTTCCTGATCACTAACGTGAGACTGACCTTTCCCTCCTGTAAAGAACTATTATTTTCTTTCCAAGGAACTTACCACATGAACTATTTGAAAACTGGACAGTGTCTCCTTCATCTTGAAATCTCCTTTGTGCAATTTCTAGTTCACTCTTCCTAGATACATTACTCATCTTATTAGAGGCTGAATTAATTATTAAATGGATACCATCACTGGGTCGGTGGAGTGGATTTACTTAAATCCATATAAAAGGCCCTTAATAAATATTACATGCTGTCAATCCTCAATTATTCATGGGTATATTATTCACATTATAGCTGTGATATGACTTTAAAGGTCATATTTACATAATGAATGATTCTATCTATTTAGTCGACATAAATAGGTTCTTGGTTTGTATTTATCCAACAGGGATTAGAAGTGAAGCCTCTTTAAATCAATTTTATTATTTAATTACCACCAATTCTCCTTTTACCAACCCATACAAATGCAAGATTTTACTTTGAGAGGCTTCACCTCAATCTGAAAGCTGATACTGATCATTTTTAGCATTTAATGGGAGAGTATGGAAAAAGCTGATCTGGGGATTAGGATCCAAAGGTCAGAAGTTTCCATTCCTCTTCTTCAGTCAGATCTTCATAGTGGAGTTTTGTTAATTTGTAAATTAAGTTGTTTAATGAATCCAAAATAACTTCCTGATGAAAACAAAGGCCTTTTGGTAGGGAGGAAATTCTGTCTCATGTTTCCCCCCTGCCTTTTTCTGCATCTTAATCTCCTGACATTTGGAATATACAATACCATCTGACAATAAGATCATAAAATATGTTTTTTACTGAAGGTATTAGCATAGATCAAGGTACAGATTTTGAGAGAAGGATGTATAAGCTTGAGAGTTTATTTTTAATCCTAGGATAAAATCAAATACAGAAACAGGGGCTGAATTTTATTGAAATTCACACTATACAGTCACCAGAAAATTATAGTGAATGTATAGATCTAACTAAGTAATGAATTTCATTATTTTGAAATTTAAAAGACAAAAACCACACACATACATTAGCCTCTCCACCAGACCTGCAGTGATGCTTGCACAGCGCTGACCTTTCTGGACAGATTTTGGAAACTGTCAGCAATTTTATTCAGTTTGTCAGCATTTGCAGTGGCAAGGATTGGGATTTACTTGTTAAATTCATGCTGGATAAAAACCTTTTGTGCACATTAGCTTGACAGCTGATGTGCACAAAGTACAAGAACAACATTCAATTATAATATTATACCAAATGAATTAATAATTTAGGAAAAGAAGCAAGAATTGAATTAGACCTATAAATATTTCTGCTTCTTGTAATTTCAGGGTAATATTTTGTAGATAATTTGTGTATATTTACTTTAAAAATGGCTTTTAGGGAAAGAAATGATTGAAGGAAACATTTACTCCAATAAAAGCAAAGTTAATGTGTCTCCATATAATGAACTTAGGGTAGAAGGCAATTGCTTGAATTATCATAGCCTGGCACCAATTCCTTTAGAATGTTTGTGTTTTAAAATAGGTCAGGCGTGCTAGAAAGTCTTAATATAAAATCATCACAGGGTCTTTTGTACTTCTGTTAGTAATGCATTCATGTATAAGTAAGAGAAAACTATCAGCTATTTAACCATTTAAGAGTTTTGTTTGTCTTGTGCAAAGGGTGTTTGGAGGAAGCCATCTTGTCTTCTCTGCCTGCCATCTGTAGCATTCTGACCTGTCCTTGTTAGCTCAGGATCACAGGTGGTGTACCTGCTTCTCCTTTAGCACTGATCCCTCATTCCAAACAGGGTAAAGAAAGGAAATGCAAGGAAGCAGGAAGGAATGATGTCTGAATCAGGAAAGCAGGAATTTCCTAGGAACCATCACTTTATATCCCTTTGTACAGCTTACACTTAGCTTTAAGAGATACTGAGATTACACTACCTGTATACAACTATGTTTGGAATTGAATACAAAAAAATCTAACTCCAGATTAATAACATGTTACTCATTTTCTTCACTACTGAGACTTTCACTTTCTTTGTTTCATAGATGAGTGGTTTAGCAAAATTCACACAAAGTCTATGGGGCACATGACTGAAATAATTGAAATGCAACCTCTCTGATCTTTAATTCAAAGTGATTCTGCTTTATTAAGCAGTGTAGAAATTAAACTCTGAAAGCAGCAGAAAATATCAAATGGGCAGATTTGCAGGCTATTTATAGCTGATTCAAAACTGAAAAGGGAGAATGAGGAAACTTGCTGATTAACAACAGCCTATAATCCCTTTGGACTGAAATAGCTTGTTAAATGAATCTCAAAGGTAGAGCTAGTTTAAATGATCCATGTTTCAACTTTTAACTATTCTGCATATGTGAAAGTCGAGTCTGAAAATAAAAGTTTTTAATAAAATGGACAGCATTTAAAACTTAAAAATAAATGCATCTGTCCCAACTAAGAGCTAATATTATTAAAAGTAACTATATCCTAATTTTTAAAATTTCCTTGGTTTGAGGCAGAATGTTTGTTTGGTTTGTACCCAGCCATAATATCACCTCATTTAACTGTGTTTTTCCCAGTTCAGTGTCAACAAACCATCACTTCCTGCCTTCCTCCTGTTTCCTCTTCTCAGTGATGGAGGATTGGCTTCTCTTCTCCTCTCTCCAGCTGGCTCAAGTTTTCTGGCTGAGAATGAATTATATTACAGTTCTGCAGTATTGTTTGGATTGGGAAGTATGGTCCTAGAGCAAGGTTCACTCTAAGTGTTGTCTCTTTTAAAATCTTGTTGCATAGTCTGCTGGATGCCTCCTAGAATGTGAAGATGAGGGATTCCTCATCTTGGCCATCTAAAAGATCACAGTCAGCTTCTGTTCAGAGGGCTTTAGTTGCAACTACATTATGAAGGTGTATTATTCTGACCTTTGAATTGGTTTCAGAAGGCATAATAAATTGGTCTCATGGCAATGATCTCATGTCCAGAGAAATTAAGAGTGGTATTATAAAATAATTTATAAAGGACATAAAGTGCAGTGTTTTTGCCTTTCATCTGAAAAAGAAAAAGTTCTTGTCAGTAACTTTGTTTCTATTCATGTTTACAAGAAAGCTATTCCTTTTTCCTCTTACAAGTATCCAGTCCTCATTCCCCATCATCTCTGAAAGGATACACAATTACTGGCCATTACCAGAGACAATTCAACTTTACTCATGATAGAACATGCATAGTCTGGGAGTCCAGAAAAATCTTGCAGAGAATTTTCTTATTATTCCACTTTTTATTTCTTTATTATTCCAGCTTTTTATTCCAAATAGCATCCCCCTTTTATTTTTGACTCCTAGCCTACCCCTATTCCATGAGTCTTAAGAAAGGAATAAACTTAAGACAGGGTCTCTTTTGCTAAAAACTGATAGTTTGTTGCCTTGTTTTGCTAAATTATTCCCCAACTCTCCATCAGCTCAAGGATATAGAAGTATAAAGAGGGTTAAAGAGGATAGAGAACCCCACTGTACCTCACAAGAAAATAATTGGTCAATTTTATTTTGGAGCCCCAAAATGTTCTGTTGGGGTATATGATTTAGGGTAAGCTAATGGAAATATATGATGCAAATACAAGAGATCTGTTCTTTCCCTTTTTTAAACCCAGAATCCAGGGACTTGGATTAGTGGAAACTTTGCCATTCTTATTGCAAAGTTTCCAAGGTTCATATTGAGGATGTCTGTACTCCAGATAATTGAACTGAAAAAAGAGCACTGAAGAGTCTGCACCAAATTTGAATCATGTGACCACAGCTAATTGTAAAGGAGGCTTGGAAATAAAATATAACCATGTGCCCAAGAAGAAAAGGATTTTGATGAGCAATTGTCAATGTAACTACTGTTAGGGCCACAAAGAAGCTTAAAATCAGACTTTTAAGAGCTAGAAATGGAGCCAGATCTTTTGACAATTCCAGTTTAAAAAGTGTATTAAATCTCCAAGAATTTCAAGCCCTTACTGAAGTGATTTAGAAAAATGACGTTGTTTCTAAAACTGCTTTATTCGAGGGTGAAGTCATAGTCTCAAACCAGACTGATATAGAAAACAGAATGATATAGATCATTTCAATAAAACTTTAGGAAATTCATAAAAATAATTTTCCAGGATTAGCGCTAGTGTTTTTTTCCTAAAATATAATGTTGCCAGAAATAATGCCCTCTGTGACACATGCTGCGGATCTGCAAAGGCAGAGTCTTCTGCAAATGTTAGGATTTGTTCTAAATCTCATTATGAGCTAATTTTCTTTCCCAAATTCCTTAGCAACTTTCTAGGTTTAGGAAAAGCATTATCTTGCCATCATATTGTAAACTGATGGATATGTACCTTCTGGCAACTCACTCATTTATTTTAGTAACTTATTTTCTTTGTAATTTTGCCATGTGGCACAGCATATATGAAGAAAAACATACATAAATCTACAGCTCCACATGCCCACGTAATCTCATCTCAGATCAAGAAACAGAACATTATTAGCCCACACATTCCTGTTCTCATCCATGTACTTCTTCCTTCTTTGAATACCTACCTCTGTCCTTACTCCTAATAGAATGGAATTTGGCCTCTTTTTGTACTTTCCACTACTTTGTTAAAAAATATCTTCTTCCTTTGGTTCAACATGAACTTATAATATCATCCATATTCCATTGTGGGAGCACACTAAATTTTATTTATTGATTTTATTGCTGAAGGGCATTTGGACAACTTATAGGTTGGAGATATTACAAATGCTACTGCTATAAATATTGTAGCATATCTTTTGTTTAAAATCCATATACATTTCTATTGAATCTGAGGAGTAGAAATGCTAGTTTACCTATGTGCCCAAATTCACAGGAGTTGTATCAGTACACTTGAGATTCGTTTTTTAACTAAATTTTTTTTAAAAAAATCCCAAGTTTTGCATATAAATCTAGATGGAACTCTTAACTTCCCCCTTTCCAATTGCTTTTCTCCAATGAAAACTTTCTCCCAAGGTCATTAGAGAGTTTCTGAAAAGAATGTGATGAGAACAATCAGTTAATGTACTCTACACGCTTTCAGGTTTCTAAGGTCTCCATTACACACTAGGTTTGAAATAAGAATAATAATTTGTCTCAGTGATTTTAGTGTATTCATTTTGCACTACATGGCAATAACTTCCTAATGAGCCGGCTTGTGCTTCTTTTTTTCTTCAATTCAATCAACTTTATGATAGTGATCTGGAAGTGCATTAATTAACATTTGATGCCTTTTCTCCTTCCCAGTCCTTTCATTATGTTTTTCTGTTTTCTTCAGATTTATCATTTTTTTCTCTGACCTTTACAAGATGCTAAATCATTCATTGAATAGTGACTCCTTTATCCTGAAGAATGGCTTTTGTGGGTGTGTTTTCTATTAAAATTGTGGTTGTGTAGTGTGATGTAGCTACAAATACTTAAATGTCCAAAATACTCCTCATTTCACTTTGGGCATATAGCTAGAATTAAATACAACTAGAATTATATAAGAAAACAAAGGTTTCAGAACTATGTGAGTAAACATTTTTGGATTGACATTGAGTTTTTAGATCTATTTTCATGTGCATTTCCAGATCTGAAGACATTCAAATCCAAGAGGTAAAGAATATATCACTCTATCAGTGATCTCCACTAGTAAAGATATGTGTTACGGCACACATATGTTTCTAGATTTTACTTTTTTAATAATTATTTTAAAAATTAGGTGTCTTATAATAGATTGCTTTATTTTAGTTTTCTGAGCCAGTCGTGGTGGTGCATGTCTATAATCCCATTGGCATGGGAAGCTGAGACATGAGGATTGCTAGTTCAAAACCAGCCTCAGCAACATCGAGGTGCTGAGCAACTCAGTGAGACCCTGTCTCTAAGTAAAATACAAAATAGGGCTGGGGATGTGGCTCAGTGGTTGAGTGCTCCTGAGTTCAATCCCTGGTAACACAATAAAAAGCACAGAATTTTGTCATCCCTAAAATCATGGATATTTAAAAGCTTTTAAAACAGTTAATAATATAGAATAAGAGATAATTCATTAACTCAGGAAAATGTACTTTAATGTACATTTCATAAATATATGAAACATTCTAGTTCTTTTCTATATGACTAGCAACACATTTTTCAAGACAAAGCTTTGGTGTTTGAGAGCCAGGGAAGTAGATGCTAGAGTAAAATCTTGGGCTTTTCCAGTTTGGAAGCTTAGAAACCAATGTGGTCCACGACAAACAGCATGGCCTGACTGGAAAGGCCTGATGGTAAAATCCATGCAGTCCAGGCAGGACTCTGCATCAGGCCGAGGTGCCTCCCAGACTACCTGTTTAAATGAAAAGATGTCTCTCTCCCTTGTTCTGTGACTCTTTTATTTAAAGTTAATGGGTCAACAGTTTCTTCACAAATATCAGATTATCAAATATGGCATTTGTAAAACTGTGGCAAGCATTTTGGGTTGTGTGGGGAGAGGATAACATTTTCAGAAAATAGCCTCTTAATACCTTCACACTAATAAAATCTAGGAATCACGAACATTCTAAGCATAAGATGTGATGTCACATCTGGAACAAAAGAATTTTCACATTTACAAAAATAATATATGTACTTACAACATCCAGCATTCTACAGTCAAATTGTCATTATCACCATCATCACAACTACAACCTTTCATTTTAAATCTAACTTTACTAAAATTGGAGTGGGGGAATCAAATTAAATGTCAAACAGTAGTTGTGTTTCACTAGCTATACAGTATGAATAGAAGACAAACATTCAGACCCTATTTTATGTACTATATTATACTGCATTCATCACAGACAATGTTTTAATAGTTAAGTATTAATAGTTTAAGATTATTAATGATTGTTTACATAAGATAGCCATGGTCAAACATTCAAGAGTAGAACTACATAGTGAGACCAAGAGCAAGGTCTCATTGAGCTACCACTTAGAGAAAGAGCAAACCTGTTATGCCCTAGAATGTTCAGATAGTAGTTTCTTATTATCATGTATTTGAATACCTGGAAGAGAGAGAAAGGAAAGAGAAACATCAGAGTAGAGAGTTTGCTTGCCTAGGCTTTCAGGGGAAACCTCCTAGAGAGGTTTTGAGTTAATTTTTAAATCAAACCTAAGACCTCTCAGGTTATTTTAGAAGTTGGAATAGAAGGTTAAGAGCAGAATAAGCAGATTTGTTGTAGTATCCTTTTTATGTAATACTATGCTTTATGTTTTGTTCATATTCATATGAAACTCAGAATCAGGATAGATCTGGACTCATATTCTGATTTCATCTATTCTAAAAGGTATGAACTTAGGCCAGGTATTTAATATGTCTCTGCTTCAACTTCCTCATCTGTCAATTGGGGATTTGGGGCTTATTGACTATGGACTAAATGAAATAAGACCTGGAATACCTAGAAATTACTCAGTATTTATTTAGGTTATTATGTGTTATTAGCTCACATATGTAAAGTGAAAGTAAAAAAAAGCAAAATGCAAAAAGTCCACTTTAATTAAACTATTGGCAGTCTTTCAAATTGCTGTTCCTTCTTATTTCTTTTCTTTCCAATAACTATTATTATTATTATTATTATTATTATTATTATTATTATTTAGTGTTTTAGTTAGCTTTTTATCACAGTGATCAAAGCACCTGACAAGAACAACTTAAAGGAGGACATGTTTATTTTGGGCTCATGGTCTTGGAGGTTCAATCCATGGTTGGCTGACTCAATAGTTCTGGACCCAAGGTGAGGCAGAACATCATGGCAGAAGGTATGTGGCAGAGGAAAGCAGCTCAGGACATGGCAATCAGGAAGCAGAAAGAGAGAGAGCTTTAATCACCTGTGACAAAATGTAAATCCCAAAGGCATGCCCCAGAGAACTCCCTCCTCTAGCCACATCCTACCTGCCTACAACCATTGCCCAGTTAATATACTAATTAGGTTACAGCTCTCGTAATCTTATCATTTCACCTCTGAAGATTCTGGTATTGTCTCACACATGAGCTTTTGGGGGATGCCTCATATCTAAACCATAATAACTAGCGATCAATATGAGAGTCCATTATAATTCAGACACTTGGAACACATTATCTCCCCAAATTCTCCAGCAATTCTATGAGGGAGTCTTTTGGGTTGTATCTTACTGCTGAATAAATTGGGCTTCAACAAGGACAAGAAACATTCCCACCATCACATAACTAGTCAGCCTCAAAGCCAGGACTTCAAAGAGTCTATTGGACTCCAGAACACAAGATGTGCCCGCTCAGGTTTAGTAGCTATTCCAAGAGTTCCTTTCTTATTTCTTTCCCTTTAAGTTTTGTTGTTTGTTTATGTTCTAACCAGTGATTTGAAGCAAGTTCTCAGACCAAGAAATCTTTACTCCTGAGGAAAAAGTAATTGTGATTTTCTCATTACAGTGTTTTTTTTTTTTTCCTTCAGGAGTGTAATCAAACCTCAGCTGGAAACTTCCTTTTAATATAAGTGAATAAATCAGCCCACACATTTTATTTTCCCTGAGGCATATTGCTGGGAAAGTCTATTTCCGATTTTAAGAAATCAACATATGCTGAACCAACTGTCTATTTTCATTTAAATTGACAGGAGCTGAGACTCAAAATCTATGTCTATCTATGTCTATTTTTTTTCTTACATTGTTGGTGTATTTAACCTTGATATGGAAAACATTATTCTGCCTTAGATGTCTCCCAAATATGTATCCCTGTGTAAAAATTTTGGGAGAAAATGATTGGATTAATCTAGATGAAGTCAGTATAGATAGTTTTAGAGAAAAACAGTCTTAAAGTATAAGAATGGCTTTTAATATTATGTTAGCTACAATCTTGAGCATTTATCACACATAGTCACTATGTTTTGCCTTTCTATCCTGCTGGGCTATGGGTTCAGTAGAGATAAGAAAGTATCTGGTTCATCTTTACAGGTTATTTGTTAGTGCATTGCCAGGGACATTTCAGTCACTCAGTCAACCTAACTGATATTTATAAATTGATTAATGAGTCATGCTTTGTGGTAATACAATTGATTATATTCAGTATATCCACACATTTTATATGTGTCTTGCAAAATGTATGTTTGTATGAATAAAGGAACTATATTATATTGTTGAAAAGTTGTGTTGTTTCTCTCATAGATTTTGTTCCTATAGCTAAAGTTGCATGAATATTGAATTTATAACTAAAATTACCCTACACTGATACCTGAGTGCTTTAATCAGCTCAGGCTATAATAACAAAAATGGCCTGAGCTGGGTAGCTGATACAACATAAATTTATTTTCTTACAGTTCTGGAGATAGGGTGCCAGCATGTTTGACTTCTGGCTTGTAGACAGCTGTCTTCTCAGGTGGTAGAGAGCCAACTTGCTGGCTTGTAGACAGCTGTCTTCTCAGGTGGTAGAGAGCCAGCTCTCTGAGGTCTTTACTGTAAGAGCACAATTCCTTCTTGTGGGCTCCACCCTTATGATCTCATCTAAACCTAATTACCTCCCAAAGGCCCAGCCTCCAAATATGGTCATAGCAAATGAATTTGCAGGGACATAATTCAGTCCATAGCAATAAATATCTTATATACTTCAGATAAAAATAGTTCAAAAATATGATTCATATAAAAAATATGCAAAAATATTTATATAACTGATTGATTTATGTGATCTAATGCCTGACACTCATTTTTAAAAATGATAGTGTTAGAAAAATATTATTATATTTATAAAATATTTATTGCAAAGACATTGACTTTAGAGAAAATATATGTGTTGAGGTGCAAGGTGTGCATGAAAAGAAAGAGAACTAAGAGTTGTCACCTGAGTGTCAGGCACGTTGCTATATACTTTGTAATGCTTTTTCTTTTCTTTCTTTCTTTCACTTAATCCTCATAGCAGTCCTCTGGGTGGTATTGTTAGCTTTTTATCACTGTGACAAAATGCCTGAGATAAACAACTTAAAAGGCAGACAGGTTTACTTTGGCTCATAGTTACAGAGGTTTTAGTCCTTGGTCACCTGGCCCCATTACTGTGGCCAAGACATGCATAAGTCATGGCAGGGAGAATGTGATGGAACAAAGCTGCACACTCTATGGTGACCAGGAAGCAGAAAAAGAGAGAGGAAAGGGAAGGTTCTGATGTTCCCTTGGCAGATACACCTCAATAACCTGCTTCCTCAAACTAGATTCCACCTTCTGAGATTTCCATCATCTCTCCGTAGTGCCATCAACTGGGGGCTAACTTATCAACACATGAGCTTTGAAAGGTCATTTAAGATCCAAATGATAATAGTGGTCTTAGCAACCACTTTAGAGGGAAATTGAGATGCAGAGAAATTCCTCTTTTGTTGAGAGTCACATAGTAGATAACAGATTGATTCAAATCAAAGTTTTTCTTGTTCCAAATAATTTGGGGGGAACCTGATCTTTTACTGATGTGAAAAAATAAATATCCTTCATGTTTATGGAGACTATTTTTTACTTAAATAAAGCTCCTAGGGTTTTAATTGTTTCCTGAGTTCAAGAGATCTTAATAAAAAGCATCATAGTCTACTTCTTAAAATTTAAACACTTAAGATATAAATTAAGATGTGTTGCAAATAACATTTCAAATTAGATTTACTGTTAACATTTACAGAGAACCAGGCTATAAATCAATTTGGCATGCAAGGTATTCCACCAATTATGATCATCATATTTGCAAGCTGACTACAAGAGCTTTCCCCCTTCCTCTTAAGTGAAATATCTCCTTTTGGGGGCAATGAATGTCCTCTTCCAGAAAGTCTTCCTACTTTTTTGCTTACCCCCCCACCTTTTTTTCTTAGCATTTTAAGTGTTTTTGCTGTTTGTAAAAAAGATTCCACAACATTCACTGAGCATCTACAATGTATAGATGTGGCAGGCACGATACCTGGGTGAATAAGAAGATGCCCAGAATACGGACCCAACCCTCCAAGTCCAATAGCAAGCAAAACTCATGGAAAAGAGCAATTCTTGAAGTGTGGAGAATGCAGAGACTGACTTAAGGTCTGGTTGGGTCAGGTTGGGCAGCTCTGCCTGAGGAGGTAATGTGCACCTAGGCTTTTCTCCCACCCCCAGGAAAAACAGAAAAGAGAAAGCCAAGGAACAATATATGCAATGGCAATAGGGAGAGAGGAAGGAGGGACAGCAAGGAAAGAATCTTGGTGAGGTATTCAGAGTCTCAAGGTACCCTTAAAATATTTCATGACAGTAACTATTATCCCACAATATTATGGTTGAGGAGACAAGCCTTAAAAATGTTAAGGAACTTGCACAATGTGACAGATTTGGTAAAAACCAGAGCTAGAGTTTGATGAAAGTTGTGTTTGACTCAGACTTTTAAATTCTTCTATTTATATTAAATTCTACTAGATATTGTAATATAATATTGTTTTATATTTTACTTTTCCTGGGCCTCAGCAAAAATAAAAGCAAAATCCCAAGGATACAAAAGCCCTAGGAATAAGGCCATGCCTATGCAATTCTTTCCAGTCATCCATGGCATCCAGACATTCAAAATTCTCCCTAACTTGAGATATTGTTGTGTCACACCCACTGAAGTGGTGAGGACTGGGAGGGACAGCCATCTGTGGGCAAGCCAATAAAAGCAAACTGGCCTCAGGACTTCCTGATATGTATTTTTAATTTTTCATAATTAACTGCAAATTAACAAAAATATTTACTTTCCAGCCAACACCTGTTCTGTTTCCAGTCTTTGTTAAAAAATCTTTCTCTGTTAGAGTTCCATTAAATCTTGATGAAGTTATCCTGGGTTTTACATTCTTTAGGTCTCTAAATGATGTCTAAAGGATCTCTCCATAGAAACCTTTATATCTAAGGGATTGGCATACTTCAGCCTGTTCCTTCTTGGCTCTCACTGGTTAGTTAGGTATGTATCCCAGCCGGCAGTCTTCTCTGGAACAGTCTTCAGAAAGATATTAGAAGGCCCAAGAAAAATCACCAAGTGGTGTCTCTTGTAATCCCCCATCGCTCAATCTGTTCTTTCTTCAAATCAGGAATAAAAGACATCTGAAAAGCATACCCTGATTGGCTTCCCTTATAGCCCATAATTTTCTGCTAAATGAGGGGAAGAATGAAGGAAAACAGAAACAAAGCCTGACAAAATGCTCCATGACCTGAATTTTAAGCTTCTCACTCCTTTCTCTGGATAAAATTATTTAATGTAACCAACTGTAAGGATAAAAGTTAATCAGTGTCCTGATTTTGCTAAAAGCACCTTTTCAAAGCCAGCTGTCATGTCAAATTCATACAATATTATTTTGAACAGCTACTTAAGTGGGTCCCAGAATGCATTTCTAAAGGAAGTGTTCAAATATTTTCCACCAGGGAAACCCATATAGTGTTTTGATTACTGGATTTCTTCTACTATTCAGATATAAAGTATCTGCTTGAATAGGCTCATGTTCTTCCCACCAAGGGCATGCATTCACACTAATTTACTTTCTGTACACATTTATAGGTAAATGATAAAATCTCATATACTTCAACCTATGCTTTTCTTTTTTTATGGGATCACCATATCTCTCTGTCCAAATTAATAAAAGTAATCTAAATCCTAGATATAAAACAAAAGCCCATTATCTCTATCTGTCTAACTTAATAAAAGTAATCTGAATCCTGGAAATAAAACAAAAGACCAATTTCTTGAGTATTTACTCTATGCTAAGCTCTGTATTAAATGCTTTGTATATAATATCTCCTTTAGCCTGCAGCATTCTATGAGGTATTTACTCAATGTCTTGCATAGGTAAGAAAATATGTTTAGCTATTAATAATTTGCCCACAATCTCACACTGCTTATGAGAAAAACCAGAAGCATGGGGATTGGCACCCATAAGTCAGTACTACCTTCCAGCTTGAATTTTGAATTTGACTGCTGTAGGGAATCCTTTTATGTTTGCATTTTAAGGTGTCCTCTTTATCACCCCAAATCACTGATGGTGTGGGCAGCTCCTCATTTCCTGTTCTACTAGTCACCTAAACCTTGATCTGTGAAATTGAAGATCACTTTGGTTTTGATGTGATCTCATTGCCCTCAGTGTTTGACACAGTTCTGAGCCACATCGTGATCAGCTTTTAAAGCAATTATAAAGATTGTTGATTTTTAAAGGAGCTTCAACTGTAACTATGTAACAGTAAAGCAACTGTGGAAGATGCAGAACCACTTAAATTTATTCCTTAAATTTTCAGAAGCATAAAGAGATAGAAAAGGGAAAAGTACATGTGTTCCATGTATGTATCTATTGTCTTTCTAGTATGTACTTTGAAAAGCAAGAAGTTAGAGTATGCAGGAGAATACTGAGCACAGTTAGATTCAAGTCAAATAGCTAGTAATGTTCTAGACAAGATGGAGTGTAAATATCCAATATATTGAAGTTGTTTGTCAGTACAGATCTCTCTTGTGAACCCTTTAAACTGGTTAGTAAATGCATAAGAGATAATTGATGAAACCTAAAAGATTTATTTAATATTGCCTGAGATCATACTATTCTCCTTAGGTTTCTGATAGCTTGCAGCCAACAAGCACTCAAAAACAAGCTTAGAGAAGCAAAAAGTCTAGAATAAATAAAATTATCATGGGAAAATGTAAAGAGATAGAATTAAGGAAATAGGAGGATTTGAGAAAAAAATGTTGAAAACAGGGGAAATGTGTGAGAATAACTATTTTAAGTGTTCTAGAAAATTTTAAATTGAATTTTAAAAGATTAGACTTCTACTTACAATGTGCTACAACTTTTTTAACCAAATTATTCTTTTAAATTCAGGTTATTCATCTCCAAGGATGGATATAATTTAACTAAATCTTGTTTTAGAGACTTGTGCATTTCTCACTCATTAATATGATCAAAAGCATCTTATTCGTGTCAAAAGAAGAGAAATGAAGGCCATTTTCTGGCTTCGTCCTAAAGTCACATTTTCTTGCCTTATTAGCATTTCATTTCAAGCAATAGATTGAACAGAACTTCTTCTGATTGAATGAAGATTAATTATAGTGTATGGGAATATTAGAACCTATTTTATTGTTCTGAATAGTGTCTTCTGCTGTTTCATTATCCAAAAGGGAGTATTTGGGGAACAAAGATCATGACACATTTGGTAATATTCAAGATGCACACCCCCTCAGTAGACTGTCAAAAGGCTGGGCTTGTCACAGATTTTGAGGCTGTGATGTATTGTCATTTCTGCTGCTGCACCCAAGGATGCACCTCTCTTGATGTGTGACTCTCAATGGAAATGTGAAGGCACAGAGGAGATTTTTAATCAGGAGCGCTGGTGGAAATCAGTAAGGCATTTCTAGCAAGATGTGGATTTTAGCTTAGGAATTTTTAGAGTATTTTGGAGATATATATATATATATATATATATATATATATATATATATATATCAACATATTTTCATTATTTAAACAACATCTCCAGTGGGTCAGGATGGGAGAACAGCATGGCTTAGTTACAAAGGGCATGGGATCTGGGGCCAATTTACCTTGGAAAATTACTAAGCCTCAGTTTCCTCATCTATAAAATGAGGACAACAGTAGGATTTATCTCATAAGATTGATGAGTAAGATAAAAGAGTTAACACATGTAAAGTAATTCCAAGAAGAACTGGCATACTCATTAAATGTTGGCTTTTAATATATTCCTCGTGAACATGCCTAGGAAGCAGAACTAAGTGCTGAGAATGCATAGAATCAAATGATCTACTTGTGTGTGTATGTGCTTATGCATACATTGTGTATTATTAGGGATACAGAGAGATGAGCCATTTCTACTCCTGAGGATTGGCAATAGAAAATAAAAGGAATAAAGCATAGGAAATCAGTAACTGTAGAATTCAAACTCCAAGTCAGTGACATATAAAACAAAGCAGAGATCAACGTGGGCTGTAATCATCAGATAATATTCAACGAGTACTAAACGTGATCTAAGAAAAATAGGTATGATTTAGAAGCATTAGTTTAAAACTTAGATCTGAAGGTCTTACTCCCCATACAACACATTTCTGAGTCCCTTTCTCCTATACCAGTTTCTCTCAGGTTAGTAATTCTGATTTGCAAGGCCTTATCCATCCTACTAAGCTACAATCTCTAAGACAAGAGTCCATTGCTTGGGAGGCTACATTTATGTGGAACCCAAGTGATTCCTATCAAGCAAACAATGGACATTCCATATTGGAGAGTTTCAACCTTGTCTAGGCCTCTGTTTAGGCTCTGTGTAAATCATTTTTCAGCCACTCTTGGCCTTGAACTTGGAGGACCAGCATCTGGCTTAGTTCTTTCCTCTTTATGAAGTCTCCCTTCACCAGTCAGTGCTCCTTATTCTGTCATTCTCTCTTTAATGTTGGCCCTGCCTGTTATTTTGCTGTGGTATTCCATGCACTGAGTGTTAACTATTTACAGTTTTATAGCTACTAAATTACTGGATCTTATCTTTCATGTTGTCTTATTTTCACTTTAAGTTTTGGTTTCTAGTCAGTAAATCAGTTGATTGTAAAACTTTAAAGATGTTACAGTCACCCAGGGGCTCCTTGCTTATGAAGCAGTGTTCTTAGCCAGGTGCTGCATGATTCACCTGTTGTCCTAGCTATTCTGGAGGCTGAAATGGGAGGATCACTTGAACCCTAGAGCTCAATAGGAACCTGGGTAACATAGCAAGTACCCTTCTCAAAATGCAAAAACAAACCTAGCAAACATAAAGCAGATTTCTAGATTTTATTACTCAGATATGCTAAGTCTATAGCTTAAATCATTTGTAACAAGCATGTAAGTAATTTACCATTCTTGTTCAAAAAGCTAAAAAATGAAAATGAGTTTACATGTGACAAAGCTAATTAGCTTCAGAAGGAAGAATAAACCTGGAATTAATAGAAGATAATAAGATGACTGGGTATGCTGGATATTTGCTGGGAGAAGGTATAGAAAAACAAAACAATACAAACAAAACAGATTTGGTAGAAGTTATCGAAGAAGAGCCAAAAGAGTTTGAATTGAATGTAGTTCCTTGAACAAAGTGGTAATTTGGGGATTTTGGAGAAGTATGACCAGCAACCCCAGTGGTTCTTATGGAAAATATTCAAAGGAGTTGGATTAGATGATTCTAAAGGACTTAAAATGAGCATACTGTAGTAATGAAGTCACATCAATGCACATCAATAGCAGCTCAATTCACAATAGCTTAACTGTGGAAGCAACCTAGATGCACTTCAATAGATGAATGGCTAAAGAAGTTGTGGTATTTATACACAGTGGAATATTACTCAGTATTTAAAGAGAATAAAATTATGGCATTTGTAGATAAATGGGTGGAATTGGAGAATATCATGCTAAGTGAAGTAAGCCAAATCCCCAGAAAACAAAAGCTGAATGTTCTCTCTGATAAGTGGATGCTGATCCATAATGGGGAGGGCGAGGCATGGGAAAAATGGAGGAACTTTGATGGGGCAAAGGGGAGGGAAAACTGGGGAGGGGACATGGGGACTGGAAAGATGGTGAAATGAGATGGACATCATTACCCTAGGTTCATGTATAACTGCATATTTGGTGTGACATTACATTGTGTACATACAGAGAAATGAAAAGTTATGCTGAAATTGTGTACAATGAATCAAAATTTATTCTGCTGTCATATATACCAAATTAAAGTAAATAAATTAATTAATAAAAAGTAAAATCTCTTACTAGTAAAACTATATAGTGCTGTCAATCTATAAAATCATGTAGATATTGAATTTTATTAAATCTAGTGTATTCATGGGATACATCTTTCTACTTAAGTAAATTATATTATAAATTCACAAATAGTCATGTTTGAAAACAGATTAGGATGTGAGGTTGTGCTTGGAGTGAGATACATGCAATTGGTAGACTGGAATCACGTAGAACCAGCTCATGGGAGCCAATTGCTATCTATTTGAGAATTGTTAGAACTGTCGGTAAGCACAATCAATATTAAATTATATAATCTTGTGATTAAGTCAGTTTTATGAACAATAAAAATAATGGATACTGAACATTCATTACTACCTAATTTCTTTACTATTATCTGTGCCATTGAGGTTATTTAGCTTCTTGTGTCTGTGAATGGAGACACTATATAATGTCCTATGCCAGTCTTCCACTTTTAGTGCCATCACTTTGGTAGCTTGAAATCAGACAGCTTGAAATCAACAAAGTCTACAAATAAGGGCTTTCTTTCCCCTGGAGAGCCAACTGATAAATAGGATACCACAGGCTACATATACAGAAAGATCCCATTGTTTGGGGTGTGAATTTCATTTTAGTTTATGACATGATTTAATGCCTCTACTCTGTTCAGCACAAAGTCCCTCCTATGACTTCCCATGTAAAAGGAGAAATAAGCCACTCTTTTTTTTTTTTTTAAAGTTCCACAAGTAACTGGCTTTGGTTGTAAGGGCAGTTGCTTTTAGAATTCTTCATTTCAGACTCCTTTAAGCACTGCTTCAGAACTTTAAACACCCTCATACTCCAGTTCTGATAAGCATGCCTCTCTCTTATCATTTACTGCTTTTCAAATTGCTGCAATTTAAAAGACATTTTCCATCTTGTGGGAAAGCCATGGAAAATGCAGTCATGGATGAAGAAAGCAATGGTTTGTTTCTCCTTTGTCTGCATAAACTCATTCTACATCTTAGTGGAAATAAGAAAATAGTATTTATGCCAGCACAATCTCAAGATCTTCCTAACAACTGTACTCACAATGCAAATGTTATTCTGAGATTTTAGCTCTGCTGAAGAATTCAGAGCATGAGGGCTCTGAAGAAATCATACTCTTCTCATGATGTGAAGGGTGCTATGCCTGAGTATTCTTCAGAAATTTCTTACTTTCTCAGATGTGCCTTGAAGAGTTATAAACCTTACTTAAGCCAATGTTTGTGCAGAAGAAAGATTTCGAGAATCTGCATGTTGGGTGCTTCAAAACTTAAGAGAGGTGTCCTCTAACTTGTGACAGGTGCATTGTGAAAAGAAGGATGTCTTCTCAAAGACAGTGTCATGGCTTTGATTCAAAGTGATGTAATTAAAGTAAAAGCACATCCATATAGTTGGTTTTCGTTAAGCTTTAGATGAAAATAGGGAATCAAATTTATTAAGACCAAAATATTCTTACTTAGACATGAAAGGAGATGTAATGTCCTTTCTGGACATTTCTTGTGAAAATAATGACCCATGCACCATCAATGAGGCATTCATGCTCCCTGGGAATCTTGTTGGAAAGCGTATAACCTAGAGTCCTGTTTCCCAACCTTGGTTCTCAGACCACTTGAGAATGGAGATTGTAACACTAGATTGCTAGTTGTCTACCCCAAACCAATTGTGCTGAATTAGAGTAGGGTATGGGGATGGTTAGAAAGTTTGTTTCTGCTTTGTCTTTTTTTTTAACAGCATACTTATGAGATTTTTATGCATGTTGAGATCTGATGACTTAGAAATAATAACTGAGATTTGCCTGTTTCCTTACCTGGAAAATGTAAAGTGGACATAGAGTAGCTGATGGAGAACTGAAGGAACCATGAGCGGAAAGTGTATAGAACATGTGGTGTTTTAGAGTCAGGTGCTACTGATTGTCTATTATCAATTCTCTTACTTTTGTGAGTAGTACAAAATTCTAGCTGGGATGGAAACAAACTATAATGTTCCTTATCACTGTGACTATTAGATGCCTTCTATATCAAAATGAAGCCAACATGAGGAGCCTGAAGTGCTGTTCTCAATTTAATGCAGTTTGGGATGTTGGTATTCACCTTGATAATTTTTGCTAGTCTCCTACACATATGTAATTATTTCACTTAAATATTTTTTTTTCAAATGCATTACATCTTTTTTTAAATCAGTTCAGAAATAAGCATAGTTCTAGAATCGTGGCTGTCTTTCTTGCATGTGGAATACAATTCTTAAATTCTTTATAACCATGGTATTTATAAGAAATAATGATAGGGTGACAGTGAGTCATAATATGAGATGCTAATTTACATGAATCCTTCAGTGGTTCAGCTGTTCATTGGAATTATAGATCCCTGAAGCAGGGGAAATGCTAGCATCTCTGAGAATAAGAATTAATGCATATTCTCTGCAGGAATGTGGGCAAGTTTTTGCAGATGAAGACCATGCTGATTTGAGATGTCCATGATGATCTTGAAGGAGGTGAAGGCTTGATGTGGGGAAGGCAGCAAAATGAGAAACTTTCCTGGGATCAATTAATGTGATCCACTAGCATAGAAGGGAGGCCTGAGAGTATTCCCTGTCAATGACACACATTAGCATGCTTAGCAATGAGGTTAATGGAAACCCAAATCAAAGAGTTTTAACCCAAAGAAAGAAGGCTCTCGTCACTCTTTTCCCATGCTAAATCTTTTGGCAATTTCTACTAGTAATATATTGCTTCCATGAGTCTTTCAGAACACTAATGCAAAAGCAAGCACAGAATTAGGGTCAAGCTAGTAGGGATTTCATGTAGCTTCGGGTTTGAGTTGCATTGTGTTTGAATAAATAACTTCATGCTGTTTATTAGTGTTTTGTATTTTAGATGAAATGTAATTAATGATAATTTTAAATTAAATATTTTTACTATATTTTAATGATATGTTGAAGACAGAAATATTTTTATTTTAAGTAATTACTCATTAGATCTACTCTAAGATTACATAAAAATTGAGGTATAAGTCCGTTCTGATGTGCTCCACAATACTCAGAATTAATTGTGACAGAATTTTAAAAAATCTTAAACCATATTATTTTGAAATTATTAAAATACATTTGGGACAAATATAAAGTACCTTAATCTAACCACTATGAAAATGGCTTTTAGATCAGTTTACTTATTTAAAAAATGGCACAAAGTTTGTGTCAATGGATGAGACACAGAAAGTGCAGCATAAGTGCTCTATATAGCAAATAACAGAAACATTTTAGGGAACTATTATTAATAATATTTGCAATTTACTAATGAGGGAGCTGAGGCACAGAAAGTTTAAGTTCTTTTTTCCAAGTTCTCAGAGGCTAGTAAGTGTAGTCCGTATAGGTTTTCCATAGGAGTTCATTAAAATCTGGGTATGTAGCTGTATAGACATGATAAACAGACCATCTCATTGTGGTTGAATAAGTTAATTCAATAAATTTACAGGCAGGGCTAAGGCTGAGACTTTAACCTGTCCTTTCATTTCCATGGGTGTTGAATGGTAGATGAAGCAGGGAGCTTGGCAAACACCCAATGGGTCTTTACCACTGCGTGTTCACAGCAGCTCCTCTAATCAGGTGACTTGTTTCAGAAGTGCAGTATTAAAAACAAAAGGCAAAGGAAATGCTAGTAGAAATTAATAATGCCTATTGAGTTGACCTGATTGTGTTAATTGTTTAGTGTTATAGATTTATCGTCTTCCATTATGCTCTGTTTATCCTGTAGGCTACCAGTCACCCTCTGATGAACTAATTAGGTCATGTTATTGGTAGAACCATCATTTTTACAAATTTCTCTTTTAGACATTACCAAAAGGGAAAAATTATTTTTGTGGATATAGTAGACAGTTTTTAAAAATATGAAAAGTTCAGAGATTAATAATCATACAGGTAAACCAATTAGAATTAGATTTTTATTATGATACTTATATTTGTAAAGTTATAGATAAAATTGAAATTTTCTTTATTCAGCATTTGAATCCCACTTCTCAAATGCAGTCAATTACTATCATACAAATAGGCTATCTACTCCCTGTTCAGTGTTATGTTGATTTTATACACACACACAAAATCACATATCTAAAATATTACATAATATTTTACATGGTTCTAGATTTCCTGTAAATCACATATCATGTAAATGTAGTGGAGCTGGCCTTTTTCTTTCAATAGAGGGTATTTTTCTTTGTCTTTCTTTTTTTTTTGTTTTTGGTTCCATTATGATTTCATGCTACTTTATCTGTTGCTTTAGGACGGTTGTTTAGATGATATTAAATGTTTTGGTATCACAAACAGTATATGGAATATGCCAATCAAATTAGGGAGAATTTCTGTTTCAGTCCCAGACATATCCTAAGAAAACAGCACTGTTCACCCAATAAATATTTGTGAAATGAATAAATTCATGTACCCTATCATGTTTGCTGGTGCACATTGGAGGAGTTTCTTTGAGGTACATGACTAGAAGAGGATCTTCTGGGTATTAAAGTAAATATGATTGTCACCTTCCTATATAATCCTCACTTGCTTTCCAAAGTGGCTACCCCAGTTCACTCTCTGTCAATCTGGGTATGAGAGTTGCCCGTTTATCACATTGTTGCAACATTTGATTTTACTGGATTTTAAATGTTTGCTTATGTGTTAGATATATGTGTCATTATTTTAATTACTGTCTTCCTGATTTTTGCAAAGTTTTCTATCTTTTCAAATGTTCATTAATTATTTGTTCTTTTTTCCTGTGAATTATTATATTCAATTTAAACAGTGCTATGTGATTTTGTTTTAAGACTATCAAAATTCTTAAAGCAGATGCTTGTGTCTTAGAAGTACTAACCAGAGAATAACAATGTCCATGAGCCACTTGAAATTTAAATTCATAGGTGATAAGTAACTTAACCACTAAATATCCCACTATGTTATAGTAAAGCATGAATATTGAATTATTCACTCAAAAATTCACTTAAAATTCTCATTTTTGACTCTTTATAAATAACTTAGTACAGATTATATGAACCATGTCTATGAAAAGTGTCCACCAATTTTAGTATACTTGGAGTAAAAATCATAGAAACTTACTCAGAATTTCTGCCTTCTAATTTCAATAATTATGAAATTAATTTTATATACCATACTTTGAGAATTAAACTTGATTCATTAATAATCATAAAACATATATATCATAATGCTCTATCTATTTTTAAAAAATAACTTAAATGTCATTGGACAGAATGTGTGTGAGTACCTTTTATGCAAGATGACTTCAGTAGGGTCATAAATCCAGGGCAACAGTGTTGGGGTTTTAATGAGAAATAACAAATTTTGAATTTTCATAGAAACAAATTTGTTCAACAACAGAAAAGTTACTTCTATGTTTACATTAATGTAGTCTCCGGTATGTCTAAAGAATGAGTGAGATCATGTAGAACATAAGGGCAGAAAAAGATTTTAGTACTATAGAAAGGGAATGAATATAATGGAGAGAGATGGAGCTAGAAATAATGAGGAATTGCTTTTCTTTACTCATGGTTTACTCCAAGATGACTTAATTTAATATTATTGTAGTTTTCCGATATCAATTTATACCTTAAAAGTAGCAGACAAATTATCAGTTTTTATAATATCTGAATGTTGTCAAATGAGGCTCAAGTATCAGAAGTCAAATTTGTAGACACTGGGGAAAACTTTGAAAAGACCTGAAGGAAATGTACTTGATTTTGATAATGTAATTGGCAAAGGAAATTGCAGTCAAATATGAGAGCTAATGAAATAGCACAGGGATAAGTAAAATCCACAAAGGACCACAAATGTCATTTGGCTGTTTCCCCTTCCTTACTGAAGAAGATTTTAAAATGAGAATTGCCAACAAATAAAACCTGAACATTACAAAAGGTTTATAAGCATTTCCCTCAACCATTTTTCTGGGTTTAGATACCAACAAGAAGTAATATATTTGTAAAATACCAAAGAAGGAAGATGTATCATGTATTAATAATAATCTCTCAAAAATCCCTGCAGGAACTCAGAACCCACAATGATGAAGATGTTAAGAGCCGGGCTCCTGTTAGATAAAAGTTGGAAATGTAGCTCTGGCAAATGATTCCCACTCTATTCTGAGAGCCAGTCCCAACCAGCTTTTTGCAGAGCCTCAACCACAGCAACTCAATCCTAGAAGCAAATAAACTATGCAAACAATTTGAAGGGAGTGGGGAGAACAGAAGAAAGTATGATGAAAGAACTGAAAGATTATGCAACAGAGTGTGATTTATAGCCTGGCTAAATATGTGAATGGGCCTATTAGTTACTTTATTTTTAATGGAGGACAAAAGCTGCAGGGTAAAAAAGATTTATGGGTTGATAACTAAGGGTAAGTATGAGAATTCTTGGGAAAAAATAAATATTTCTTATCAACAAAAATTTCCTGGGAGTATGATGCATCAGAATGAAGAAAACTTTCCAAATGTGGTTATAAGAATTCCCTTAAGACATATAAAGATTGCTCAGACATTGCTAATAGCAAATACTCAGTGTGAGACACATTCCATACTTACTGCCTGAGCATGTAACATTTTGTCAGTAATTCCTATTTGAGAAGACACTCAGGAACTCTCTTGAGAGGTGATGTATAAAATTGGTTACCATGCTCTGATTGGTGTCTCTTCTGTGAGCAAAGGGCAAATTACTTCAAGTTTTTCAAGTCTTTTTTTCCCTGTGAAATATACATAGAGTTGTGATACATTATTAGTCTATTATTAGTATCAATTTAAAAAGTTTGTAACATTTCCACCACAGGCCTCATGTACTCAGTGCTCCACAGGTGGTAGCTAATGGTTAACCTATTACTTTGTGATAGGATTCAAAATAGGGTATATGACTTCCAAATATCAAAATAGTCAGAATTATTATGGATGAGATATTTTGTTTTTATGGATAAGGAAACAGCATTAGAACTAAAGAGATGAAATATTTTTCCTCCCAAAGGTTAATTGAGTATTACATTAAATTTACATTACCATTTCTTATAGCTATGACATATAATATGAGATTGGGTCTTATTTATTCATTTCTAATGTTGACATTAAGTTAAATATCTTTTATTACTTTAGGTTAGGTTTTTCTTTTCTCTTTTATAGAAGAAGTATAATTATTTTAGCAAATGAAACTTTGAGGGATTAGGGTGGACATGGTTATTTAATTATTACTGTGCAGAATACTGACTTCTGTCATTTGCATGAATCCCAACATTTTATTTTGAATAAGGACCGAATTCCCTACATATATGTAGGCTTCAGAAGCTTTGGTTGGCCCTTCTATCATATTTTATTTTATTATTTATTTAGCAGATTTGGGGGTCACACCCAGGGGCTTGCACCTGTTAAGTGGGCTCTTCTGCCACTGAGCTACATACTCAGTTGCTACCATATCTGAAAGGAAGGATTTTTAACTGACCTGCCTCCCACACTTAGTAGAAGTGCAGAAAGCATTTTGCAGATAAACTGGGTCCCATGTATGAAACTGAGCTGATGATTTGACCTTTCCATCAAGCCATTCATGCCTCATTTTAGACTCAGTGCCTGAGTTGAACGTTTCCCCCTTCCCTGGGCCCGAGCCAGCACAGCTCTGCCTCCTTGTGTAATTGTTTATATCCTGGTGACATATGCATATGCGTGTATTTATCCTGTCTCATCCAGAATCAGAAGTTCTAAGGAGACAAAGGACTTCTCCTTCCCTAACAATCACAGAGCTCCAAACAACAAGGTGCCCTCCCACAGAAGGGAATCAGTAAACCTGCTACAATGATTGGAGCCTCTTTCCCCATATTTCCCTTAGGTGGCCTCCTCTGCAGAACTTTGTATACAGTAATAGAGGCTTAGAATTTGTATTTTTATGGCTGTAACTTCCTTTTTTTATGAAAACTGTGTTAACATCCAAGTTAACCTTGCTCTCTTCTGCACTGCACCTGGTGATGGATTCTCTTATCATAAGAGCCTTCAAGTATTCTGCTGTCCTGCATCCTCCGCCTCTTGCAGTGTAAAGAGGAAGTGGCCCTATTTACACTGGATGAAGAGCCTTGAGCACTCCAGCCCCAAGGCTGCCTCTAGACTAAGTTTCTGTTCAGCTGCTCCCAGATTTTTCAACAAGATTCATCAGAAACCGAGTTTGTGCCTGAAGAGCAGCTTCATCTGTAACTTTCATTTTTTGCTACTCCCTGCTGTGTTTCTTGCTATCCAAAAATTTCTCAGCAGCAAGCTCTTGGCACCATTAGTTCTCTTCCTCTTTCAAATCCCATATTGTGCCTTGGAAGGTTTGTTTGCTTTCCAGAAAATTCTATTTTAGTAAAACCTCCCAAGAGTCAGTATTAGTTAGGTTTTGAGCTGTGAAGTAACTTCAGAGAATGTGTGATGGCGAAGGAGGTGCCATTCTTCTGAGCAGTTTAGATTTTGTGTTTATAGAGGAGTTCTCAGGAATTTTGTGCTTAGCTGAAAGTATTAAACATTTTTCCTCACTTCTTCAATATGAGTTTCTATTTCTGAGCCTGCAGGAGGAAAGCTTGGACATTAATGTCTCTAGCTGGGTCAATGTAGACAAGTTCCTTTATGTTCATGAGAACTCCATTTTCTCCTATATAAAATGATGCAAAGGGAGGGCAGATAAAATAGATGACTCTTTAAAGCACCTTTTACATCTAAAATTTTATGATTCTACCATCAGATTCACAGCTTCTTAACACTAGACAAGACTTAGCATTAGTGTTGCTTAAAATACATTTGGGTGTAGTGACAGTATATCCTTGATTTTTTTAATGCACTAGATGAAAAATGCAGACTTTTGAGTCAAAGCTTTTGACTTTACCCAGTGTGACTTTCATATCCTCAATGCAAATTAGTGGAACATTCATTAATTGAGGTTTAGGCAATACTCTTTTATCAAGATTAGCCACTTATTTTAAAATTAGTCATTGTGAACTGACATAGGCAACTTGACCCTTCATAGTTATCCAATTCTTTCCAGTGAATATCATAGCCAACATTAATTAGAAGAGGTAAGATACAAGAGTCTACTCTCCTACAGCCAAACCATCATGTGTAATGTAATAAGATAAGCACATTTTGGACTATATTCTGGCAACCTATTGGCTTTTATTATTAAGGAGGCCCAGACCATCATCCATCCAGCCTATTCTTGAAAGTTCCCTAGACTCCCACCTCCTTATCCACTATGGAATACCATAAATGTCTTCAGGCCAATGGTGCGGTGTTCTTAAAGGATAAATAGCAGCAGAATTTGGTGACGGATTCCACTTACAGTGAGAGGACACAAGAATTCATGGTAACTCAGGTTTAAGACACATTTAGATTTCTACATTCCTGTTCATCAGTCATAAAAGTACAATTTTTGAACTAATAAACTTTACTGAAACATCTTCTATTCATCTATTAAAATTATTTTAATATTCATTATGCAAATTAATTTTTCTTAGTGCAACATATTTTAGCAGTCCTAGGTATTCTAGTTAAGTAGTTATATTTAGAATGTGGGCTTTATATTAAGGTATTTTTCATATCAAAGATGGTTCCTATAATAGAGAATAAAACTCTGCATCCTTATCACACATTTGCCTGAGCACACATGTTTGCACACACACTACACTATATGGAATTACTGTTAGATATATTTTAGGCTATTTAACAAACTGTTGTAAATTTCTAGTAAAAAAAAATCTAGTAATTCCCTTTGTAGGAGGAAGATTATTAATTTTATGTACTTTTCTAAAAATACACAAGGAATGTAAAAATGTGTGTAGACAACTTTTTTTGTATAAATAAGAACCATATATGTGTCTTGTTTTTATTTCACATATATATTCTCCTGGATACCTTTTTGTATCTATTTACAAAAGCAGCTTCATTCTTCAAGAGTATCCTATTGCATGGATATATCATAATTTATATAAAAATCCGTATTGGATAAATGTCTGTGTTTTTTACCACAGCATCAGACTATGTGATAGTAATCATGTAAATTTCCATTTTTTAAGCTGTTAAGTTACTTGTGAGATTATGGGACCAATTTCTTCTGTAATGAACCAAATTTGTAAATATTTTAGGAGGAATAATGATTCTGCCCCAAGTACTCACATCTGCCATCATAGCCCAAAAGCAACCACAGATAATATGTGAATTAATCAGTGGGTAGGATTTCTATAAAATCTTCTTTCAACAATTGGCTACAGGCTTGATTTGACCAGGGAGCCAGTCTAGTAACAGACTAACATCTGGAAGCTGCCATCTTGTGGGTGAGTTTGCTCAGATTGTGAGCTTTTTCAAGGCAAGGGTCATATCTTCTCTTGGATCCCCTTCCGTGCTTGTACAAACCTATGTTTGTTGAATTAAAGAATTAATTCACAAAGAGGTGCAAAGTCTTTCCATTATTTTACCATTTTCTTTCTTTAAACATGAGCCAGTCTGTTTTTTTCTGAAGATATTTATGTAATAATTTCTAGTGAGTCATGACTCATTCTAATATGTGTAGCTAAGGAGGTATACAGGTTTAAAGTTATGATGTTACTATTCATAACAAAAACTATGTTGTCAAGAATTGTAAAAGAAATTCTCTAACAAAGCAGAGATGCTACTTCTTGCATTATATTCCTATGATTTTTTTCAATGATATTCTGTTGGAAAATCTTCCTGGATGTTATGGTTATATTGCTGGTTTCATTTGAAGTTTCTCATTGTATGAATACAATTTTTTGTTGTTGTTCATAAAAACAACAATGGAATATCACTATTACAATTGCGCTTTTACTTAGGTTTAGATACTTTTAAAATATCAAATTTATATTTTAACAAATTATTTAATCAAATATATGAAAGTATGTTTAAGGAATGAGAACCAGAAAAGGGACTTGTGTTTCCTGTCAATTTTATGCTCTTCCTACTGTATTGGAAGTATCTCTATAAACCTGAATCACACCCTATTGACCAATGGCACATTGTAGAATTTATTTCTTTCTAACAATGTAAGCAACATAGTCAAATCCCTGGAACCTCTAAGCCACATTGAGAGAAAAACTTGGATCAGTTATACCTGTGTTTTCATTTTTGCCTAGAGGATGATATTCTAGTTCTTATTCTGGAGAGCCTTATAACTTGAGCATAGACTGTCAGGCTTCCGTTATTCCAGCCTTTTGGTTTAATCACATTGTTTTCGATAACCTAGCATTTAATTATTCAGATTCCCAGTGTTGCTTATGAAGCTAGGTCTATGCCAGTTTAACCTTGAGCTAACTGCAAAAAAAAAAAAAAAAAAAAAAAAACCCAAAAACAAAAAACAAAAATAAAAACTCTTTATTGACCCCAGCATTCAAACCAGGCTTTCTTCTTGAGCTAATGTGGCCAAACCACATTGGGGATGTGTGACACTAAAATGCTTGCTGGCCACCCTTTCTGCCTCTGAGGGAAGCTGCAGTGAAAAGAACAGAAATGAGCTCTAGTGAAAGAATACGTTTGGTCGGAAAGCAGTATTCATTCATGACCAAGTAAATGGTGCTTGACCATCCAACTGTCTGGCTTTTAAGGCACTGTTATCTTTGGGGATGTGGATTTCCATACTTCTTTTCTGAAGTTTTGAAAATATCAAATAACTCTGGAAGAGTACTAGAGGTTAAACTACAGATCTAGAAAAATGGACCAAGTAATCAAATGTCTGCTTATTCTCTAGAATGATATTATGAAATTGGTAATACTATTATCTTCATTTTGTAATTTCCCCAACTCCTCACAGCTAGAATTTAAATATAGCCAATCTAACCCAGGGTGCTTCCTTTTAACATTGTGCCACTGTCCCTCATTTTGTATAGGACAAGCAGGAGTCTAAAAAGTGATTACTGGATTGCTGTTGGGAAAGAAAAAACACTATAATTCGTGTAGAGCACTGTAGACAATTCCTCTCCCAGTGTCAAGTACCTGATAACTATTAATGTTAGCAACTTAGCAAATTAGCCAGAAAAGTCTCATTACATTATTAAGTGAGTTGCTAAAATCATCTAATTTTATTATTAGTATCATTATATTGTTCAAATAGATACACACACGCACACACTATATCCTGGACAAAAATGTCCTAGTTTCTCTTTTTAAAGAATTCAATTTGCAGAGAAAAAGCCTTTAATGGTTGGTAGAAAGTGAGAAGCATGGGGAGTGAGAGGCTCTTTCTGTGTTTATATGTGAGGATTGCCTTCTTACTTTCCATTTTATCTTTATAGCTGCTTGCCTGCTAGGTTTGTGTCTTTCCCAGGTTGAGGAAAGCGGCAAGAGAAGTCCTAGAACGCTTTGTTTGTTTGTAATTGACATGACAAACGACAGACTTACTCAGGAGGCTCTAGACAGCAGTTTGGTTATTAAAGAAGGGAAAGACCTGTGGGAGCAAATTACTCCTGGCCTCTCTTCTTATCAAGCCCAGAACAATCTTTCATTGACTATATTCATGCCACAAGAGCACAGTCAATATTAAATTCTCCAAAAAAGAGAAATCTTTCTCAGAAACAGCTGTGTTCAATATACAGCTAGTTTACTCTGATGAATTGCTAGAAATGGAAAAGTTTTTATTTCTTTCTGTGTTTATCCGTGATGGTTGTTTTATAAAAACTGCTTTTTGTAAATAAGGGAAGCCTGGTTTTAAACAACTTTGACTAATATCAGCAGTTGGAGTATTTAGTTCTACAGAGTTTCAGAAAACCAAAATAAATCTGATGGAGAGACACATATATTTCAAAGAAAATATTTTGAAGTATCTTGGTCCCATTTTTCCATCTTATATGTAAATTGGATTGTGATCCTTTTGTGTCTATTGTCACTTAGTTTAAAAGGTAGGACATCATGTAAGCTCAGAATTGGACCCCCCTGGATACAATTCATAGACACACAGACTTGTAAATGTTCATTGCTTATCTGTATGAAAAGTGGGGGAAAAAATCAGGGTTTTGAATAGAAAAAAAAATACCCGCCAGATAATATCATTGTATTTATGAGTATAGCAAAGCAATCCAAGGAATAAGTGGGTTCCCTGAGAATAACTGTTTTCTTTACATTTTTTTTCATTTCCAAGTACTGTGCCAGCAACTTTTCAAATTATCAGTCACTGTTGCATAATTAAAGGAAAATCTTCAGAATTCAGATGATAAAATAAGCAAGGTATATATCCTGGTGCATAAATCTGTCCATTGCAGAATTGTTAGGTGTTTAGGGAAATGAAATAATTATTACAGGAAAATGGCATCCCAGATTGAATGAGTTTCCCAAAGAATCCAAATCAAGTCTAAGCCTTTGTGAGATGAGAGCCCTGTGCTCAGTTGGATGAAATAGGACTTTTGGATTTTCTTGTTTGTGTTGTTAAATAAGACTTGTCACTATGTCATCTACAAAATATTGTGTGTTTGATTAACTGAAAGTAAAATCCAAGATCTATGTTCTATAGTGTTGAAAATGATTGAATATTCATTCTGATGGAAAATTTGTAAATTATGAAAGCTACCTTCCTCCCATTCCTTGAAATATTTTTTTCATTTAGATTTTTCTAGCCACAGGCCATGTATTAAACTTCCTGTTGTCTAATATAACTTGTCTCTTTCTCTGCCTCCTCCTTCTCCCCCTTACCCTTTTTCTCCCTCTTTGACACTCTCTCTTTCTCCTCATTTGGTGTTAGGGACATATAACTAATGTTTTCTGTTGGTTCACTGGGTCCCCACCATATTAACAGGCAAATACTGAATAGTGAATTGATGTTTAATGCATTTCTCTTGAATGTATGTATCTTGCTCCAAGTCATTCATCCTAACATTGAAGAGGACTGAGAACTCTGCTGAGCACCACTAGCAAACCTCCCTCTAGTACAACCAAAACCTCAATCTGTACTCTTTGGTTACAGTTGTTCAACCAGTTACTAATCTAACTAACTGTAACCGGTTGAACAACTGAACCCAAAGGGTGCAAAGTGGAAACATTTCATTGAGAAGTCGGCTGTTGACTAACTGCTGGGGACAAGGAAACACCACCAAATCCCCCTTCAGTTGCAAAGGAAAAATTCCTTCTCCAAGTACAAGCCTCATGGTGACTCTCATTTCTCACTAATGCTGTGAACGTTTATATGTATCATCTGTTCTTTTGGTAAGGGTTATTTGAAGTGTAAGTTACTTCCTCTACAGAGGGAGAAACTAATCATGTGTTAATTATTGTCTGAAAATCATTAAGGATATGGACAATAAAAAATATTTAAAAATAAGACATGTTTCTTTCATTGATGGCTGTGCATCAAAGCTGAAGTGAGATGTACAATGATTGACATAAAACTTGATGTGAAATAGGCAGTTTCTGTGGTTTACATGACATAATGTACCCATACACATTCATGGTCAAGTGACTTGTTGATGATTATTCAAGGAGACTTGTAGATGATTATTCTCAAGTGTTTTTCCAACATATTTTCTTGCTCTTAATACTATACCATATTTGCAAACATTATGGTAAACTATTTCAGAGTGTTTTCCTAATGATATCAGGATATTTCTACTTGATACTTTAGTGACAAGGATAGATACTTTCTGAATAATTCCAAATTGTATTGTGTTGTGTTCCCTTTTCATACCAGATGCTAAGAAGCTCACTTTTAAATCAGGTGCCTGCATGATGCCCTTTGAATTCTTGGATCCCATCACAATATTTTTTAAAGGAAGAGTGGTAGTTATCAAAGCATAACAAATAAAAAATCACTGCCAGAGGCAGTTGTTGTTGCGATATCAATGCACCTGTCCCCTACCTTCCACATCATTCTCTGACATCCCATCTTTAGTGATTAGGACTCCTGTCCTTAGAGAATCCATTAACATTTGCCATGACCTCCATGCCAGGAACACACCTCATGTCTCATGCCACTTTCTGCCTCTACCTCTCTGTGTCTCTCGCACTGAGGCAGGGAATTCCATGGGGTGTATGAAGAAGTGATCATCATTATGTGGTCAGTGACAATGTGGGAAGTTACCAGTGATTGATAAGTAAGACCCAAGCAGGTGATATTTGGAGGCAGGTAGAATGGGTTTTAAAGATAGTAAGAGGATTGACATTCTGTCAAATGTGGTGGGGGAAATCTAGCAATATAGATTAATTAAGTACAAATCATTATTATTGAATTATTAGATGTAAATAACTCTAAACACTAATACATTTATATTCCTACATATTTATTTTCTTTTTTTTTAATTTACTGGGTGTTTTAAACATAAAAATAACTGTGACATCAACTTATATTTTTTCCTCCTATAGCATTTTGGTTTGCAATAAATGTGAGTCATAAAGAAGTATCTTTCTTTTTTAAACAACTTTATTATTTTTTAATGTGTTCCAGTTAGTCATGCAAGACAGAAGATGCATTTCGACTCATTATACATGAATGGAGCACAACTTTTCATTTCTCTGGTTGTACATGATGCCGATTCACTCCATTCATGCAATCATACATGTACATAGGGTAATAATTACCATCTCATTCCATCATCCTCCCTGCTCCTGTACCTCCCCCCTCTCCCCCTCTGCCCAATCCAAAGTTCCTTCTTTCTTCCTTTGCCCCTCCCCTACCACATTATGGATCAATGTCCACATATCAGAGAAAACATTTGGCCTTTGCATTTTTGGGTTTCACTTATTTTGCTTAGCATGACATTCTCTAACTCCATCCCTTTTCCTGCAAATGCCATAATTTCATTCTTTAAGGGTGAGTAATATTACATTGTGTATATGCAGTTTTTTTCTTTGAAGGGCATCTAGGTTGGTTCCACAGTTTAGCTATTGTGAATTGACCTGCTATAAACATTGATGTGGTTGTGGCACTGGAGCATGCTGATTTTAAATCCTTTGGGTATAGACCAAGTATTGGGACAACTGGGTCAAATGGTGGTTCCATTCCAAGTTTTCCAAGAAATCTCAATACTGCTTTCCAGAGTGGTTGCACCAATTTCCTGTTCCACTAGCAATGTATGAATGTACCTTTTCCTCCACATTCTTTCCAACATTTATTGTTGCTAGTATTCTTGATTATTGCCATTCTAACTGGAATGAGATTAAATATTCTGTTTTGATTTGCATTCCTCTAATTGCTAGAGATGTTGAACAATTTTTCATGTATTTGTTGATTTATTGTATATCTTCATGAAGAAATATCTTTCTATTTCATCTCTGCAAAGTTGTATTCCTATCTCATTTTAATTGGTTAAAAAAATGAATAAATTGGTTTTTGTTAAACCTTAGTGACATGGTTTATAGAAAGAAAATTAAAATACCAAATATATTATTGCCCAAATTTGGGATATTGGTAAAGTGATATAATATCACAAAATATTTTTACAGTTAGACAACTACTGAAAAGTTATATTAGTTGCATTGGCATTTATTTGGTGATTTTACTTTAGATCAGAACTCATAGAGATTGTAAGCATTCAGCCCTGAAGTTCTGAATGTTTTGTTCTCCCTTTTATTAGTTTTCTAGATATTCCCAGTTGGCAACTGGATAGAGTTTGGTAATATTTATGCAACTTCTTCTAGCAGGGTATTGAAATTTGTGACCAGGGATCCCTGCAGAGAGCAATTGGAATTTCAGCCCACTATTGGATTAAATTTACCTACACAAGCTCAAGGGATCCTGCCTGAGGCTGTCTGATCAATACTCTATAGTTCCTGTGCAGAAAAAGCTATTAAGATTCTCTCAGGAGGTAGTCTGTCTGAATTAGATCGAACTAGTAGAGGGTGATTCAAATGAGAGATACACTGACCTTTAATTGGCATCTATCTAGCCTGCGAAAGATTTTGGGGAAAAAATTGCTCTTTGATGCAACCTGAAAAGAGTAGTGGTATAAAAATATACCTGATCCTATCAGGAGAGTTGCAGAATCCGGTGTCCATAGGCAAGTTTCCCCTTACTTGGATCACCAAACCACCCTTCCCTTCTCCCTTGGTTTTGTTTAGGTCACTGCAGTCACCAGTACCACCACTGTCAACATCATGGAGACATTGCTCTTGGTCCTTTGGATTTACCTATGTTGGAACCAGGCATTCTGAGGCTAAAGTCTGCATTTTAAATTTCTACTACATACCACCTTTCTAATAGCCCAGAAACTCCACAGATAAAAAAAATAAGTTAGTGTTAAACTCTTAAAATGGATTTGGGATCCAGGAAGATTCTATTGGTGCTTTTTAAATAAAAACTTGGAAGGTGACACTAGAAGTGTTAACCTTTTAAATATGTGTGTATGTGTGTGTGTATATTAATTTTTGAAATACTGTACTGGTAACTACCAGCTATAAAACTAGAGTTTACTGCCACACTGGGTTGTTAAATAACATATATTTCTGATTCTTATTTCTCCCTTCTCCCTTTAAAAATTCTTTTTGATTATAGACTATACCTCCTTCTGTATGTTCTAATAAAATATAATATTTTTCTAGATTTATAAACTTATATTTTCCCAGCTATTGATAAGTTGAGAAGAGTAATAATGAAAGGATTGAGAAATTCTGCTTTGAGATCCCAAATGGTCAAAGCCATTGACACTGAAATCTATTCTGTTCTGCTTGAGCTGATGGAAGGTGCAGTAATGAAGAGGGAAAGTACACCGTGTATCCAGCATGGTGGATTGCCCAATTTGAGGCTTCTCACACTGAGAAGTTTACCAAGTGAATTACCAAGTGAAGCCACTACTTTCAAGGAAATGAGGCAACTGCTAAGGTGGTTTTGCAGTTTTCAGAGACAGATAAATCAGGTTGTTCAGCCTTATGTAAATCCGTGCTCACTAGTGATGGTCTATGCTAATGAGGGATGTTCTCTGAATCCAACACTTGTTGATGTAGGTCTTTCAGAGAAGACTGTTGACTTGATGCTGCCATTCCTATCACAAGAGTGGCATATGTCATTATAGTTTAATCTAGACAGATTTCTTTGGGTCCATAAAGCTAACCTCATTTCTTAATGTTCTTGATATCCTTCAACCTCCAAAATACAAATAAATAAGAAGCAAGTAAATCCAGGATACCTCTAAGCACCACATGTGGGGGCAGAAGTTCTTTTTACATTTAGTTTTTAGGGTAATTGTTTAGGGTTGTAGTGTTAGTGTTCTCAAACAACGACTGGTCTGCTACAGGTAGAGTTCATTGCCATAGGATGTGGGTAGGAATGTATGTGGTGCTTCCTATTTCTTTCCTTCTGCTCGTGTATTCATGATGCTTATAGTTTTATAGAGACCATGCCAGAGAGCAGAACATGGCATAGTCAAATTTTCAAATATCCATCTAATATAAAATGTCAATGCAAAGATGACTGCCATGTCCGCCTAAGGGAATACTAGGCCATTTCCCTCTCCTCCAACACGCACTCAGACATACTTCAGCCAACCAGCCACCTGCTGGGTAGAAAACATGGTGGACTTTCTCTCATCTCTTTCCTCCCTTTGTCTAGCATAATGCTGCTATGCTCCCATTTCCAGAGCAAAGGCCAGTTCCTCTAAGATGCCTTCAGGAAAAATTAGAAGCTTCTTCCACTCGGATGAGTGCTTTCTGTCATATTTCTAAAGATGTGGTTTTGGGGTAAAGCACCCTTGGGTTTTATCCCCTGTACCAAACACATGCATACACAGACACACACACAATCACAGATGTGTGGCGTCCAATTATCCCAGCTAAGGAACTTGCAAAATAATAGAAGAAATAAAACATTTGCAAGGTTAGCTAAAGTATAAGACATTGAGATAAAAGCCTTTAAAAACATAAAAACCAAGAGCTTTAGTATTTTTTTTCTATTATTCTCCTCTATTGTATATTCAATTTTACTGGTTTCTCATTAAAAAAGAAAATGTGGGGCTGGGTTGTAGCACAGTGGTAGAGCGCTTGCCTAGTACATGTGAGGCACTGGATTCTATCCTCAGCACCACATAAAAATAAATAAATAAAATAAAGGTATTGTCCCCTTCCACAACTAAAAATATTTTTTTAAATGTGTTCAAGTATCACTCGAATCATTGCTCAGGTATACTTTTTTTAACGAGGCCTACACTAAATACCCTATCAACCATTGCAAAGCATTCCTCTCCACTGTCAACTCCCTCACCTTCTGCTTTCTCATTTGGTTTACTCCACAGCACTCAACCTTTTTTTTTCTTATTATGTAATATAGCTATTATTGCTTATTGCTGGTCCTTCCCTTAGAATGTGACTCCATGTGGGCCATGATATGTTGGTCAATGACTATTCCTAGAATGAACGCCTGATTACTCACTTGATGGATAATCATTAAATGAGTTTATTAAGTGAATTAGGGATTAACAGTTATATATGAAGATTCTGGACAAATGGTCTGTGTTGAATACTGGCTCTATCACTCTTGGCTATGTGAACTCTGATGGTTTAATTTAAACCTTTCATTTCCCAGATGTACCTACTTCCCAGGATTGTTGGGAGGATCAAATGTACAATGCATGTAAACTGTCAAAATGTATAGGAAGAATGTAAGGTTGACTTTTTTTTTAAGTTGCTGCCCTTCTTTCCTATGTACACATAAATCATCCTTGATTTCCTCATTTTACAAAAGATAATACCTTAGAGTGTTAGCACATCATGGTTTCTAAAATAATGCTTTCATACTTTGAGTTTAAATGACTGAGAAATTAATAAAAAATATGAGTTTAAATCACTTTAACAAGAATAGAATCAAATATATACCATCATTTTTGATCATGTCCTGATTCTATGTGATTCATCTGAAAAGACTTTGACATCCAATGCATATCATGCAGAGTCACTATGGCATAAGCAAGAGTGGATTGACCATTGGCCTAAGTAACTAATCTATAAGATAAGTAATGGAACCATTTAGTCATTCCATCAACATGTTGCCTACCTACCATGTAACTGTGTGCTAAACAACAGTGACAACATTTGGTCACATAGCTAGTAGTAGATGCAGTTTCTCCTGCCATGAGGCAGCAACTCTAATGTACAATGAGGATCTAAGAATAGAAAAGGAGCCAATGAGTGAGAGGTGGGTGGATAGGATAATGATCTTTGAGTTGGCTCTCCTCTTTTAAAAAATACAGAAACAGAATTGGAACATGGGTTCTTGGGTTCTGCAATAAATATGTGATGTTCATTGAAGTTTGAAGGAAAAGGTGATCCAGAGACATTGGATATTTCCACATGGCTATCTGTGGATTACATATGAATCAATGGAATTCAGTTAGGCATACTCGGGGGGGGGGGGTTCACTCTAATTTAAAATAATGTGATTAGGAGCATCTCAGAGTGCCTCCTTGGCAAGAGCTGACTCTCTGGGGTTAGTTATTGAGAGAATTATGAAAGTTTGTGAGCAAACTTTATTAATAGTAATGTTTCATAAATATTCTTTAAAAGCAGACTCTGTGTATGTTACTTGTTATAGTCACAGTCTGTGATTTGCAGAAATAAATGATAATGTGGATGCATGCAGAGTACTCTGGTCTTGCTTCTTTAAAGAATCATTGCAGTCTCCTGCTCCCTCCAAGCCTTTCCTTTAGTTCTGAATGGCTCCTCCACTAATCCAGAAATCTCTATGCTGGTCTCTATGCATGCTGGCAAGAAGAGCATGTCCTGCTTGCACATTCCCTTTCAGAGGTCCAGAGCTTTCCTGATGGCTTCCCATTCAGTTACTACATATTACTGTAATCCTGTAGGACTTCTGAAACATCTTTTCTTCATTTCTTTTAATTCCTAAAGCAATTGATGTTTCTACCATGTAATTTACATTTAATTATACGTTGTTTCGCATGGTTTAATAGTTGGTTTGTGTATGCTTGTCTTGCCTTCTCAAGAAGATTAAAATAAAATTCCTTTCAGATCAAGAACTCACTGCACTGTATCAAGCATAGAAATGGGGTAAAGCACAGATATTGACCTCATCTCAAACTCATTTAACCATCTTGCCAGAAAAGAATCTATGCATCCCATTGCTCTGATCTGCCTACTTCACAGTAGATAGATAAACTGAGTTATTGGGAGTTTGTGAATGAAACAGTTAAACTTCCAGTGAGATGATAGTGGTTTATTTTTTATTGTCTTGTGAAAAGAAAGTGCTGTCTGACCAAAATATTTGGAAATGAAGGGTAAGGTTGGCATAAAGAATTGTGCCACAGACTTAGAGCTGGAAATATTTCTGCTTTAGTCTGCTGAATTATTATGACTGTTCTTTGAAGTCTTTTTCCCTCTAAGCACAAATTCAAATGACATCTATCTCTGAGTTGCCCCTACATCTTTCAACTCTTAAGGCATCAGCCTTTGATGTCTTCTTTTCATATCCCTTTATCTCTTAGGATGATTCCAAATATTCAGAGATAAAGTGGCATAACTAAATCTGAAGACTACAATGGTCCTCTTGAAACTGAATGTTATTTAGGCTCTTTTCCTTTATCTGTTCACTGACATATTTACTATTAACAGGAACCTTGGTATCATCACAAGGTAGTGGCTAAAGAAAAATAAATTTTGGCCATTCTGTTCAACAAGCATATTCCATCCTGTCTTGCCAAATTTATGTGCTAATACCTTTGCTCCATGGATTTTTATAGAATATTTATCAAAATGGGATGAAATGCATTTTTTGTACTAACTCAATTAATGATTTTGAATCACTGAGCCCAGTTATTCTAAGGATAAACAGTGAATCCAGAATGAAAGTTCCTTTCACTCATGTCACTAAAATTTGCAAATATTTATGATTTCCTTTTTATATCCATTCAATTTGACCTCAAAATCAATAAATAAAACTGCTTAAAACCTGATCAGTTTTCTTTTTTTAAAAAAAATTAACTTTAGTAATAGCATCTACCATATAACCCAAATCTGTAAATAATGCTGAGGAAAACAACACAAGTCTGAATATTTACACATAAAATATAATAAAATCAGAGTTTTTGGTAAAAGAACATTTGGAAATTTGGATGAAGTACTGTTTAATTGGTTTATTTTACTCTAATACCAGCTTATGCAAGTAAAGACTTGCATTTATAGGGAGCAATTTGGCCTTGGTATTGAATATTTTTAAAAGTAAGTATTTGAATATGTTGTCAATATTAAAATATGAGATAACTTGATGGCTATCTGTCCCTGATCTTGAGGCCCCAGGTTTTTATTTTGTTTTTCAGTTTACAATATTCTTTCAAATACCTAGTCCCTTTATTTCTATTATTCCCTCAGCTACATCTTTCTTTAATGTTTTGTTTTTAATCAGAATCTCTACAAAAGAGCCACTAAAAATCCTGAAGAAAACAGAGATAGTAAATAGTTTTTGCTAATTGGTTCTTGAACAATAGAAGCATCTTTTATGTTGTATAACATGTCATTTGAAGATTTGGCAACTCCATCTTTTCTTGTAGCTCCTTGGACATTTGTTCTAGATTGAGCTATCATCCTTTCATTCAAGAATACTAAGTTCTCACCTCTGCAGTAATCAGCATAATAAAGCACTGATACCTGGCCATCTAGAGGAAGAAAGAAAGAACCTCTTTGCTGGTCAAATGCTGGCCATGTTGGAATGCAACCAGTGTACATTAATTAAATAAAAATAACACTTGTTTGTTATTAATTCTTTTATTTGTTCATCAGATATTATTGAGTAGCTTATTCATTCTTCTATGTTCTAAACATGTGATCAGTTCTATTTTTATAATTTTTTACTTAACCAAGTATTGCTACTGGTATTACCTTTCTTTCCCATTGGGTTTTAGCAGAGTAGCATAATGACTGTGAGATTGGACTATGGAATCAGAGCCTATGTGATATCCAAATCTAGTGCTTTCTAGTTGTGTAACTTTAGGCAAATAAATAAACTTCACTAAGCCTCACTTCATATTTATGATGCAGATAATAATCATACTTAACCTCCATTTTTCTGACAGGTAAATGAGAAAAACTCATACATCGTGTATTGCACTGGACTCAACAAACAAAAAAGCACTCAGTAGATGTTGTTTGCTGTTGTTATTAAAGCACAATTCTTGGTTAGTTAATTATTATAATCTTTTTCGCCATTTATTGAGCAAATACCTAGGAAGCACACTCAGAGTAAACTTGGACAGTGTGAGAGACACCACCATCTGGCCTGTGTGTCATAAACAAAAGCCCTGAAACTGGGTCTGGCAATAGTGAGGGGAGCAGATGCTTTAAATGCCTTCTAGAATGTGTTTGTCACTGTGTCTAACTGCAATGAATGTCACTAATGTCATCTCTCTTTCTATTTTAGGTAAGTACATCCCATCTTTTGAAACTTTTGCAGATGGGTAAGTCTTGCTGCTGGAGCTTTACATGTTGATTTTCATACTTGGAGAATCTGGACTGGACAGTGTACTTGTTGCAGTCAGATGTATGCCTTTATGATTTTCAAGCCAGGATCTGGAAAGATGACAGAGCTTCGCATGTGCTTTCCATCTCTGTTTCAAATCTTTGGCAGAAAAAAATGCATCCATTATTTTAAATTGCATAAAATGTTATGTTTCATCTAAATAATTGCAGCTTGGGTTTTTTTTAATCTATCAGTAGAAGCAGGCAGAGTACTTAAAAGACTAGATTAGGAACTTTTTTTTTCTTTATGATAGAAATCATGAAAACCTCTCTCAAATAAATACACAGACCTTTGTTTTTCTGCTTACAAATAGGAAATATTTTTTTCTGTGCATGGAGAACAGGTATTCCACGATTATATTATTTTAATAAGACATAATTTCATATCAATAAGAAAAGTGGCCAGTGGCCCTGCAAAAACCTGGAGCAGGATGTTGGAAAGGCAATTCCTGTTATTAGTGAAACTTGACCTAGTTAAATAACCATTTCTATGTTTGGCTGTAATCTATCACCATAGAAGACTGAACTGGAAGAAATGACCTTAAATCATAAGGGATTTAGTATAGATCTAAGGCAGATTCGAAGGATAGATTAAGCTATGAAACAATTTGCAAAAGGAAGTTATGAAATCTTTGTCACTGAAACTACACAGTTAAGAAATTAAGATTTATCCTGCCTTGAGGCAAAGTATTGAATTGACTGGTTGTCCTCAATGATAAAGTCTCAACAAACTCCTTCAGCTTAAAATACCACCATTTATTCCATACACCATCTTTTCTCTGTGTGATGGTTGCTGAGTTTTCCAAGAATCAGATGCTAAAAAGAGATTAGAAATAAAAGAATAATAGAAAATGCCTTGTAAAAGAGAAGGGTGAGGGAGCCAGATAGGTGGAGCGAATCTGTAAACAATACAGGTTTAATTCTCAGTAACGATGAGAGGAAAAGCAACTGTGTGGGAGCATTTGAGGTTAAGTTGGGCAAAGCCATGTCATAATCTTCAAGCCAGAGAGATTGTGGACATCAGAGGAGTCCCACTTTCCTGGAAATAGGTCACTATCTTGTCTGTGTTCACTCATTTTCAGGGAGCCAACCTCAGGCTGTACCCTCTTAGCTCTATTGCTGCATGGGTTTCAGAGGCAGGAGCTGAGGCCCTTGGCCAATTGTGGTCTCTGTCATTGGGATCTGTAGCACATTTCTTTAACTACCACACTGAGACTCCTTGATCTTGTTTTTTTTTTTTTTCTTTCTTGTTTTCAATTATTTCTCTTTCTTGTTCTCAATTATAGCACTCTTCCTACTGTTATTTTTGATCCACCACTCACTCATTCTTCATGTTCAAATCAGTTATCACAACTTTCATGAAGATGACTCTGGACAATGCACTTTCTTTTCGAATTTTATAATTATTTATCTTTTCCTATGGTTAATTGTTGCCTTTTGTTATTTATTTGCTCAAAAAAAAAAACCGTTATGGAGAGAGTCATATACAAAAAAAAAAAGAAAGATACAATGACAGTCTAATGGGAGAGACAACACTTTAAAATCCAATAATTACCAATGATTAAAATATAGCATAGAAGAGTTAGAAGCAAGAGCAAAGGGATTTGAAGAAACAGAAGAAGAAGAGTGACCTTTTAGGAGAGATGGAGGATGTTATGCAAGAGTTGGCACTGAGGTTTGTTTTGAAGGATGACTAGTTAGGTTAGGGGTTGATGATTGAGTGGACAACATGTTCAAGTGCATAGTGGTATGAAAGAGAACAGAATAGGTGTATAGTACAAAGAGGCCTACATGCCATAGGGCATTCATGGGATTATTGTGGAGAGTAAGTCTTCAAAACTGGCCTAAGGTCTCATTATTTGGAGCTTCTGATCTTGATCCATAGTTCAGACTTTTTCCTACAGGGTTTGATTTAATTTAGAACATCTTCAAGTCCTTTGGGCCTTGCCAAATCACAATAGTATGGATGTATATAATTCTTTTATGCAATATAAAAGGGGTGATTTTACCAAATAAAAATATTTCTATATATCTAAGAATGTTGTGTATACTTAAAAACTACTAATTAATAAATAAAAATGAAAAAAAATACACTTTGATAGATTAAGAAAATTATAGGGCACAAGGCCCAGATATAATGGGAAGATTTAGCAGACTTTTATTTTAGGTGCCAGATTTGTTGCAAGTAACAATTTCCTGTTTTGCATATATTTACTTTCTGTACTTTGGTGGTTATAAAGACTTCACTAAAAAAAACTCAAGTTATTCTCCACATACTTAAAATATCAAAAAGCAAGATTTTATGGTGAGCATGCTTTGCAACGTTAGGGAAAGGAGTTACAGAATTTCATCAGAATGTAACTTATCCTCATAAGTCCTAAAGTCAACATATTTTTCCACTTTGTAAGAACTGTACATATTTCTAAGGATGTATATTTTTATTTTATTCACTTATTTAATTTTTGAGGTTCTAGAAATTGATCCCAGAACCTTGTACATGCTAAGTATATATGTACTGTACAACTTATAAACACCCCTCACCCTTTAACATTTTTACTTTAAAGAAAACAAAATGAAATGGAGAATATTGTATCATTCTTCACTAAATAGTGTGTGTAGAAATTACATTTTAAGCCAAAGTTGCTTCAGGTAGGAAAGCAATTAAATTGACTGTTTGATTGTGACAAGAACAGAAAAATCTATAGTTCCATATCCTGAAAACTCAGGTTATTTTACATGTGTCTAAATGTATTTTTACATAGGAACATGCTCACAAGATAACTCCACTGTGTAAAGTAGTCTTTGTGTATGGCTTCTTAATATTTTAATAAATATTTGCTTGCTACTTATCATTTTACACATTTTGTAGTACATGCCAAGAGTCGAGATATAGAAGGTGTCAATATTTTTAAGTTCAATTTTAGGATGAATAACTTAAAAGTGAGGAAAATTAAATCACAAGGTTAGTGCTATAGAAATTATATGGCTTCTCAATAAATATAACAATTCTGTCATTTGCAGTATGGATTCTTGTCTACTGTTGAGGACTTTTTAAGATGTGTCTGATTTTACTGGCTCAGGAAGCATGGTTTTTCTCTAAGGAAGAAAAAAGTGAAGGAGACCAGAAACCTATGCATAGATTATTCTTCAGTCTGACCTCTTTTGCATTTCCTTGGGATGAGATGCAGATCATACATTGAAAAGTTGTTTCATTAATTTTAATTGATATAAAATAATTTTACATTTTGATGGAGTAGTGTAATATTTCAATACATATATGCAATGTGATCATATCAAGGCAATTGCATATCCATCACTTCATATATTTATCATTTCTTTGGGTTGGGAACATTAAAATTTTTTATTAGTTATTTTGAAATATAAAATTAATGGTGTCCACCATAATTATCATATTGTTCTCCTAAGAGTCTTACAAGTATTCCTCCTATCCAACTGTGCCCTCTTCCACGCTAGTCATCCTCCAGTCATGCTCCCTTTCCCACAACTCTTCCCAGCTACTGCTAATCACTATAATACTCTCTACTCCTAGCAGATCAGTTTTTTAGCTTTCACTTATGAGAATGTTGGTTATACAATTTTGGCTGAAATACCTTAGGAATGATATTAAGTGCTTGTATTCAGTGGTACATGTTGTTGTTGAATTTCATTACATTTTAACTTTTGTCATTTGGTTACAGGCTTTTTCACTATAAAATTACAGTTTTCCCCCTTTTCAATGGAAAGCGTTGATGGGATGATAATATGAGATTGCATAAATGTCTTGTTATTCCTCAAAAGATTTATAATATATTGACGAGTCTTGTTGAACTGAGTTGTTATTATGATGGCTGCTGTCTTAGTCTGTTGTAGCCTTCTGTAAGGAATACCACAGATTAAGTAATTTTTGATGAACTGAAATTTATTCGGCTCACAGTTTTGTATACTGACAAGTCCAAGATCTAGGGACCACATCTGATGGCCTTTTTTGCCTTATGGAGATGGCAGAAGACATCACATGGATGAGAAAGAAGGGGTTAAACTCATCCATTATATGGAATGCACTGCCCTCATAATGGCCTTCACAAGATCAGAGTCCTCATTAGCTAATCTCTTCTTGAAGATCCCACCTCTCAACACTGTTCTATTGGGTATTAAGTTTCCAACACATGATCTTAAGTATACATTCAAACCTTAGAATTTGCTAAGGGTCGGTTTATAATTCTCTCATTTTTTTCTTTATTAGCCTGTTCATTTATTGGGTTTCTGCTAGGCATAAGAATGTTCTCGCTTGTTAATTTGCTTATTTCTCTATGTGCCCATAGATGCTTTATTTAGTAAATTATAAACCTTTAATTTTATTAATGTCGTTATTCATTTTGATCCTCACCCTGTCCCAGATTTACACAGTGGGGATACTTTTAGGTTGATTCCTTTCTTATTTTGTTATGTCATATCTTGATACTTTCTCACTTTTTTGCCAAAAGATATCTAAAACTCATTTATTTTTCCCTGCCCCAGCCTGGGATCAACTACTTTTCTAAGGATTGCTGGTTGTAATTAGTTGAGAATGGTATTTGGAATTGGGGAGTACATGTACTTGTTGCTAGCAGGATGATTTTGCTGCCAGATCCTACCAGCAGAGAGATCTGGGTAAAGTGTATATGTGTACACACATTCATATATATAAATATGTGCATATCTGTATCCACGTGTATGTCCAGATACCTCTACATATTTAGCCTGTGATTTCACATGATACTTCCAATTCTAATTCCTCACTGTTCATCTGCAAGAAACATGGCACCCATTATTCACAGTACAGTACAGTACATATTTGCTTAATCCTAGAATGTAGCTTTAGAAAGCAACGTCAGGATTGTTAACCCATGAGGGTGGGCAGGGCAGGGGGATTTAAGCCTTTACAGTAAAATTTTTTAGCATCCCTTTTGTTTGGTGTGCCTGATCCTGTGTTCAAAAGCCACTTGGCTAGCTCTTCCCTCATTTCCACTCCCTCTCGCTCCAATGTGGTTGTGTTGCTCACTTGAAATATGTCTTAGTTCATTTGTTTCAGTTTGTAAATTTGTTTTCACCTAGACAGAATTGAACAATATGGGTATTGGTGTTTTCTGTTCTGTATTTGACATATGAGCAAATAATTTCATTTCCACAACAATGAGAAGTGCCTAGTACTGTTAAATACTTAGCCAAGTTTGTTGTGGTATTTTTTTCTAGTTAGACAGCTATGACCTAAGTCACAGTACCTACTGACATGGTGATCTTGGACTAAACTTAAGCATAATATGAAAATAAGAAGCAAATGATAGTGCACAAGTATTTCTAAACACATTTGAATTTCTGAGAAAATTCCAAATTCATGTCTGAGTCTCTTGGGTTGATATCTGGTTATTTATGGCTCATCTTATTTTCATCATTGTAAGCAGTCAAAATTGGATATAGAAGCAATGTTATTTTCATACTTTCTTTTTAAAAACTGATTTAAGCTATCCTATTTTTTAAAAATATATGGACTATGGAAAGTTAATAAAACATAAATATAAAATTACATTTTGTTTGATTTTGAGCTTCATTAAAGATACAAAAAAGGGAAATGTGATGATTATTTTTTTATTCTAGGGGGGAGAAACTTTCTTCCAGAAATTAATTATAAGACTTTTCATTAGAATATTTGTGTAAAGCAAAGCAATATATTTAACAGTTATTTTATGCAAGCTACATAAATGCATATTATTAATCATAGATAAATGCAAATTGGTCTTATAGTTAGCCTTTATAAAATTCAAGAATTCAAGCCATTATTCCATGTAGGTATTTCTATAGGAATTTAAATTACTATAGGTTTGGTGAGTTGATATGGAAAATGAGCAGTACACATAGTAGAATGGCTTTTTAGCTTATCTCTCTCATGTATCTCCTTTCAACCAAGTTGGCAGGAACTTGATTACAGAAGCAAGGTGGCTTTTAATTTGACATTTAGCTCTTTGCCTGGTGTACCAATAATCTGGGATTTGTATTGGAGTAAAATTCAGAGGGTTCATGTTACAGGATTAGAGTTAACCAAATCCCCAGGAAGCGTTTATGGAGGCAAGACAAACGTAGATGTATCTGATTACTTATTTGTAGTATGTGTAGGGAAATTTCTGTTACTGATGTGGACTAAAGTAATAAAATAAACTTAGAATGTTATGTTTGTTTTATAATGGAAAAGTCATAAATGAATCCAGATAATCAGTTAGATTTCAGGCCTTTAAGCCATTTGTACCATGATACCTAAACTCTTTAGTACAAGAAATATTTCTAGCTTTAGCAGCTTTGGAATGAAATTTTATTATTCTTGCTCTACCATGGCATTATACAGATTGTAATTGTATAATTAAAAGAGAGGCTAATCAAGTAATATATATGGGCTTAAAAATAAATGTTGACTTCTAGTGTTGTGTTTTGCCATTTAAAAAGAATCAAGGAATCAGTTTGTTTCCAATCTATTTTTTGAGATTAATTTGAAAATTTAAATTAATAGGAAATAGGCTGGGAACATTAGAAAGATTGATAATACCCAGTGTCAGGAAAGGGCAAGGAAACAGGTGCACACATATGAGAGAGACTATGGGATACAATTACAAAAGTAATTTTAAAACTCTTTGTCAAAATGTGCATACTCTTTGGATATAGCAGTTCTAGACATTTGTCTTCAGGTAATAATTAGATAATATAATTAGATAAAATGGACAAAATGATTGTCAGTAAGATGCTCATTAACATTATGATGATGCTAAAAAATTTTCAGGGATGGTGATATATGAACTAATAACAGACTACTAAAAATTGTGGTACCCCCACATATTTACAAAAAGTGACATTTGAATTAAAATCTGTCACAAAACTAAACAGTGCAATTCTTTACACATTTTTAAATATTCAGACTGAAATATACCAACTCTGAGTGATAGGATTATATTCTTTATTCCTATTTATAACTTCAGTACATTTTGAAATAATGTTATTTCTTTTACAATAAAAAGTTACAAAAATATTGCAGTAAAAATAATCCAGCACAAATTAGAGTTAACATTACACTTTTCTTGGAAGAAAATGAGACTTTTTTTCCCCACTCATTTGATATTGACTTTAAGGTGTTTGAACAATTCTTGGGCGACTAACATTATTTTAGTGTTGTGACTATTTGTGCAGGCATCTCAGTTTTAAGCAATGATAGTATCATTTGTTTACTTATTCAGTATTCATCGAGTACTGACTATGGGCTTAGTAGGATTCACAAGTACAGAGAAAAATAAGATTTCCAATTCCCCCAAACTGAAAGTTTACTAGAGTAGATAATCATAAATACACAAAAACAAATGTTAAGCTGTGCTAGAGGGTGAACAATGTGGTCCAGGAACATAGAGGATTTAAGAATTTAAGAGCTTAGTACTCTTGAATGAGTTAAACCTAGGAAGAGCCAGAGGGGACACATGGTTGGACACTGGAGTGATCTGGCACCCTAGATGGCTTGTTTGACTCAAGACTAATTCAGATTCCATTTCTAAATTTTCTTTCTTTTTTTTTTTTTTTTAAAGAGAGAGTAAGAGAGGAGAGAGAGAGAGAGAGAGAGAGAGAGAGAGAGTGAGTTTTTAATATTTATTTTTTAGTTCTCGGCAGAGGCAACATCTTTGTTGGTATGTGGTGCTGAGAATGGAACCCGGGCCGCATGCATGCCAGGCGAGCGCGCTACCGCTTGAGCCACATCCTCAGCCCCTCTAAATTTTCTATTAAATGCCATTACAGCAATATTGGGCAGACATCTGTAATCCCAGGGCCTCATGAGGCTAAGGCAGGAACACCACAAGTTTGAGGACAGCCTAGGCAACATAATGAGACCCATTTTGTAAAACAACAAAAATTTAAAATTTAATTAAAAGGCTAGGGATGTAGCTTGGTGTGGAACATCCCTGGGTTTATTCCTGAGGCGGTGGGGGGTGGGGGCAGAGAAGAAAATAAGAAGAAGGAGGGAAGGGAATGAAGGAAAGAAAAGAAAAAATAACATCAGTAGACTTTCTGCTCATATTAAATTGGTCTTTGATCAATGAGAGTCTTATGTAGAACTGCCATTCTGAGTGTCAACTCCGAATACACTGTGCAAAAACGTTATTTGGCCAAACTTTATAGTTCATAATTTTGAGAAATCCACTTCTCTCATTATTCTACATCAGAAAATTGTTGTCAGTGCATCTTGGCTTTGTGTGCGTCTCTGTCACTCCTTGGTCCCACATGGCTCAGGCTGGTAGATAATTCATTCAAAACAAACCTTAAGCTTCCACTTAGAGAAGGCTGGATGATTACTAAGTAGTGTATTATTTCAGTGGATCAGGAGAGGACAAATCACTAGGATGCTGATGGTTTATAAATTAAATAACTGGCAGGAGAGTGATAAATAATGGAGATACTTTTTGATATGCTCTATCCAGCATTTGTCTGTCTGTACATATGTCTTACAATGGTAATCATTACACTTTAACTATGACTCTATGGGTATAGGTGCAAATAGTTAACTAACTTTTTTTTTAATTCTTTAAACAATCTTTTTCAATTCAAGGTGGTTTTGGAGATATAGCTATAATTCTCATTATTTTGGTCCCTTTTAAATCCACTCACATTCATTTTCCTACTGCTTTCTCACTCAAAAAATATATTATTTAATGCATGTGCCTTATATATACTTTAACTAATTTTATTTACTTCTATTATACAATAGTTTTATACTTCAATTAGATTGTTCTTTGTGCTCTGTGCAACTACAAAACACTTTAGCTATTAGCAGCTCTATGCTATTTCATTAGTTTATCACAAATTTAATGTGACATCTTGAATTAATCTGTATCAGAAAACACAAGTAGACTATTCCCAAACATATGCTTGGCACAGAGTAGGCCTTTAATAAATATCTGTTGTCTGAAATAAAATATAAATGAATAAATGTTTTTCATCTTTTGAAATACATGAGAAGTCTCTAAAAATATATCAGAAAGCTCAAGATCAATGCTAAATATAAAATTCATTCTTAAGGAATCTCTTTAGGTGCACAACCAAATTGTTATGCCTCATGTTATGCCTTAAAACTAGTAATTAAAGAACTGATTCCCTTATTTGATAAATTTAATGAAGTTTGCATTCTTCATGCTCATAAGTCACGTCTTCTATTTCACAAAATAAAAAAAAAACACCTTGTGCTATTAAATATCCAACTTGATCTCTAATCTGAGTTAGCTCCCGTATCCCCCTAAATTTAAAATCAAGTTCACATTGTAGGCTCTTAAAACTGTTTATTATAATTGTGTTTATTAACAGAAATCTCAAAATTACATTGAGAATTATTGCTCTCTTTAAATTTGATGCATGACCAAATTAGAACTTTGGTTTGTGAAGTTGAACAAAGACCATCTCCATATGCACAAGAAAAAAAAAAAACACAAAAGCTCAGTAACTTGCTCTGAGTAAAAAGCGGAAGAATAAGGATTTTAACTCAGATTAGAGGTCTCAAAAACCATTTTCTATTGAAAACATTCCTTGATTCATTATGAAAAATATCATGGCTGTTTGTCCACTGTCATTTCCTATCCTTCAACTTCATATAATTAAAGAATAGTGATAATTTAATAACTCTTGGACACAATTACCTTAGAAAAAAACTTTATAAGTAGGAATAGCATGCTGATCTGGATGTATACATTGTTTAAAAACACAATTATTCCATTTTACCCTATGATAATCTTTGTACTTCAAGAGAAGTAATATGATGTTTACTACTGATATAGAAAAATCACTGTCTTTAATCCAATTTAAAAATACTAGAGATAGAAAATCTTGTTTTTTAAAATTTTATTCTACAGAGACATTCTATGTATTTTTAGAATATTTATTTGAGGGATGGGGTTCTGGATGTTCTCACTGAAATTTGTTATGCCTCATTGTGAAACCTACTCATAGTTATTTGTCATGCAGGTAAATCTATATTCAGTATTAACGTGTATGTCATAGCTTACCTAGAAGTCACTAGTCAGTGGAGAGTATTCTTGAAAATATTTTCTATTCAGTATTTGAAGATGAGGTGGTTTTCTTGAACTACGCTGTATTAAACTGTGTATTGTAACCCAATGCCTATGATACTAAAAGTGTTTTTTATACTGTGAAAAATATCCTCCGTATTAAAGAATTGAAGTCTTCTTATTGTAGAACGTCAGTCCTATCCATTGAAAATACTAAAAAATAAGGGTTCCTAATTCCCAGCCTTTTGGATTCCATTCATCAAGTGGGGCACTAACTATAATGCCTGACTCTTAGAGGGAAGCCATTTGGACATGGACACTCAAGATTCTAAATATTTTAGGAAGGTACAACTTTGGACATCAAACAAGTCCACACACCACTTTTAGAGAGAACATCTCGAAGATAAGCAGAGAACCATAGAAAAGAGTGTCTTTTTTTCCATTGTGAATAGAATCTTCAAGATTCTTATTTTAGAGACATAAGGTATTATTGATTCCTTAAGCTGAAACATGCTAAGTCCCTATAACATGCCAGGTATTGTGCTTATGGTGACAGGTTTGGGAAAGAAGGGGATGTGAAGATGAAAAGATGCATCTGAAATGATCCCTCCCTGTCTTTCTAGAACTTACCAGAGTGGGGAAAATGGATAAAATCTTTGGAGACAGTGTAGCGCATAGCCTGGCTTAGGCAGGATTATCTTATCCTATTGATACCTACATTACTGTAAGCTAGAAATACAGTCAGGTGCTTTTTTCTGATGATGTGGAATACTTTTGGTTTCCTGTTGAGAAGTATTTTAATCTTTAAATAGCATGCACTTATTTAATCTAAATGTTTCCTCAGTGTTTTAAATATTCAACAATTTGGGTAGCATTTTTAGCAGGACATCACTTAGAGTCAATAAAATGAAGCATTTTAAAGTAAATGTATTTTATGAGCAATGTTTGGAATTATGTTTCAAAAACTACATTAACATTTAATTAACCAAAAGAATGGTTCATTTAAATTAAATGTTCCATGGAAAGCCATTTGTTTGGGAAATTATATGACTAAACCAGTGGTTGGTTGAAGCTAAAAAGTGACCACAAGAGAAAGAATGCCATGTTATTACTTTAAAACCCATACATTTTTAGTAATGACTATGTAGAATGGTGTACATAGCTAATAACTAGGGAATGTTTCTGCCTGAGGAATTCTTATTGTACTTCTCTAAATTCTAGTATATGATCCAACCATTAATACCCTGGAATCCTTGCTTGTGGAAAATGCACAGATGCAGTCTCCTATCTGATCACTAGATGGCAACATGCTTCCCTTAGATGGAAGTAGGTCAGGTTTGTTTGGTTTTTTTTAGTTATAGATGGACACAATACCTTTACTTATTTATTTTTATGTTGTGCTGAGGATCGAACCCAGTGGCCTCACATGTACTAGGTGAGTGCTCTACCACTGAGCTATAACCCCAGCTCTGTGACTAAGTGATTTGCTAATAGAAATTTTCTATTTTATGTAGAAGCCTAGAAGACACAATTGTGCTTCCCATAGGGTTTTTATTTATTAAAGTCATCAAAGCAACTATTAGCATGTGTTGTTTTGCACTCAAAAAGGATTTAATGATTAGGTTGGTATCGTGAATCATTCCTTTAAGAGGTAATTCAAAGGGTCCATTTCACTCTTCAAAAACTACTCAGAAAGAAGCAAACATGTAGTACCTTGTCAGAAAACTGAATCCTAGTAATCAGTGAGCTGTATCTTTAAATAATATAAATACTGGAGAATGTTGTAAAGCTTACATAGTTGTTTTCTACAAAACCAAGGAAAAGATAAATTGCATTCTATTGAGTCTTTGGCAAATAGTTGGGCCTTTATTGTCCCACCTCAAAAAAGCATTGCCAGGTCCCTAAAAGCACCAGAATATATAAAGAGTGCTTACTTACCTTCCTGATCAAAGATATACTTGCTGAATTAAGTAGAAGGCTTCTTTCTAGTAAGTACTATTCATGTGTATGAAATTATAGATTCTTAGAAAGTTAAGTTGTAAGTAAAGAGGATTGCCTTTTCCAATACCTTTATTTTACAAATGGAAAAATACCTATGTAGTTATTGCATATAATTAAGACATTACCAGGCCCAAACAGTATATTTGTGGTACACTTTCATGTTATTATTTCAAGCTATTGGTCAATACATGTGTAGGCTCAAGGGTTATTATTTGGGAAGCTGAAGAATATTTCTCTTCTGGCACTTGAGAGAAGAAAACTATCATAGAACTCTGGAGCTGGATGGGATTTTAAATATCTTGTACAATCCTTTTATTTTATGCATGCGGTGATTACTTCCTAAAGATAATAATTTGTGATGGATCCTAGACTTTGCATATTACATCCTGTTGAGCAATTCCCTTGTGTACTTGGGAGCCAAAAATTTTCAGTAATAAAAATTAAGAGAGATTATTCACAAAGAATTGCTGATGCTATCATTTATCAGGGTGGTAAATTTAATTGGGTGTTGGTATTTTATAAATATATGTATAAAACCCATTATAATATAGCCAAATATTTAGAAATTTGAAGGGAGTGATATCAGGCTATTCTCAAATTTAACAATTGTATTTTTCTTTGGTTCACTGACTGCATTGAATTTTTGTGTTGTGGGTGGTGTAAGCATTTTTCTTTCATTCTTTCTTCTAGGAGTGGCCCTGGGGAATCATTAGGTAAATGCTTGTTGGTTTTCTATAATAATTATCTCTGATCCCTTATGGTTTCTGGTTTTGGCCCCTCTTCATTTTCTCCAACTTTAGGAAGAAGTTCAGAATGATTTCCAGTTGTAAAAAGAAATATAAATGTAATTTACTATTTATTTTCTGTTTGTGTGGTCTTGGCAAACTTTCTAGCCTGGCAAGGCATGCTGTTGCTGGCAGAAAGTAGGTTCTACTTCAACTTGGGCTCCAGTCCTGTCTTTTAGCCTAAAGATTTTCCAAGAGTTAGGGAGAGTCCATGGATATATGAAACATCTCCAAGAGTGTGCTTTAAAGATATTGAGCAACTTGGATGTCTTGAAGATCCTGAGCTTAGAAACAACATACTTACATGCAAATTCTCTTAGAATTGAAGGTTTTAATCATTTATAAAGGATCTGAGGACAAGAAATTCTAACATTTGCTAAATCTGTTAGATGATGATTGATTTTTAAAATTTTAATATGAGTGATTTTTAAAAACTTTTCTTTTAAGGAAGAAAGATAATGAAGCAATTTTGATTTCTCTCCATTATTTGGAAAGATGACTAACATGGTTGTTGACTTTATTAATCTCTACATGACATTTTGTGTGTTTATCTTGTACTGTTCACTCTAAGACAATTAGAAAGGAGTCAAGCTGGCCAAGTAAGCTACCCTTCCTTAAGTTACAGACATTACTGCTTTTCCAAATGGCAGTCGGCCTGCCTGAATTGCTGTTTGAATCTCTGATCATTTCTTCCTGTGATCTCCAGCTCAGAGGTCAGGCTAACCAGACAGGAATATGATCTTGATTTATAGATTGATAATTAGATTGATAGTTGATAATTGGAGTGGGTAAATCAGAGTCAAGATGGGGACACTGATATAGTCTAACTCTGGTCATGGTTGCTAGATTAAATGGCCAGCGCTTATTCCTCATCCCACTCTGTGTACATACTTTGTACCATAAAATTGCAAATTCTCTTAGAATTGAAGAAACTCTGGAAACTATCTCAATATATTCTGGGTGCATACACTTTAAAATGTACACTAGAAAGGTATTTTTGTTATCTCATTTCTTCCCATGAGGAAACTGAGAAACAAGTAATTTGATCCACGTTCTTTACCATAATGC